>NC_048233.1:56502500-56628035 GCF_002007445.2 Ailuropoda melanoleuca | reverse complement strand
GATTTAGCTATTGTGGACAATGCTGCTATGAACATTGGGGTGCATATGGCCCTTCTCTTCACTACGTCTGTATCTCTGGGGTAAATACCCAGTAGTGCAATTGCTGGATCATAGGGTAGCTCAATTTTTAACTTTTTGAGGGACCTCCAGACTGTTTTCCAAAGTGGCTGTACCAACTTGCATTCCCACCAACAATGTAGGAGGGATCCCCTTTCTCCACATCCTCTCCAACATTTGTTGTTTCCTGCCTTGTCAATTTTAGCCATTCTAACTGGTGTAAGGTGGTATCTCAATGTGGTTTTGATTCAAATTTCCCTGATGGCTAATGATGTTGAACATTTTTTCATGTGTCTGCTAGCCATTTGTATGTCTTCATTGGAAAAGTGTCTGTTGATATCTTCTGCCCATTTTTTGATTTGATTGTTTCTCATGTATTGAGTTTGAGAAGTTCTTTGTAGATCACAAATCCATCCCCTCCTCTCCTTTCCCACCACTACGGTCTCATTGTCTCTTCCCAAGAAGATACTATTAATCTCCTAAAATTTTTGTTTGCTAGTATCATCTTGTCCTCCTAATCATTCTCTCTATATTGCCACAGGTGTACCTTGCTTTAATTGCACTTAGCAGATACTGTGTTTTCTACAGATGGAAGGTTTGTGGCAACCCTGCATCAAGCAAGTCTCTCAGTGCCATTTTTCTGACAGCATCTGTTCACTTCATGTCTCTGTCACATTTTGGTACTTCCTACAATATTTCCAAACTTCTCATAATTATTATATTTATTATGGTGATCTGTAGTCAGTGATTATGACTTGCTGAGAGCTCAGATAATGGCTAGCATGTGTTTTTTTTTATGTCTAGCATTTTTTAGTAATAAAGTATTTTTATGTGTGGGGGGGTTACTCAGAATATTTTGATGGGAATACTTCCCAGAGTTTGCAGTTATTCAATATTTTTCCTTTCCAAAAAATACAAAAACCTTGGAATGTTTTAATTGACCACACTTTCACTATTTATAAGGTACTATAACAGTGTTTTAGGCCAATTATGACCACTAATTTTTATTACATTATAATCAATGTAATCAATTACTACAAACAATTGATGTTGCTTTATTTTGCCCACATACTACTGATGTCTTTGAGCACTATTTCTTTTGCAACTGAGTTCTTCCTTTAAAATTCCTTCAGTGAGCTCTTTTGGTAGTAAAGTCTCTTGGCTTCTATTTGTCTGTAAATTATTTTAATTCTCCCTAGTTTAATTCTCCCAGGGTATAGACTAACAGATTGACAGTTGTTTTATCTCAGCCTATTGGAGATCTTATTCCACTACCTTCTGGCTTCCATCATTGCTGTTGAAAAGTCAGGTGTTGGCCCAACTGTGATTACATTGTGGGTAATTATTATTCCATTTTTTTTGTAATGTGTCTTCTCTGCATGCTTTTGAAGTCTTTTATCTTTTGATTTTTTTTTAGCAACAGAGTATTTTTTAATTAAAGTATGTACTTTTTATAGATATAATGCTATTATACACTTACTAGACTACAGTATAGTGTGAATATAACTTTAATATACACTGAGAAACCAGAATATTCATCTGACTTGCTTTATTACAGTGGTCTGGAACCATACCCTCAATATTTCTGAGGTATGCCTGTACCAGAATTNTGTGATTACATTGTGGGTAATTATTATTCCATTTTTTTTGTAATGTGTCTTCTCTGCATGCTTTTGAAGTCTTTTATCTTTTGATTTTTTTTTAGCAACAGAGTATTTTTTAATTAAAGTATGTACTTTTTATAGATATAATGCTATTATACACTTACTAGACTACAGTATAGTGTGAATATAACTTTAATATACACTAAGAAACCAGAATATTCATCTGACTTGCTTTATTACAATGGTCTGGAACCATACCCTCAATATTTCTGAGGTATGCCTGTACCAGAATTATCTCTCTAAAATTATAATTTTTTTCAGGTTTCCCTTGTTAAAAAAAAAAACAAAAAACTTTTAGTAGATTGCCAGTGGCTGCAAGATATAAGAATAAATGAATAAATAATTTCTGGAGAGAAAAAAAAGCGCTGACGACTTAAAATGATCAAAAATTTGATTAAATTCCTTATAGATATCCTTTTCTTCTGCAAGTGTAATAAGGAAATATCTCTTGCAGATGGAGTTTTTAGGATCAAGAATTTTATTGCATCTAAAGAGACAAAAGAAAAGTTGGATAATAATTTCTAATGTCTAAGATAAAATGTCCTTTGCATTGATAATCAATGGAGGGGATATTGAGCTATGTCTTACCTATGAATAGCCAAGTGGTAAGTAGAAGGTGATCTAAAATGCCTTTGAAATAACTTAATCTCTGTTACACTGGAGGCACCATGAAAGTTATTACTACTTGATGAGTGTCTGAAAATGTTAATGAAAATATAAGAAAAGAAGATAGAACCAGTCTTCCCGTTCTCCCCCTGCGGGTCCCAGCAGCTTATATGGCAACACAGGGAGTGGTAGGGGCAAGGCAGTGCAGCTTCATGAAGCCCCTGCTCAGGATACGGCCCCCAGCACACAGCCACTACCCTCCCTGCCACCAGGAGGCACTAGAGGATAGGCTCTGCCGAAGGGGCAGTGAAGTAGAAGCCCGGAAGGAGATCGGCAGGGGAGCTTGTCAACTAAACCTGCTCCTGCAAAAGTGGAAAGAAAACCAGAAAATGCAGCAGGAAATGATAAATCTTCAGACAAAAGGGAAAGGAGGAGCAAAGGAAAAACAGGTGAAAATGTCTAGCCCAGAAACTACAGATGATTTACCTGCAGAAAATGGAGTAACTACAAACAAGGAGGGTCCAGCCTCTGATAAAGCAGGAGAGAAAAAAGCTGAGTGTGACTACATCCTATATCATGTCTTACCAATGGTACCTGTCTCCCTTCTTATGCAATCCGGAGGAATATTTTTATCAAGTATTTTGTAGATGTAAATCTTTTAGGAGCTCTAGAAACGTTTTTAGGAAGGAGAGAAGCCTGCCTCATCCCATTTTTAAAGTGTAAATTTTTTTTAAGAGGTGAAATAATTTGCTGGTTGTTTATTTATGGTAGAATATAGTGGGATCAGAAAATAGTGGGATATTGAATATGGGAGGTTTTGATTGTCTTGATTATCATTCCACAGATGGGGAAATAGTTTTATATCCTATAATACACAGCACACTGGATGGCAATTTGGAGCCACAGTCCTGCATTTATTATGTCTTGAACATTTTAAATTACTTCTCTTCTCATTCTATTTTTAGTAGAATTGTTTCCTAAGGAAAACCATTTCTTGACCTTCACTCTCCCTGTCAGAATTTCATGCACTCTGTAACATTTTTGGTCCTGGTAGTTCTGTTTACCTCGTAACTTTGATAATGTGCTGAGTATGTGGTATAGATGATGTTGTGAGTTAGGGGGATTTATGACACAACAGCTTAGCAACATTTGAAAATATTTGCACTTGGTATCCTCTTAAGAAAATCTGCCTCCAAATTTAAATTGGAAAGTCACTGGAATAACTGTTTAGAAAAGAATCACAACTGCACACCTTTTAATTTTTTTGGTACATACATTAATTGTGTACAAATTGAAATATCTGTGTATTGGTCCTCAAGACAACCAACAGAATCTCAATTATGAAAGAAAATAAAAAGAAAATGGAACCTGGTGGCCATTCTTTTATGACAGAGAAGATATGCAGTAGTGAGGTTTTCTCTGAATATTGATATGACTTCCTACACTTACCTAAGATAACATTTTGACCAAGAATGTTTTATTCTCATTTTAATTTTAGGAAGATTGAATGAATTATGTCCTCCTGTTGCTAACAACTGTCTTTGAAAACACTTCATAGAGATACTCAACTAATCAATTTCTATAAATAATGTTCTTATTATATAAGTATCAAGGATCAAGAATAAATGAAAGCTAATGAGAATTTGGTTTCAGACTATTCCAAGGTACAAAGCTGCACACCAGTATACTAAAAAAAATAGATCAAAGATTCCTTGTGGGTTCAGTTTTCATATTTACCAGATCAAACATGTATCTTATAATTGATAACATAATTTTATAAATATTTATGTACATATATAATATGTATATTTATAAAATAACATGCATAACATGATATATTTTTAACTGAAACTTAGCTTCATTGCCACATGTATGCCATCTCTGCTGTGAAGTAACCAAAGAAGATATTAAGACCTCCTAGGACCAAAAATGAAATCCAAACAAAATTCCTTAGTTGTAATGTTATATTTTACGAAAATGTTTTAAATTTATGTGTTCATTTTTATCCTTACGATAACTCTGGATATAAAGATATACAATATATTTTTGTAGCCTGGAAGAATACCAATAGTTGTTAGGTGTGAAAGATAACCAAATAGTGCTCTAATGACAGACAACTGGTAGAACACCAGATCTATCTAAAACCTCTGAGCTAGTCGAGAAATCTTCTCTTCTCTAGGGAAGTGGGGGAAAAGGGCAGGTTTAATTCTTAGACTCCCTTCCCATTCTTAGAGTAAGGATCTTAATAGTTCTCAACATTGGATATAAATTAGAATAATCTGGGAGCTTTGAATAATCCCCCAAACTAGCCTGCTCTTCCCCTGGACTGTATCAGAATTGTGATTGTTGACATCAACTTAGGTGTGAGTGAAACCAGTGGTGACTAAAAATGCAGCCTAGGTTGAGACCCTTTGGTCTATGATGATTCCAGGTGCACTGCCTTGAGAGTTCTTGGAAATTGCATTGCAACAGATTTTTGGCAGAAGAGAGGGAAATACAAATCCACTTTGCTTTAAACCGCCGGGCACCAAGCAGAATGCAATTTTCGCTCGGATGACTTTAAGCTCCTGAATAGGGTCACTGTTGACTGCTGCCCTAGAATGACTTTGGCATTTCTAACAAACTGGGGGAAAAAACACAAAAAAAAACCCAAAAACCAAATCATCCTTGTCCAATTAAGTAGATACCACAGTTGTGACCTTTACCAATGCAAACTGCAGCTAAATCCAAGGCAGTGAGTGGCATGGAAAGAAAAAGAGGGAAGATGGTCACCGCCTGGGGTGAGGATGAAATACTGGGTGTTCATAACACAATTTCTTCTTTTTTTATCAGCATTACTTATCTGAATTGCTTTTCCTTTCTGCTGTCTTTCAATGTTCTCCTTTCCTTACGGCATTTACTATTATGATCACTGACATTAAACGCATTGTGAGAATCCATCCATACTGTTATGCTAAAAAAACTATAGTTATGCTCATTTGGATAGATATATTGTATACTCACATATCAACAATAACACAAGGCACATAGTTTTTGTTTTATTTAAAGTAATATTCTATGCCAAAAATCTTTAAATCTTCTCCAAGTGTTATCCTGCTTTCCAGATATAATACTTATTTCCTACTTTTGTTGTTTCTCGGTGTCGAACACTACTACATATGCTGAATGTTGTATGTGGATTTTTTTTTTATTAATTCTTCACATCAACTCTATAGCATTGGTGCTGTTATTGTCTCTATTTATATATATGGAAGATTAGTCCCAGAGAAGTAATTTGATCAAGGTTTCAAAGTTAGAAAATTGCAGAAAACAGATTTTTACTTGGTCAGTCTGACTTATGTATCTTAACTCTCTCTTTAAAAAAAGAAATTTTCCTTGTATTTATGTTCATTACACAAGATTTCTTGGGTGTTGATGAAAAGTACAGCCTAATTACATAGGCAGAAGACCCCCTGTGCCCTCAAGGGTCTTGGCTAGAACACTTGGGACGGAAATATCACCCTTAGGATGACTGGGTGGCTCAATCTGTTAAGCATCTGCCTTTAACTCAGGTCATGATCCCAGGATCCTGGGATCAAGCCCCGCATTGGGCTACCTGCTCAATGGGGAGTCTGCTTCTCCCTCTGCCTCTGCCCCGCACTTGTGCTCTCTCTCTCTCTCTCAAATAAATAAATAACAACTTAAAAAAAAAAAGTCGAGAAACATGAGCCTTTTCTCCCTTTGAACATCTCTGCCCTGATGTGGTAACTGGTGGGTTTGGGACCAGGAAGCAGATGACCCCGTGGTGAGGAGGCAAGAACAGCCCAACAGTCCCCATGAGGCACACGACCTTGGAAGTGTGGTACAGGCAGCACCACATATTCTTTCCTAAACAGCCCTGCAGGGGGACCAAGGCTGAGGGGAGCCTGTCCTATAGAGACATCAACTCTGAGGAAGAGAGGAGAGAGGAAGGAAGGAGGCTGGGAGCGGTCTTTGACTAATGTGCCAGGGCCAGTGTCTGGCCTTTTTCACATCTTATTTAACCCCCTCCAGAAACACTCACAGGTAAATATCATCACCCTAACGTAAAATGAATACTAGCTCTTAAACTCCATATTATGCAGCTGTAAACACCAATGACATTACTGGATTAATAATTCATATTTTTTCACCTAAAAATAGACCTCTGGGTAATAGGCCTCCTGTTCTTCCTCCTACATTTGTGTATTTTCTAAATTACATAAAGTCACATTTAATATTTTATAATAAAATGAATATAATTAAGGAAAACAGTATAATGAACTTATAAAAATTGTTAGTTTTTTTCAGAACATGCCATTAATTAAACCAGCAGTTTTTCAAAGTAATTGTTTTGCCTTTTCTCAGCACTTACTATTCATCTAGCCCTACCACACAAGCAGAAGACCAAAACAAATGAGTATGCTGATCACATATTGTTTATATATTATGATGCCCAGTAAGATCTTAAAGGTTTAGCACACATACACACACGCCACACTCATACATACACAGGGGTGTGTTATTCACTAACTTAGGGCGTTAGGAAGACCTGATTTGTAGTGTTTGTCAATTTCTATGGTATAAATACTACCAATTTCAATCTACCAAGGTGATATTATTGAATACGAATTGTAAAGAGATATCAGTAGCACAGCAGCATATCATATTTCCACAACATGGATCCAAAAGATATATTATAATATCTTCAAGAACAAGGCATAATAGCATGATGTAGTAGTTTTGGTATCTACCACATTCGCTTTTAGTACATTTTACTTAATTTTAAGTGTATGTAATTAATATTTAAGAAGCACTGTGTTTATGAGCTGACTAGTACAAATTCTGAAAACTTAATAGCTTTTATTTTATTTTTTTAAGATTTATTTATTTTAGAGAGAGAGAGAGAGCAGCAGGGGAAGAGGCAGCAGAAGATGAAGAGAATCTCAACCACTCTCCAATACGCTTGGAGCTCCATGTGGGGCTCAATCTCACAACCCTGAGATCATGACCTGAGCCAAAACCAAGAGTCAGACGCCCAAGCAATGGAATGCCAAGGACCCCAGTCAGGTTTAAAAGCAGATACCAGCCATGGAATATTCACCATTCTAAGTTTACAGAATAACATGCATATTCCATTGTTTTGTACTGGTAAAAAGCATGAAAAATCATGGTTCCCAGTCCAAATGTGTAATGAAGAGAGGATCTTAATGAAAGAAAAGATATGTATTTTTACCATAAACATTCCATCAATTAGACTACACATAAAACCATACTGAAGGTATTTCTCTTCTCTGGGGTCCTATGTGGCCCTCATCTCTTCACTCTACACTGTCTTGTCAAGTCATTTAATCTACTTCCAACATTTAATCACCAGCCATAGTAATGATGCCAAATCCTTTATCTCCACTCAGGTGTCTTCCCTGAATTCCAGATTTAAATGTTTAATCACCTATGGGATATAGACACTTGACTGTGTGAGAGACCTCTAACACTTAGCCTGTTGAAAAACAAACCAGTCTTGGTTCTCCTCTTGCCTTTTGCATCACAGCAAATCAATGCAAGCACTGAGTATTCTTCTTCACGTCCTGACTTCATACATCCCACTTAACCACTACATCACAGCAGTTCTATGTCCCCATGACATCTGGAACCCTGTTTCCATTTCTGTACCATAGATCAAATCACCATCACTTCCTACGTGGTTCAGTGAAAGAGACTGCCACTGGTTTGCTTGTTTCCACTCTAGTTAAGAGTTATTTTATGCAAATGCAAATCAGAGCTGCCAGCTTGTACCTTTGCTCTTTACCTCTCTGTCGGAACAATATTTTCTACATGATAAATATATAATCTCATAACAAAGACATAACAAAGATATCATCTCAGTGCCTTTGGATCCAGGTCTCCTTAGTCTTTATTTTTAATCAAAGCTATTTGGAATACAAAATTCCAAATACAAAAAAAAAAAAAGTCCTTATCTACCACACACCCCTTGCATTTTTTTCTCTTGTTTTCTTTTTACAGAGAATTCACTCAGTGTCCAATAGGTCATGTGATTTCAAATTTGCATCCCCAGGGATGAGCACAGATGGAAAACAGTTTAGTTGAATATTGAGCACTTAATGAGAACTCAATAATATATATTCCTAACTTCTAAATAAGGAAAATATCCAAGAAGAGGGGCACTGCTATGGATTGAGTATCTGTAACATTAAAAATTCCTATGTTAAGGTCTTAGGCCCCAGTATGATGGTATTAGGAGCCGGGTCTTCTGAAGGTAATTAGGATTAGATTAAGTCATGAAGGTGGGGCCCTCGTGGTGGGATTAGTGCCCTCATAAAAAATATAAAGACAGAGAGAAAGAGATCTCTTTCCAGTCACACATGTCTAAAAAAGACCATGTGAGCACTCAGCCAAAAGGCAGCTGTTTACCTTCCAGGAACAGGGCCCTCATTAAGCACTGAATCTGGGAGGACCTTGATCTCAGGCTTCACAGCCTCCAGAACTGTGGGAAATGAGTGTCTGTTGTTTAAGTCACCTAGTCTATGGCACTTTGTTATAAAATCTCGAACTGACTAAAATAGAAATACAGCAAGTGTCATTTCAAATTCCATAGAAACATCATTCTGGACACCAAGTAATGTGAGCAAATCAAGGAGCTAAGCACAATCCTCTCCTTTAGGGAGAGAAGAGTATGCAGCCATCACTGTATTCATGGTATGACCAAGACCCATGAGGGGTAGACGCTGTGCTATCAGAGCACTGAGAATAGAAAAAAATAATTCTAACTTGGAGGGTAGGAAAAAATTCACTCTAATTAGGGAGAAGCAACATAACAACTATGGAGAAAACAATGAGGGAAAGGAGGTGACTGACCTGACTGAGGGTCCTCAGCAGAAACTACAGCTGTAGGACTAAAAGGTCATATAAAGGCATCCTCCAGAATTAACAAAAAAGTAGAGGTTCCCAGGGGCGCCTGGGTGGCTCAGTCAGTTAAGTGTCTGACTCTTGATTTCGGCTCAGGTCATGACCTCAGGGTCCTGGGATGGAGCCCTGCGTCCAGGCTCTGCGCTCAGCCGGGGGAGTCCGCTTGAGGTTCTCTCACTCTCTCTATCTCTCCCTCTGCTCACACACCCTCTCTCTCTCTCTCTCAAATAAATAAATCTTAAAAAAAAAAGCAGAGGCTACCGATATATACATTTTTTTAAGTTTTTGCCAGTAGATTATTGTACTGTTGAACTCCCCACCTAATGAAATCTGTGGCTTTTAAAATCCATAGTGAAATACATACATATGTGTGTGTACATATATGTACATATATAATTTATGTAATAATGCGTATGTATGTATGCTTGTATACACATACACATATACACACATGAATAATGCAATGAAAATTTTGACTGCATTACCAAATCTTCTTTAAGAAAAATAAAATAAAATGACGTTTTGGGGGTGGGGAGGGCCACGGTATGTGGTATTTTGGTGTCTTTTCCAGATGTGAGTTGAGAATTGCTTACTTGGCTGTGTTTCACAGATTTCAGGGAAAACCATTCAAGAGTTGAAGATTTAAGAAGCCAAATGAAAGTAGATGAGACCAGTCATAGTCCATGGAAAACAGGGGGAGTTTTTAGTTGTAATGTTCATGCCACAACACTGACAGGCACTTGAGGAAACTGAGGCACAGGGAGAGTAAATGATGTGGTCCCCTCACAGCTCTCAGGCAGGCACATCACGTCACTGCAGCTACAATTAGCCAAGTCTGAAGGTGTACCGGTTAAATGTCCTCATTTAAAAGTTCCTTTGTTCATATACGGAGAAAAAAAGATTCCGTGACTGAAAGGTCCCTCTAATGCACACCCCACATCACATCATATTATTTGGGATTTTTAAAATGTTTTCTGAGGCGCCGGCATAGAGCCGAAACCACAAGTATACATAAAATACAATTTCCACCACTAATGAAAAGATAAAGAATGCGGGCAAAACATAAACACTAGGAAGCTTTTAATGCTAATCCATAAAATAGGATGTTCTATAGTACATCAGCTTAGATTTATTGAACTTTATCTTAAACAATTGGATTTTTCTGTTATTGCTTTTTGAGAAAGGAGCGATTCCTAAACCAGCCTCATCTAAATGCTTCCTACATTTTTCTGTGATAAGCCAAGGGAAATAATAAATATTTATTATTTATTTCAAGGACAGGACATACATTTATTCATAGTAAATCAGTTAAAGTAACAATCAGTAATTTCCTCCACACGTTCAGGGTCATAAAGAGCCCAGTTTTAATTGGGCCTAAGCAAACATATTTTGAGTTGGAGATGAGCGTCCTGTGTGCCCACAGAATTAAAAAGTGCTTTGCCCAAAGTCAACAGACTTAATAAGGCTGAACCTTCGCTCCTCTCTTAGACCAACACTAAGGAGGCAGGGTGTGGGCTTCCTGGTGGGTGCGTGACACTGTGTGAGAAGCCTGGCATTTTACCAGTGACCAGTGTCAATGGATTTCTTCAGGATTTTCCTTAAACATAACAAATATATTATTATTTAACTTTCTTCCCTGCCTTTGGTTAAGCAAACGAACACTTTAGACCCAGAGTTTCCAAAGAGGCGGGAAAAAAATAAAGGAGAAAAACACTGGCCTAAACATTTCTAGAGATCCTTAGGCATAGAGTAAAAAGAGAATAAGATGAAATGAAAATAAATATTTTTAAATGACTTTTGACAGAGAAACATGAGATTATACGGACTAAATCTGTGCAGTCCATACATTGATTAGTTACAGATAAAAACATAACATTACATTTTTTTCTCTTGTTTTTGATTCTGAAAATGGTATTTCTCTAAACTATTTGTGTACACCCCTTTTAATTCAAGTGTAGAGAATCAGAATAGGCAGTAAGAAAGCCCCCAAAGTACTGCATCACTGGGTAATGCATCAGTGGTTCTCTGGTGTTTCCGGGCCCACCGCTAGAGATATGCATTAGAAGGCGGACTGGTATCTTGAACACCCACTCAACAGCAAGTGGTCCTGAGGCTAGCAGTCAGCCAGCACTTTCAAATATACTGCCTGAAGCTACACTTTCTCCAACAAGTATTTCAGAGTGTAGGATTTATTTAAATGTAGAGCCTGTAAATGGAAGGTTCTGACAAGTGAAACAGAAAGCAACAAATGCCCCTCTGTCCTGTCTAATGCAGGGTAGTGGTGGGAGTCAAGGAAGTTTTGCTTGATTCACTGGTTCTCAGAATCTCCTGGGGAGCTTTTAAAAACTACTGGTGACTTATAGCCTAACCAGAAAGAATTTAATAGGTTTGGGGTGTCAGGATTTCTTTTCTTTTCTTTTAGGTTTTTATTTATTTATTTATTTATTTGAGAGAGAGAGAGAGCACAAACAGGGGGAGGGGGAATGGGAGAAGCAGGCTCCCAGCTGAGCCCGATGTGGGACTTGATCCCAGGACCCTGGGCCGAGCGCAGATGCTTAACCGACTGAGCCACCCAGGCACCCCCAAGTGTCAGGATTTTCTTACAAGTATCCCAAGAGAGTCACATGTGCAGGAAGTGTTGAAAACTATGGCCTTAATTTTTTAAAGCAGTATCCACTTTTGTAAGGATGACTGTTACACCCCAGAAGAAGATATTTTCCATATTAAGCCTCTGGTGTATATACCTGTATGTAATATAAGATGTTTTCTTTTAATTAATTATAAAATAACAGTTATTATCATTAAAATATGATTAATAATACAATTATATTAAATTCTATAACAAATATTGTATTAAATTATATTATTAAGTGATTGTAATTATTAAATAAATTGAAATAGTACTGTTAAAATATTGGTTTAAAATAATTTTAGATTATTTCAGAATAATTACGATATTAATTATTTTTATAATTAGGCAATTCTGGCTAAAAAGCACCTGGCTCTCTAAAAAAAAAAAATTTGTCTTCCAATGTTCTCCAAATGACCACAGAGACTTTACAAAGGGTTACCGTCTTCCATTTACTCCCTAATCTTTCAGTGAATTTCATATCTTACTTGGGTCCACTCTGATGGTCACACAGAATGAAGTATAAAGACAGTGCATTACTTGCTTATACTTTCAAAGCATGACTGAGGTGTACCTGGAATCTTGAACTTGCATCAGGAATCATGGGGCCAAGTGTCCCAGGTAGAATTGGCAGCTGAGATGGATTTGACCTCGTTAGACTCAAAGGGGGAGGTTGATTACGGAACACGGTTGACAGGCAGAGATGTACAGTCTCTTTCATTGCTTTCAGCTGTGAGTCCTACAGAAAAAAGAGAGATGGCAACGTTTACATGTGGTTCTGGTTGTTCTTTATTTGATTTGATTCTCCCCGTCCTCCTAGCCTACACTCATTCCCCACACAAAAACCTACCAGTTTTCAAATTTAATTGCCTAACTTCTAAATTCCACTCTGACACACTGTTTAATGCACACTCAATCTGTTTTTAGGAGCCACTGTGTCTCGTGATATATTTTGAATGCTGAATTTCAGAGATGTATGTTACTTGACATGAGTTCAATCGTGATACTCTACTGGCAAGGACATGTCAAGTAGAAAATGTCTGTAGAAACCTGCCATCTTTCTATTGGTATCCATCTCTTTTATTACAAACCATTCCCCTGGCAATGTAGGCCCCCGTGTTTCTCAGATTAGCACGTAACACCACTCAATTTGCTCGCAGATTGGAAAAAAATCAATTTTGTTTCTAATAAAACACTTACTTCCTGCAGGCCTTGTTAAGTGGTAGAAGTTCATCGGATGTGATTGTAAACGATAATATTTACACTTTCTCATATTTGCATAGGATTTCACAATATTTCAAGCTCTTTCACACGCAAGAAATAATTTTATGCTTTGCAACATCTGTGGAACTGGCATCATAATTACTGTTTTACTCTGAAGAAATGAAAGTTCAAGGTTCAGACTGTTTTTTCCCCCCTGGTTTATATCACAAGGCAGACTGAACTAATGCAGACAACAATCATCTGTAACTCCCATTTTACCACCAGATTCCACTGCTAAAAATATTTTTATTTTATTTATTTTATTTATTAAATGGAGGTTTTTTGTTTTTTTTTTTTTGAAGAGTTTATTTATTTATTTGTCAGACAGAGAGCAAGCGAGCACAAGCAGGGGGAGTGGTAGGCAGAGGGAAAAGCAGGCTCCCTGCTGAGCAAGGGGCCCGATGCAGGACTTGATCCCAGGACCCTGGGATCATGACCTGAGCCGAAGGCAGATGCTTAACTGACTAAGGCACCCAGGCATCCCTAAAAATATTTTTAAATTCTGATAGAGTAAAATAATAATAATAATAACAACAACAATAATAATATAAAGCTGAGTACAAATGACAGAGAGATCCCCCAGTGCCAAAATGGAGAGAGACATACAACTCTTAGGAAACCTTATGGTAACTCAGGGGTTATAAAGGGCATGGATGTAAGCGCAAATAAGAAAATCTCCTATAATAGTCCATTTCAAGACTTGAGATGTGTCCTTTGCGGTAAGAGAGGTGAAGAGATTAGTTACTGCGGCCAAGATCCCTGGACCAGCTGGCACATGTAGAGCGTGCCCCTTCAGAGTGGCCATGGGTCAGTGGAGCAGTGAAGTCTTGTCCTCCTGTTGAGGCAGTATTCTCCCAACAGAACTGCTATCTTTTATATTCTATGCCAGGAATACACCTTCATACAGCATCTGCTCCTACTTCCTGTCTCCTGAAGAGTAACGACTGTGAGTTAGATCCTTCCCAATGTCTACCTCTGAGCTTTCTACTCTTATGTGATATATGATAAGATTTATCTTTAAGATGACAAAGAATGTCTTTCTAGAAGAACAGTAGTTTAAGAATTCTATTTTGGTCCAGGCCAGAGATTTAAAAAACAAGACAAAAAAGTGCAGCAGGAAGAGCAGCAACTGGGAATACGTAAGAAATGGAACCGACATGTATTTCCTTCTCATTAATATTGCCCCGACAAGTTGTCTAAGACGACATAAAAATCTGATAAGAACTAGGCTGGAGGACTGTCGTTATGTGGACAGGACAGGGCAAAGCTGGGCCACGTTGAATGATGTCCTTTTACTCAACATAGTCCCTTTGATCTGCTTTGCCTGAGCCCCTGAATTCTTGTCCTTCCTCCACCACATTACTTTCAATCCTATATTTGTGTCCTTCATATAATTTGTCTCTAATTTTTAATTTATATGTATATATACACACATACATATACACATATATACATTTTTATATATACATATAAATTAAATATATATACACACACACACGTGCAAGTGCCTATTTTATTCAGAACTGCGTATTTAGCACTTAACATAATGCCTGACACATTAGAAGGGACTCACCAGAAAGGTTTCTGAATCAATGACTTAAACATTTGGGTGAAAATGCCGTTTCTATATGTCAGGGAAGGAATGTGATAAGCTGTATCAATGACAAGAAATGAAATAACAGTTGAGATTTCTCTTTCTACTCGTGCCTTGTTGTAATCATGGCTAAGTCTCCTCTCACTACAGAATGGGACATTGTGGCACTGTGTGCTGGGTCAGGAGTGAACTATTCCAGGTGGCACTGAACAATTTAAATATGTTTTCTGTCTCACATGTTATAGTGAGACAATGGAAATAGAGCTAATGCAACAGAGTCAGGCAGTTTGGGCCCAGACTCAAAGTTAATGTGGCTTTGAAATGCAGACTTTCAATCATCTCAGATCATGCAGGAAGTTATGATGGCTATTTTATTCAGTGCATTTATATCTTGGCTCCTCTAAACACATGATGTGTGTAAAAGTTGTATCTATAACAGGCTTATAGTATATGTTGCCAAAACGGACAAATATCTGAGTAATGGCTGAACTTGGATGCAAAAATAAATAATGAACTTTATCAAGTTATTAGCTTAGAACATCGATTTTTTCAGTAAATGCTGTTTGGGGAAGACACATTTTCCAATGGAACAATACACGAGGATGTGCATGTATGTGATATTTTTAATTACCTGAATTTGATGTGATCATCTCATTTGTTCCAGAGGTCTCCTGACATGGTCAGGATCATCTCAGATAACAGAATCAACGTCACATAGACGTAACCTCCAACTCCCCACCTTTCACAGCCACAGTTGTAAGCTATCTTTGCTCTTGTGTTTCAACTGATTCCTAATCTCTTAGCTCCTGATTTTATTTCTTTTTTGGGCCACAAGCGTACAACTTCGTCTCCTACCTTAGATTCCACCTCCGTTCCTTTATTACGTTGTAGACTGTTCCTGCCAGAGATCACAGATTGCTGTGAGCCACCTTGTCCTACTTTGCTCAGCTTTCTACCACAAAAACAGCTTTCTAGTTAGTCCCTCTGACATAATAGAGCCAGTTACTGACCTATTCAGACTTGGCTTGACCCAGTTCCATAAGCAGGACTCAGACAATGATTTTACCCCACGACATCATATTTTCATTTATACTGCTGACTGTAGTTGTAGTCTGTTTTGAAATTGCAGGTTACTGTTCACTTTGAAGTTCACTGTAACAAGATGTCACCTAATGAAATACAGTATAAACTGCAGAAGGTATATACTTTGTCCAAGAGCTTAGAACCTATGGCCTCCTAGGGTCAGTCTTGTTTCTGCCTTGCCTTTCTCCTCCTTGCCCCAAACCACTTTTCTCACTTGCTTTGCCACATAATAGTAAAATGCCAACTTTTTTAGGAAGAAGCTGATTATCTCAATCTCTTTTTATTTCTCTTTTTATTTACAGCCCACCAAATATTCCAAACGTATTTGCATCTTAGAGCTTTTACACTTGATGGTTCCTGTGCCCAGGAACCCCTTTCCCAAATATCTATTAGAAAACTTCCACTTAAAATTTATCTCTGTCTAGGTAGTCTCCAGGTCCCTTGTATGTAGGATAAATAATAGGTTCATTAATTTATGAAGTTAGATCTTCATTTATCTATTCAATCATTAGCTACCTATGATGCTACTGCTATCTGTCAGACACAGATGGCAAAACAGGTTCTTGTTCTTTTGCTCCTTAGTCCTGGGGGTCTGTGCAGGTTGCCTAACATCTGCCATCTTTTTTTTTCCTTTTTCAAGATTTTACTTATTTATTTATTTTTTAGAAAGCATGCACACAGGAGCAGGGGGAAGAGCAGAGGCAGAGGGGGAAAGGCTCTCAAAACAGACTCCAAGCAGAGCTGGATCTCAAAACCCTGAGATCATGACTTGAGCAGAAACCAAGAGTCAGATGCTTGACCGACTGAGCCACCCAGGTGGCTCTCACATGTGTCATCTTTAATATGGATGTAAATACTGCATGATTTCCTGGGCAAAATTTTGTGACAGTCAGATGCAATAGAAATTTTTATGTTATTTTATTATTTTATTTTATTTTTTTAGTGTTATGGTTATTCTTTGCTTCCATTTATCCCACATATTTATACATATACATAATGTGTACATTAAGGTATATATGACCAATTTAATTTTTAAATTTTTATATGAAAGTTTGAGAGATAGATTTCCATACTATAAAGTTGTTTTTACATTCCAGTAGCTGAGGCTACCTATAATTCATAAGATATTGCCAAATAAATAATTGATTGTTTGGAAAAACAAGACCGATTCTTAGATCATGAGATTATTATTGTTTATGTTGTGATAGTAAACTGAAACTTCTTTCATTAAACATGTCACAAGAACCAAGTTAGAGTGTGAAGATGTTTTCATGATATTTATGAGGTATTTGAGGTTATTTGAAGCCCAGATATAACATTCTTAGGAGCTAGGCACCTGAAGAGAGTAAAAAAGTCCCATATAAAGATGATGGAGAGAGGTAAAAAGCAATTTCATTAAACTGTAGTTTTTATCCATTTTGAAGTGAGCTAGCATTTCTACCTGCATTTATGACTGCAGTTTATGAGCCTCATACATATGGTACAAGAGATTTGTTGAAACCGACCTCAAGTAATATGAAATGCTTTTATAGTTTACTGTAGCAAAAGGAATGACAAGATCCTGAAGGTTAAAGAGAAAAATTGTTAACACTGACAGGCAGTCTCTACAATCTCATTCATTGATGTTAATAATTACTATGCTTACTGAGTGTTTTCCATGTGCCAAGAGTTCTTAGTACTTCACTTTTTTGGATGCACACAGTTTTCTCACTACCCTTATAAAGTAAAAGAAAAACAAAACATTATGTTGCCTGACTTCAAGCTGTATTACAAAGCTGTGGTCACCAAGAGAGCATGGCATTGGCACAAAAACAGACACATAGACCAATGGAACAGAACAGAGACTGCAGAAATGGACCCTCAACTCTATGATTAACTAATCTTTGACAGATCAGGAAAAAATATCCAATGGAAAAAAGACAGTCTTTTCAATAAGTGGTGCTGGGAAAATTGGACAGCTACATATAGAAGAATGAAACTGGAACATTCCCTTATACCATACACAAAGATAAACTCAAAATGGATGAAAGACCTTAGTGTGAGACAGGAATCCATCAAAATCCTAGAGGAGAACATAGGCAGTGACCTCTTCAACATCAGCCACAGGAACTTCTTTCAAGACACGTCTCCAAAGGCAAGTGAAACAAAAGCAAAAATGAACTTTTGAGACTTCATCAAGATAAAAGCTTCTGCACAGCAAAAGACACAGTTAAAAAAAGTAAGAGGTAGCCCACAGAATAGGAGAAGATATTTACAAATGACATTAGAGATAAGGGGATGAAATCCAACATACATAAAGAACTTCTCAAACTCAACACTCAAAAAACAAATAATCCAGTCAAAAAATGGGCAGAAGACATGAACAGACACTTCTCCAAAGAAGACATATAAATGGTTAACAGACACATGAAAAAATGTGTCTGTTAACATCACTAGCCATCAGGGAAATGCAAATCAAAACCACAATGAGATGCCACCTTACACCAATTAGAATGGCAAAAATTAACAAAACAGGAAACAACAAATGTTGGTGAGGATGTGGAGAAAGAGAAACCCTCTTACACTATTGGTGGGAATGCAAGCTGGTACAGCCACTCTGGAAAACAGTATGGAGGTTCCTCAAGATGTTAAAAATAGAGAGACCCTACAACCCAGCAATTGCACTACTAGGTATTTACCCCAAAGATACAGATGTAGTGAAAAAAAGGGCTACATGCACCCCAATGTTCACAACAGCATTGTCCACAATAGCTAAACTGTGGAAGGAGCCAAGATGCCCTTCAACAGATGAATGCATAAAGAAGATGTGGTACATATATGCAATGGAATATTACTCAACCATCAGAAAGGATGAATACCCACCATTTGCATTGACATGGATGGAACTGGAGGGGATTATGCTAAGTGAAGTAAGTCAAGCAGAGAAAGACAATTATCATATGGTTTCACTCATATGTGGAACATAAGCAATAGCATGGAGGACCATAGGGGAAGGGAGGAAAATCTGAGGGGGAGATATCAGAGAGGGAGATGAACCATGAGAGACTATGGACAATGGGAAACAGACTGGGGGTGTCAGAGGGGAGGGGGTGGGGGGAGGGGCTAACATGGTGATGGGTATTAAGGAGGGCACATGTTGTGATGAGCACTGGGTGTTATATGTAACTAATGAATCACTGAGCACTACATCAAAAACTAATAATGTACTACACAGTGGCTAACTGAACAGAATAAAAAAAGAAAAAACAATTAGAACAAATATCAGGTAAATATCAATCTTAATTAAATGTTAAAAAGCATCATGTTTATTATATATTATATATTTGTCATATATGCTATTTATTATACTTTTATAAAATATATATGATGACATGCATATACATATTGGTAATACATATGTACACATGTATTACATATACCTAATGAATATATATAAGGTATATACTATATGATGCATGTACATAAAGTGTACAATATATCTATATGTGTGTAAAAATTAAAGACTATCTGTGTTTATATAATTACTGGAAAATGAAACACTTGGGAAACAGAATAATTGTAAGCATACTCAGTGTGATTTTACTCCATCTTTTCCCAAAGGCAATTGGGTCCTTGAATTCGATAGGTATTTTTCTACTTCATCTATTTATGTGATATTTAATCCAAAACAAACATGATTTGTGTATTTGAACAACTGTTAAATACCATACATATAATTCTGAATTTTTCTTTTCTTAACAGTGTATGTTATAGATGTATTAATATTGATATAAATCTCTTTATATTTGTTTATTAATAATAAATCTTGATTACTATGAAAATATGAGTTTGGAAAATATATGAAATTTATATGCTAATTCTAACAGTAAAAATTTTAATTATTTCAATTTGGTATTAATACAAACGTATTTCCTGTCTTTATGCATGTTTCCGAGCACATAGGGCTAAGTGTAAATTCTAGGATACACACACTTAAAAACTGATTTAATAATTACACTCTCAGTACAGATGTATCAGAATTTGGGATCATAATGTGTACCAGTCTGATGGTGTTGAGATGACATCTCATTGTTTTTATTCACAGTTTTATTTTTCTTAGTTAAGTGTCTGTTGTTAATAAATTTTACTAAAATTTAGCGGAATGAAAAAGTGCACGGGTCTTAAGTGTGCTTTTAAAAATTTATATATAATTTTAAGCAATATTGTTGAATACATACTGATTTAGGATTGTGATATCTGTCTCCTGGAATGATCTGTAATTATCCATTTGGAAAATTTTAAGTTATTATCTCTACCAATATTGCTTCTGTTTGTCCTTCCTTTTGGGACACCAATTATAAATACTTCAACATTTTTAAAATTGATATACATTTCTTATTCTCTTTCTACTTTCCATTTATTTGTACTTTCCCTAAGTTAATATAGGCATTTGATATTAATTTTCCTTACATTTAACTTGTCTTCAGTTCTATTATGTCCAATTATCCAGTCTGCTAGTGAACAAAGTTAAAGTCTCAATTACATGCATTATATTGTTCTAATTCTGTAATACCTACTTGATGTTTTCAATAGACTCCAAGTCCAGTGAAAAATTTTATCCTTTTATCTGTTTTGTCTACTTTCCTCTATTGTCACACACACACACAATCTTTGTGAAATCTTTGTTTTCTCATTCCAGTGTCTGAATCAGCTTCAGTTACACTTTTCTTGGTTTCTTTTTAAATATTGATCAGATTATTGTAGTTCCTCTCCACATGTCTATAATTACTTTTATTACATATTAAATATTGTATATAAATGAAACAAAAATTCTCCAGAGGATACCTTCCACAAGAGAGGGTCTACCTTTCCAGTGGTAGACAGAATGATGGCTGCTAACTCCAACCCAATCAAGAACTGATCTCAGTCAGGGATTGTGTCGAAGTCTTCGTAAAATGCAGATTACTCCTGGGTGGCCCTGTTCCCTTGGCACAGACTTCCCATACTTTTGACTGAGAATAATGCGGTGTTTGTCTTCTCAAGTCCGAAATACTGTGATTGATTTCTCCGATTCAATTTCCTGCATTAATATGTGCTAGATATATGTTCTCAGTATTACAGAAAATGGCACTGGATGTTTAATATGGGTGTGAGTAAACAAAGAGATTATTTTAAAGTCAGTCCACCCTTCTGTTCTGAGTGAACTAAAGAACAAACAAATGTTTATTTCCTATGATTTTATAAAGTTGATTTAAAAATGAAAAAAAAGAATGAGAGGCATTAAGAAATTTTGCCACATTCCAAAATGATTAAGCAAAATAGTAATTCTGAATTATATAATCAATTTCTCCCTCTCTACTTCCCTCTCCATATGCCAACTGCCTCTTCTCCACATGTGTCTCCTATGAAGAGCACTGAAAGGCAAAGGTCAGCATCAAACAGGTGTTGTGGTTTATCCTGAGCATACACATTTGTAACACAATAAGAGATTAATAAAACCAAAATGAATTACAGGAGGTAAAAAGCAGTGAAGAAAATCTTTTGGAATTAGTGGTGATGGTAGCAGAACTTTGTGCACTTTAAAAATGTGACTTTTATGGTATGTGAATTATATTTAAGGAAAGCTGTTATAAAGAGGGGCTGTCATTCCCTCTTGCCTTATCTTTATAGGAACAGAGTCGGTTAGGAGGGCTACCTTCTTCTTTTATGATTCTCCCTCCAGAACTCTGATTTACCATTTCCAAAATGAAAAGTGTCAATGACTACTTCCCTTTGTTACATAACTCATTCACCCAGAGTTAATACATGGCATCTTTGTTGGTGCTTTAAAGCATGTTTATTCATGGTGTTATAGAACAAATGTATTGGTAAGGTGGAAAATGAAAAGTCATGAACTCAAAAGGCTCAACCTTGAGTCAATTTACTGTAGCAGCAAAAATGGGGAAAGATTTGGGTTCCAACGGGAATATCAAGCACTCATGAATTCTACACCCATCTCTCAGGCACAGCATCTGGAAGTGCATCAATAAATCAAGTGAATCAATGGGTCTATCCTAGCTTTGTCTGTGAAAACTGCAATTATGAGGACTCAGAGATGGTAACTTACCCGGTCCAGAGCTGCTTTCTCCAGCTCATTTTTGGCCACAGCTAATTTTCGTTCCAGATCAGTAAGTTGTTGGGCCTATAATATGAAAGAAAGGCACATCTTTTTAGTAAATTCCATAATGTCTCTTTTCACTTTAAGCATCTTTCATTCATTGCAAAGAATAAAAAAAATACTTTGTGAAATCTATTTAGAAGTCAGGTTAAAAATACTGTATTACTTTTGGTTAAGCTTCAGAAAATGGTGTGTTCGGGATTAATTAATATGCAGTAAATTCTTCACTGGACCAAAATATCTAGTTGCAAAGTTCCAGCTCCAGTCCCTGAATATACTTTGACATAATAAATCAGTTATGTTTCTAGCTGTTCTGGACTGGATTATATTCCCCCAAATTCCTATTTTGAAGTTCTAACCAACCCCTTCCCACCATGTGGTTGTATTTGGAGACAGGGCCTTTAGGGAGGTAATTTTTACAGACTACAAAACACTGGAGCTTGGTTTGGCTGCACCATCCAGTCTTGCTTCTGGAGCTGTGCCTTGCTGTTTTCCTCAAGAATTCTACTTAAATTGAGCTGGATTATAAAGGATGACATTAGTATTATATATAACACAAAAAGTGTCTTTTTTCGGGACTGGAGGAGATTATGTTAAGTGAAATAATTCAAGCAGAGAAAGACAATTATCATTTGGTTTCACTCATTTATGGAACATAAGAAATAGCAGGAAAATTGGTAGAAGAAGGAAGGGAAGAGTGTNAAGTGTCTTTTTTCGGGACTGGAGGAGATTATGTTAAGTGAAATAATTCAAGCAGAGAAAGACAATTATCATTTGGTTTCACTCATTTATGGAACATAAGAAATAGCAGGAAAATTGGTAGAAGAAGGAAGGGAAGAGTAGGGGGGGTAAACAGAAGGGGGAATGAACCATGAGAGACTATGGACTCTGGGAAACAAACAGAGGGCTTCAGAGGGAAGGGGGGTGGGGGACTGGGATAGGCTGGTGATGGGTATTAAGGAGAGCACATATTGCATGGAGCACTGGGTGTTATACGCAAATAATGAATCATGGAACACTACATCAAAAACTAAGGATGTACTGTATGGTGACTAACATGGCATAATAAAAAAATACCCTTATATTTAGGCATTTTTAAAATCTCATCTATGTTATTTATGCTTATAATGTGCATGATATGGTAGTAAAAGAATAATATGATAACATGATGATAATGGACCTAAACTCTCTCTATGCATATTCATTCCACATAACAACTCTGTCTGGTACATAGCATTGTTTCTATCCTTTTTAAATGAGAAACTGAGATACAGATTTATGAAATACCTTGCTCAAAATCACACAGCTGGGCAATAACATCTGGAATTCAAATCTAGGCAGCTTGTATTCATAGCTGGTCCTCCTCACCACTAAACATATGAATGTATATAATCTATTTATAACTAACAAATATACATATATTAAATGACATGTGCTCAAAATTTACTGATGACCTTTAGATTAAAAATGTTTGGAATCTACTCAGAAGCTTGGATAAATTTTGTGTGTTTAAGATTTTTCTTCCAATGAGGATAATAAATTCATAAAAGAAATATTCTCAAATATTCAGTAGGATGTACTTGGGTGGTGAAAGGGTAATGATAGGATTGATTTTTTTATGTATGATTCAATGTATCTATTAGCATATAAGAAACACATACTCCCTGCTCAGCAGCACTAACCTAAAAGATGTGGATAATAGTCAAGAGAGCCAACACAGACAACCACACCACCATCACCATCATCTCTACTTTCCACTTTACCGTAAAGTTAGGAGGCAGAAAATCAACAATTCCTATTTGCTTCTACTCACCCTCAAAAAAGTAGGAAGTTCTAGTACCAAGATTATCTTTGGCCATCAGATTCTTGGATACTGTGTCTGCTCGTTTCAACGTTAGTAAGTTGGGAGTGATACTGACAGGTGTGGAATTGAACGGCTAACACATGCACAAGGACCAAATTTAGACGTTAATTACACAGGAATATAGCTTAGAATAACATCTGGTTATAAGTGCTATTAAAAGTTCTAATGTATCAAAGTTATAAAGTTGAGGAAGCCTTTCCATTGGGAAATAAGAGCAGGCATATAAAATTTTCCTCCAAATTCAAGTTTTTATAAGTATAGTATTGCCAACGTGTGTATACGTATATGCATCTAATACTGATGGCCATTTAAAGAAAATCTATCCTGGATCATTTTTTCATTATATCTTTGATGTTGATTCCCTTTCCCTCCTGAAGAACACCTACACTTTGGAGGAAAGTGGCTTACACCCTTTCTCAGTCATACATTTTAGGAGAGATTATCTCAACACTCAGTTCCAGGGATGGGGATGTAATTTCNTCCAGGGATGAGGATGTAATTTCTTAAAGCAATTCCTCAATCTCAACTCCATAGTCAAATGATTGTGATTGGGTTTAGGCATCTAATTAACATCAGGCCAGAGACAAGAAGATATATACTGGTGGCTTCTGGAAGGAAAGTGGTCTCTCTTCATCTGAGTGAATAGACAGTATATTTTTTTCTTTCTCTACTATTAGTAGTATAGTATAAGGATGTTTNGGATGTTTTCTTAAAGCAATTCCTCAATCTCAACTCCATAGTCAAATGATTGTGATTGGGTTTAGGCATCTAATTAACATCTGGCCAGAGACAAGAAGATATATACTGGTGGCTTCTGGAAGGAAAGTGGTCTCTTTTCATCTGAGTGAATAGACAGTATATTTTTTTCTCTCTCTACTATTAGTAGAGAAAGTCTACATCAAGGTGAATACTGGTATTTTAACTGCATTATTGAACAAAAACTAACAATCTTTAAAAGAACATAAAATATTTATATTTAAAAGAATATAAAACCCAGAAACTCTCTAATGTATAAATGACAATTTCCAGCACAAAATAAAATCTTACTAGGTATTCAGATGAACTATATGACCCAAAGTAGCCTATAAGCCTGAGGAAGTTTTCAGCAGAAAACTACCCTTTTTGAGTTTACTTTTATGCCCGGTGAATTTCATAGAATATGTCCTATTTCACTTATTTTACTGAAAAAAAGAAAGGACTTCTTAAATATATAATGGAACTTGTATATGCATGTAAAATTGATATCAAAGAAAAATGGAGAAAAAGGTGTAGGCCAGGAGGGAGAAGGTGTTTCTACGCATCCACTATTTACCATTAGAGATTAGGTGGCAGCCATAGGCAAATCATCTTTAATGCCCAAACATTTCCTTATAGAATTTTGTTCCTTATATTAGTCTTGGGAATCATGACAGCACTTTCTAGCTGCTTCCTTGGTACTCTACTTAGCTTTTTGGATCTTAACTAATGACACTTAGACTTTAAACCACACATCTAGAAATTGCAAAACATTCTGTAAAATGGAAGTTTTATTCACTCTGACTATCACTAAAAATAAAGTCACTTTTGCCTTCATGAAAGATGAATCTCAGATGATTTCTTTTATACTGTGCATTGGGAAGTTTCTGTGATCTCTAGAAACCTGGATTGAATACACTGCTTAGAAATATGATCTGGAAGTATCTCATTTTTCTTTACTGTCGTATTTATCTACTGCATGAAGGTAAAAACCTTTCCTAAGTTACCATGAATCAATTTTGTCTTTGTCTATCATAAATTTTCTAAGAGGCAATAACTTCTAGGAATAATGATTCCAGATCATAATATAATATGTAATTATTAACTTGAAAGAGATTGAGAAGAAATGAGGGTTATCTAACCTGTGCCTTTCTCGGGCAGGTATCATCAGCTCAAAATCCTGGATGATAAGTGGTCCTTCAAACTACATAAATAGCTTGCTGCTTAATCTTAGAAATTAAAGCTACTTCAAATAATTGTGAGTATAAATAAATAAATACTTTGTGAATGTAAATAAAGTATAAATAGTTACTGCTTCTGTATTATTGTATTCATGGGTATTTTCATATTTATATAAACATATATTCTGTTATCTGATATTGATGTATATTTTCTTTTTATTCCCTCTCCCTGCTATTATATAATAATAAATACCATTTAATAATCAAACATACCATTTTTTAATTACCAGAGGTGGCAGGTACATGACCATTCCTGTATATTACCTCCCAAATTTTATCATTAACCCTAAGAGGTATATAGTATTACCATGTTTGACCAATAAGGAAAAAAGCCCAGAGAGAATAACATAGAACTAGAATGATGTTTTGGTCCCAAATTTGCCTGACTCCAAACATACCACACTGGGCTACTTTTACTCTAATGATTTAAAAGCTAAATTGGACAACGCAGGCCGTCAGTGTATTTATAAAATAGACAGCTTCAGTCATGGTTCACGTTCAACTTCTTTCCATTTCTCTGTCCTTGTTTCTTATCCCAAGAAACAATTTTTTTAAATTCCTGCAGAACATTATTATTACTCCATAAAAATGTTTTTTGTATTCTAATTTTTTCATTATTGTTATTTCACAGATGGGTGAGTGCTTTAATCCTGCTCAACACAGGGCTCGCTGTCTGGGAACATTCTGTATTATGTGAATAGTTGATTATCTCCTTTCCTGGAAAATTGCTTACTATGACGTCTCAAAAACCTTCCACCCTTCTTTCATTTATCCCAACTCTGTTCCTTTTTTTTTTTTGCCATTTGTCTGCCTTATATTCTGGTTCTTCTTCCTCTTATCTCTACCTAAAGATGAGAATGCATGGAAAACTTTGGTTCCTATTACACCTATGACTCATCAAACAGTCCTATTCCTGTATCTTTCCACAAATTTTTAAATTTCTTGAAAGATATGTCAAATTATCACATTCTTCTGATGCCTCAAAATCAGCTTGCCTAGAATGAAAGTCATAACCTTCTCTGTTTATATTATTGTCAATGGCACATCGTACTGGCTTCCTATCGCTGCTATAAACAAATCATCATAAGCTTAGAGGCTTAACACAAATTTATTATCTTAAAGTTCTGGAGGTCAGAAATCCAAAATATATCTCACAAGGTAACGTCAAGGTGTTGACAAGCCTGGTTTCTTCCAGAAGCTCTAGGGTAAACTCGCTCCTTGCCTCTCCCAGCTTCCAGAGGCTGACTATGTTCCTTGGCTTGTGGCCACAGAGCTCGAGCATTTACTTTCACTGACATATTATCTTCTCTGACTGACCCTCCTACCGCCTTTTTTTTTTTTTAAGATTTTTTTATTTATTCATTTGAGGGAGAGAGAGAAAAAAGGAGCACAAGCAGGGGGAGATGCAGAGGGAGAGTGGGAAGCGGACTCCCCACTGAGCTGGGAGCCTGATATGGGGCTGGATCCCAGGACCTGATCATGACCTGAGCCAAAGGCAGGTGCTTAACCATCTGAGTCACCCAGGCACCAATGCCTCCTTTTTATAAAGACTTTTGTGATTACATTGTTACCAAAAAATCCAGGAAAATCTGCCCATGTCAAGATTCTTAACTTAGGTACCTCTGAAAATCACCTATTGCCATGTGAGACAACACATTCACAGGTTCTGGGGATTAGGATGGAGATACCTTCACAGGGTCATTAATTATCCCGTGTCCCAAACACATCGTCTTTGCCCCACTCTCAAAACAAGCCTTTTTCCCATTACCATTCAGTTACAAATTCCATTTGTTCCATCTCTACTGCTTTTATTAGAACTACCAAAGTGGGTCCTTGTTTCTTCTACTCTTTACTGACTGCTGCAACTGGATCATTATGTTCTCTGCCTGTAGTCTCTACTTTTCTCCCCTTTCTCCTCCAGGAAGTCACCCTGCACACTCCACCGTATTTATTTTTCATGAACATTTATTTTAACCTGTTTCTCCTTAACTAAAAAAAAAAAAAAAAAGCAAGAAAAAGAACAAGAAAATCAACAGAAAACTGTAGTTTTTTCTTATCGCCGTACAATAAAATACAAACTCCTTCATGTTCAGTTTGAGGCTTGCCACAGTTTATCCTATACTATCTTTAGAGGGAATTGCTTTTATTTGACAAGACAATCTACCCCACCCAAGCTAGGCCAAAAATAGTATTGCTCACTACCTTCGGTAATGGGAGCAGTCTAGAATGTGTTCATCTTCTTCATTTAAATTGCCTTGAATAAGCCAACAAGTAGGAGTTCTTCGGGGATGCCTATGTGACGTTGCACTACAAGTCTGTGATGTTAATTTGGAATTTATGTATTTTCAGGTTAATTATTTCAGATTCTAATGTCTTCATTTATTTTTTTTCTTTATGTGTGTTCATTATATGTAATTTCTTCATTGTATCTTTCTTCTTTTCCATTCTTTTTACTGCAGGCATAATAAACCCCAGCATTTTATACATCTATATCCCTCCAAGTAAAGGACTTGCCATCTTTCCTTCTTCCCTCCCTCCCTCCTTCTCTCTTTTCTTTCCTCCCTCCTTCCCCTCACTCCTTTTTTCATTCCTTCCTTTGCTCACATTTTCATTTATCAGATATTATTTTCAACATCCTGGTATGAGGTCAGTTACAAATAAGCACAACATAATATAAAAGCAATACCTTTTTATTATGAATTTCACAGCCTACGGGCTTCTTAAACATTTCTGTATTCACCATTAGAACCGTCAATGTGTCTTTTACATAGTAAGACAACAAAATTATATTGGTGCTCTATTTGAAGTCACAGGCACTTTAACTTTACTGGTAGAATTACACGTGTTTTACTAGGCTCTCAGAAGAGACAAAGAGGTATTTTGACCCAAGAGCATTGTATAATATCTCAATGGCCTTCTTTATAGTTTACTTAGCACCTTAAAAACCTTAAACACCTCAGGGTCTAACCATGTACCTGTTCTTTCTGCTTAGAATCATGGAAAATTCCCTGCTACCCTGTTTTCCCTGGTCAATTCTTACTCATCCTTTAGATTCCAGTTGAAATGCTAATTCTCATAGAGATCTATTTCTGAGCTGCAAATATAATTTTAGCATTCTTGTCATATTCTCTTGTGAAATATTACATGTTTTCTTCCTATTACTTTTACCAGCTGTGATTTTTGAAATAGAAAATGATTGGAATGATATGGACATGAACCAATAAAACCTGACTCTGCCCTGAATGCTGAAACAGGGTCCTGAGAGTTCCCTGCCTGACAGGTGTCAAGTAGTCAAGCAGTCCCTAAACAGCAGCACTGTGGCAGCTCCTAAGCATACCCCCATTGATTCAGCCAGGAAAGAGACGTGAGCCCAATCAGTTTGGACAGTTTATTACTCACACTGAAAACATAAGGAAGATCAGCATGGTGTTGGCACTCCATGTGTCTAGTATCACTGGATGACATCAAACCACGATGCCATATCAAAGGCAACATATGTGGTGGGTCTCTCTCTGTCATTGTGGATGCAACTCCCAACTACAGCAAAGCCTGCAGCTATACCCAAAGGAAGGGCAGAAGTGTATTATGGAAAGTCTCGTGCTTTACTGACATTAGGAAGGCAGATAAGAAATTGCTACATAGCAACCTCCTGAAAGATAAGGAAGCAGATGAGAAACAGTCTTGTAACAGCTGCAAATAAGACTACCTGTCTACCTTTCCTTGCATGTTCCATGGAAGATTGCAAGACATTCCCCCAGGACTTGGGTTAAACTACACGTGAGCCTTGCCTAAGTGATCTAAGTGAAGATGTACATGGTTGTCAGGGTGTTATGTATGGTGGAGCCATTGTGCTTTAACTGGTGTTAGCCCTTTACTGCTGAATGGCAACTAAGGGAGGAGAGATGGATGAAGGAGGCAATGGTTATTTACCAGTTGGTACAGAAGTCCTTTAAAGGTTGAACAATCTGCATGTCTACATTAATGTATACTGGTTATTACAGTTGTCATCTACCCATTTATCTATCTGATTGTTAGTGCCTCATTCCCTCACTAGGCAACAGGCTCACAACACGAATTGCTTCTGTTTTGCTAACCATTGAATGAGTAATTCTTAGATTAGTGATGGGTACCTAGTAGCTGCTTAATAAGTATTGGATGAGCAAATGAATAAATGAGTAAATTTGACACTGATGCCCCATAATGTACTAAGAAAACAGGTATCTTAATCTTCCTCCTTAATTTGTTTTGTCCTCATTTGTGTCTGTTGAGCCCCAGTGTTTATAAGAACTCTATACCTAGTTGAATATTTTGAAGATTTTTGAGTCCTCACTTTTCCAGCCCAATGAATGCTTTTCTGGGAACCTTTTCAGTCGATCATGTAAATCTCTTTTCTGGCAGTTAATTGGCATGACAGACAATGGCTGCACTTCCTTCTAACAGGCACAGGGAGTGATGGTTTAACATTACTGACAAGAGCACTGAAGGGATAGCAGATAAGATTTGGCGTAAAATTTTGTAGACGTCAGGATTAAGTCACTGGTAAATATTTTGAATAGGTGTATTTTTTCCTATGTGAATCTGCCTAAATGTCATGGTCCCCTCTATTTGTGCAAATCCTCCTGCCACTCGAAGGCTGGATGAAGCCAATTGCTTTAATTTTCTTACTGCCAAAGTACAGCAGCTGCTTTGGATGCTTATCCCAAACATCTTTTCAAAATTTTCATTCTACTAAGTGAATTTTGTTGAAAGCAGCAGGACCTGAAGCATCTACATACCAGCTTGTCAAATTCCCTACTACTTTAAATCTGTATTTTTTCCCTTTAAATTTATTTTAATGCATTTTAGTAGAGACTTCTAATATATTTCCACGGCCTATTTCCCACCAGACTTATTTTGTTCTTTTCACTCGAATTTAAAAGTGGAGCCCAAAGATACAGAATCTGGCAATTAGAGAGTGAGCTAAACCTAGGGAATACCTGAAGCCCTAGAAATGTGGCACTCACCCAGAGATGGAACAAAGACCTTGCAACCTATGTTGATATCTCACCTCCCTTGCAATGGTATATAACATGAGCTACCTTTTTCAGCATACTGTATTTTTTAACATATTAAATCATGCTTAGCACATGCAAGTCAAGTTCTATAGAATTTTCACATTTATTTAATAGTCAAACATCCAGGCCAAGCAACTAACTGTTCCTTTCTGGTTTTATTAGATGTGCAAACAGAAGTTTATAGAGTTCTAGCAAGTTATAAATGATATGCAGAAGAAACATACTGAAAGTCAGTTCTTTTTTTTTAAGATTTTATTTATTTATTTGAAAGAGAGAGAGCACAAAGGAGAGAGGGGCAGAGACAGAGGGAAAAGGAGAAGCAGACTCCCTGCTGAGCAGGGAGCCAGAAGCGGGGCTTGATCCCAGGACCCTGAGATCACAACCATGAGCCGAAGGCAGACGCTTAACTGACTGAGCTACCCATGTGCCCCTGAAAGTTAGTTCTTGATGACTCTAAAGCCTACCTTTATCTTTCTCAAATTCCTCATCTCTTCATTCTTGGCTCAAGTGTTACCTGTTTAATGAGCCCGTTCTAGACTCTTAACATTGTGAACTGCCTCACTTCCCACCTGGAATTTCCAATCCTCTGTTACTCCTTACTTTTTCTTTTTCTTTTTTATAGCACTTAACTTTCTAATATACTACATAAATTATGTTTTCTGTTTATTGAGTATTGCCTATCACACCTACCTGAAGGAAACTTTTGTTCACTGATGAATCATATAAGCGCCTGGGAAAGCGTGCAGCAGCATTACTCTCCCACCACCTCCTCAAAAATTTTGATTAAATGTGTTATCTTTACATTAGCATATGACTGAGAAGGACTTTGTAAGGATTAGAAACATTTTTAAATGTGATCAGGACACACAGATGGTATTCAACAAAAGAATGATAATGATTATGACAATAATCATTTGCATTATAATAATTTATATTAGTATAATAATTTATATTATTATTAAAGGGAGATGTCTCATTTTTTATAAGGCTATTACCACATAATTTAATATTTAGTCATCTCATTACCAGATCTAAAATTCTGCCCTGGCTCACTTGTCAGTACAACTGTTAAGTTCTTAACACATTGATGATTTGTATTCAAATCAATTCAGGTTGATTCCACAAATAATTATCAGTTATCTACCATGTGCTAATCAATATGAAAATTGTAAGGATTCCAAAGATAAATAAAACATAGACTCTGCCCTCCAGGAACGTGCACTGTAGTTGAGGATATAATGCATAAACTAACAACCATTTCCTATCTTAAATAGGGCATATGCGACAAAGGATGGTATAAAGTTCTGGTTTAAATTTTGGCTTTTAGTATGTTTGGAGTGGCAAGAAGAATGTAGGTTTTCCTTCCATGCTATGGAAAACTAAGTCCCAAATTCCCAGATAGGAAAAGCTGATTGAAGATCTTCTGATAATCTAATAGCATATATTATATTTTTTCTTTAATGCTTACATATATTTTCTCGAACTAACTAAGGTAATGACTAAAATCAGCAGTAAGGATAACATATAATTGGCTCCTGAGCACAAATCTACATGAACAATCACGTGAACTTTGTTGACTTTTTTTTTTTTTAACAAATCTTTATCACTAAATGTTTATAATTAGGGGTATTGGAAAGAGTCCTGAAATATAACCTGAAAGGCGTGTGTATGGTCTTTCCTTTATTATTTAGTAGCTTTAAATTATTGACAAGGCAGGCCCTTACTTTCTCGAATCTTCAGCTTTCTCATTTGTCAAAAGGTAATAACAATACCAAGGAAAATTTATGGAGTACTTACCATTTGCCAAGAACTGAGCTGGTATTTAAGTATATTATTTTTTGAAGTTTTATAACTAAGCATTATTTTTACCCTCAGCAAAACTTTAAAGAGGCCACACTTTGTATGGCCCAAGGGTACATTACCAGAATTTGGTGATTCATACTCATATTCCTGATTCTAAAACTTTTATCTGGTTAACACTATTTGTCTGTGGGGCGCCTGGGTGGCACAGCGGTTAAGCGTCTGCCTCCGGCTCAGGGCGTGATCCCGGCGTCATGGGATCGAGTCCCACATCAGGCTCCTCCACTATGAGCCTGCTTCTTCCTCTCCTACTCCCCCTGCTTGTGTTCCCTCTCTCGCTGGCTGGTCTCTATCTGTCAAATAAATAAATAAAATCTTTGAAAAAAAAAAGACTACTTGAGGTTGTATAATATAATACACATTTTTGTTTCCAATTATTACATTGTTTTGGATTCCAGTGCTTCCCAAATGATAGTAAACTGCAGTGCAACATGAAATATGTACCCTCCATTTGACCAAGAACAAAAATGTTGAAATATGAACTAAAGTTTTCATGGGAAAAATATTTCATGAAACCTCCACAGATAACACAGAAAGAAAACCAGAAATTTTGAAATCACTGTCTTGATTAATTAATTTTTCATGTGAAAAATTTGTCATAAAAACTTAAAGCTACAAATAACTTTGGGAAGATAATTAACCTAAACTTTCAGTGGGATTTCCTTAATAAAATAGCGCTAAAATGTTTAGCTACATCAAAAGTCTGTTCTAAGTCTTCACTGAGGTAATATATGCAAAACAGTTGAGGTACACCTTGGTTTTTGTTTTGATTTTTTTTTTTTTTTTGGTCTTTGAAATAATTATCTAAAAGTTGGAGCTGTCAATTTGGTTTGAGCAAAAATCTGTCTTTGTAACCCAATTCACTAGCTTTATAGCTTCTCCAAAGACAACAAAAATAACAGCTTAATTTCTGTTGGCCTTTGTCACATGTCACTGGTCTATCCTCACAGTTAGAGAGGTTACATGTCTTGTCATTGTAGCTGTCAAAATGGGGGTCAGATACTTATTTTGTCTTTTTGCTGCTGTCACTTTGCTTTATCTACTTAGCCTCCACAGGGCTTAGTGTGTTCCTGTGTCAATGATCATGATCCGAGTAACTAATACCTGTATAATTAATGAATGAATAAATCTCTTCCTCTCAATAACACATTTGTATTGAACATGGTAAAATTACATTTTTTTTTCTGGGACATTTGGTAAATTAAACATTGCGAGGAAGTGTTGTAAAGTTTACTGCTCTTCATCCTTATGTGTTCCCTATTCCCTCATTCATTCATCCATTGATTGATAAATTAATTTTCCCATTCATCAATTAGCTACTAGTCAACTCATTCATCCATCATTTATCCTTCCACTCATTCTATCCTATTATCCATGCATTTCTCTATTTACCTACACACACATCCATCCACTTATCCATCTCCCCATCCATACATCTCTCTGTTCATCTATTCATCCGTTATGCATCCNTAATTAATGAATGAATAAATCTCTTCCTCTCAATAACACATTTGTATTGAACATGGTAAAATTACATTTTTTTTTCTGGGACATTTGGTAAATTAAACATTGCGAGGAAGTGTTGTAAAGTTTACTGCTCTTCATCCTTATGTGTTCCCTATTCCCTCATTCATTCATCCATTGATTGATAAATTAATTTTCCCATTCATCAATTAGCTACTAGTCAACTCATTCATCCATCATTTATCCTTCCACTCATTCTATCCTATTATCCATGCATTTCTCTATTTACCTACACACACATCCATCCACTTATCCATCTCCCCATCCATACATCTCTCTGTTCATCTATTCATCCGTTATGCATCCATCCAGTTACATACTCTATGCAGTAACCTATTCACACAGCTCAGAGCATTTAAGATGGAAAAAAAAAAAAAGGTTACATCAAGCTTATGTCAGACAAGAAAGGAGAAACCTTATTTCTTTCAGTTAGAGAATTCAAAAAGTTTCAAATTATTTCCAGAGATTCTGATCATTTCTCACCTGTACATCTCTACACATTTAAAGCATTCATCCTTAGATCAATGTCACTGCGTATGAAAATAACCACTCTCCAACCCAACCAGATCACACCTGGCGTAGCACGGGCTTCAGTGTTTTGAAATATGTGAACACAAATTTGATGCAAATCCAGCAAAAGAACCATGTCCTCAGTGCAAGCACACAGTGTGGTTTTTAACTGAAGAACATGACCCCCTGGAATGCCTCACTAGAACACACACACCCCTACTTATGCTTAACGACAGCCTAAAAAGACAAAGATGGCGTAACCTCAACACCAGTACACTCAGAATGTTTCCTACGGGAATGGAGCATGGGGGTGGGGTGGTAAGACTGATGTTGTCTAAGGGTACAAACATGCAACAAGTGCTAAATAAACCATACAGATCCAACGCGCAGTAGAATGAATACAGACAATATTATACTGCAAACTTGCCAAGAGACTAAAACTTAATTATCCCAACCACTGAAAAGAAAGGAACAATTATGTAATGTGATAGAGGTACTAAATAGCGCTATAGCCACAATCATGTTACAATATATAAATATATCACATTAACATGTTGTACACCTTAAAATTACACAATTTCTGTGTTAAATATAAGCAATTTAAAAAATCACTACCAAAAATTTTTTATACATGTAGCTGTTTAAATTAAACTCGTACAATCACCAGTGTTCGTGAAGAGAAAACAATATATTCTGGAACTGCCCTAGCTTATGTTTGCCAGGAGAAAAGAAACCAGTTCTCTTTCTCGCTCTCTCTCTCCCTCTCTCTCTCTCTCACTCCTCTTTTCCCCCCATTCCACATCTGGTATGCATTTAAATACATGAATAAGAATTAAACACACACATATGTATATATGTAATATATATACACACTATTTATACACACATTTTTGCCAAATAGCTTTATTATGAGAAAACTGTGTGCACAGTTTCAAGATACAGTTTCAAGAGGAAGCTTCCTCTTCACTCAAGAGCCAACAACATGGAAGAAATACCTCTGGATCTCAGCTCTACTGTTTCTCCCTCAGGGAGGGGTTTATGAGTGATGGACTTCCAAGTTTCTAAAAGCCCATACATTCTTTTTTTTATATTTAGCAGGGTTAAGATCTGTTTCTTAGTGTTTTTTCATAGTCTTTCTAAAAAACAAAACAAAAACAAACTTTTTTTTGAAGATTTATTTATTTTTGAGAGAGAGAACACAAGCAGGGGGAGGGGCAGAGAGAGAGGAAGAGAGAGAATCCCAAGCAGACTCCGTACTAAGCACAGAGACCAACCTGGGGACCCTGAGACCGTGACCTGAGCTGAAATCAAGAGTTTTCTTTTTTTTGCTTTTTTTATATATTTTTTTATTTTAATGTTTGTTTTTTTTTTTTAATATTATGTTAGTCACCATACAGTACATCCCTGGTTTCTGATGTAAAGTTTGATGATTCATTAGTTGTGCATAACATCCAGTGCACCATGCAATACGTGCCCTCCTTACTACCCATCACCAGTCTATCCCATTCCCCCACCCCCCTCCCCTCTGAAGCCCTCAGTTTGTTTCTCAGAGTCCATAGTCTCTCATGCTTCATTCCCCCTTCTGTTTACCCCCCTTTCTTTATCCCTTTCTTCCCCTACCGATCTTCCTAGTTCTTATGTTCCATAGATGAGAGAAATCATATGATAATTGTCTTTCTATGCTTGACTTATTTCACTTAGCATTATCTCAACCAACTGAGCCACCCAGGCACCTCCAACACAAAGGAACTTTTCCCCTGTGAATGGTATGCGTTAGGTAATTTAGGGCCCAGGGTCTGCTCTTTAGAAGCAGCTATGGAGCCAACCCTGTTCTGCTGTCAGGGCTCCCTACATGAAGACATGGTTTGTGTGGTAACGAGCCTCATATATGCCTCCCATACTATTCTTCTGCTGTGGCTCTGGATTCAAGGAGTGGCCTGGCGTGAGTGAGGGCAGTGGTACGGGGCCTAGATTTGGCTGCTGTTCATCACAGTTCCACCCTCTAATCTAGGAATAAAGCCAATATTAAATCTCCACATCCTTCTGATAGCTATGTGATTTTTCAGCTGGTTCAGGCATACATTTTAATTGTATCTTCAGAGAAACCCCCAAGTAATATTTGTGTGTGTATATGTATCGATCCATATCTGTATATGCAGATAGATATGCATATTCCAAACTAAACACGTATAAAATCGCAGTGCTTCCACAAGGTGAGATTGCCACATTAACCAGCTGAAACGCTTCCCATCATCTCAATTTATTCTCCAAGTGGAATCACTTTGGAACTTTAGAATACATCAGGTTATCAACATTACTGAGAAGCCAGATTCTTGCATTCGCCTTTTTCTTATCCTTCACCTACCATATCCAGTTCATGGCTAAATCGTGTATCTATCACCTTTTAAATATCTTTCAACTCTGTCCACTTTTTAGCATTTACACTTGGGCAGCTCCGTCCAAGTTACTACCATTTTCATGGGGACTGCTGCAGTAACCTCACACATGGAAAAGAGTTCAAACAGCAGGACTGAAACAGCTGTTCTTATGAAGCCCTGCTTGCCAGCTGGGGCCTATCCTTGTACCTGGGAACTTGAATCTTGACGAGGTTCACACCATTCACCTAGAAGAGGGGCTTCACTGTTGCAAAATTCTTTGTGCACACAACATGGATTATGCTGAGGAGCTGCTTTCCTGCAGGAAGTCTGGAATTACGGCACAGGCGAGGCAGATGGAGCTTACACGTCCAGCCCCCTGTAAAACCCTGGAGGCCCAGGCTCAGGAAGACTTCTCCAGTAGAGAACATTTCACAAGGTATTGTCACTAGTGGCAATAAAGGAAAAAAGCACACCTGTGTGACTTCACTGAGAGAGGACTCTTGGGTTCTAGTGCTTTGTACCCTCTGGATTTTGCCCCACGACCTTTCTCTCTTTGATGATTTTGCTTCATATCTTTTTGCTGTAATAAAATTATAGTAATGAGGAGGCTAGATGCCGAGTCCCATGAGTCTTCCTGGGAAAGCATGCAAGCTAACACACCCCCTACCTAGTCCGCCCTCTTCTCAACTGCCCTCCCTCCAAAACCAAAGCGTGGCTACATGATTATGTGTCCTTTAAATGTGCTGATGAAAACATGTCAGTATCCTCCATTACTACAGAACTACTACTGACAAACTTGTTTCTGTCAAGAGCCAGATAGTTTTGAGAGCCATATGGTCTCTATTACAACTACTTAAATCTGTCATAATAGCACAAAAGTGGCATGCACGGTGCATAAATGAATGTGTACAGCTATGTTCCAATACCAGGAGTATTTTTTTTGGGGGGGGACACTGTAAATGAATTTCATACAATGTTCACACACCCTGACATAGTCACACATCCTGAAATTCTTCTCATTAAAAAAATCATTTAAAGATGCAAAACCCATTTCCAGGACACAGGCCATACAAAAACAGGGAATGGATTAGAATTGGCCATAGTTTGCTGACCAGTCTTCTGAAATAAAAGCCAAGATCCCGAACACAGCCTACAAGCCCTACATCATCTGAGTACTACCTGTCCTTTGAACTATCCTCACAGCACCCTTCTTCACGCTGGGTGTTGCAGGCCCAGCACTCTCTCAGATCCTGCACATGGGTCACTCTACCCTCAGGTGCTTGTAAGCATCACCCTCTGCTCTGAACTCTGACCCACTAAACCTCTCTACCTAGTTAAATAGCATTTGCTTTTTTGTTTCATTTCAGCCAGCCCTTTCTCATCACAACTCCAAGTACATCCGTTGACATTATTAACTCTTTGAACTTAGGTGCAAGCTCATCTCAGTATTTCTCTGTCTTTTAATCTCGTGTAACTCTGCTATTTCATCTACTAAGTCATCCGTGCCCCGTAAGAGCAGGCATAGCGTCTGTTACTGCATACCTTCCTATCTCCGATAGTTTGTACAGTAGTTAGCGCATAGTTTTCCCTCAATACGCGTGTGGTGGATTAACCCGTAAGTATTTGCTGTGTGTCTGGTGCTGGCCTAGAGACTAGAGATACAAAGAAAATAAAATGTAATCCGGAAGTTTACTGACACTAGTGATGTGAAATAAACATGTAATTTAAATAGCATGTAGTAAGCACTAAAAATAGAAGTACGGGGTGCTCATGGAACACAGGGGAGTGTCGCCAGGCCTGAGAGTGGAGATAAAGGAGACAGTGCTAATGAGGATGGACCTTAGTTGCATTTTGAAGACTAAGTAAGGGTTGTTGAAATAGAAGGCTAGGAAAGAACTTGAGGAATTAGAATGAGGAAGAGAGGATGGCCCCACACCTCAACCCGGGGGGGATCGGGAAAGGTTTCTGGGAGGAGATAACATGTGAGCTCAAATTTTAACATTGAGAATAGAAGGCTAGGAAAGAACTTGAGGAATTAGAATGAGGAAGAGAGGATGGCCCCACACCTCAACCCGGGGGGATCAGGAAAGGTTTCTGGGAGGAGATAACATGTGAGCTCAAATTTTAACATTGAGTCTTGGGCAAGATTTACATAATGGAGACTCCAGGAGAGTAGAGCAAGAAAATAGGTTCCTTATCCTCTCAGGTCCAACTATGGCTATGGTTTCGCCCTGTCGGGGGCAGGCAAACAGTGTTTCCTATTCCCCCAAAGACTGTGGTAGAAGCTCTATTCTAAATATGACAAGCTGGGGTTTGATCACCTCCCAACCCCCAATCCCATCATTAGGCAGATGTTCCACCCAGGGAGGAACAAGCTAAGAAGACCAGATGCCACCATCCCCAGCCACGCTGATTTGTATCTAGGGCATCACTGAGGAAGAAACAGGCAGTTGTCCTCTGTACCTGTCCTCTAGCCCAGATGTAGTGACACACAGGTTCCACCCAAGGGGAGAGCAGACCTTAAGGGTGATAAGCTCTGCCTATGTGCCTAAAGGTGCAGACTTTTGGAACAGAGCTAAAAGAATTTCATGCCTAAAGGCATTGTAGAAAACAATGGAGATATTGGTAGAGAGGTTTTAAGCGGAATTGGTAGCTTCATGATAACTCCTAAGAAAAAGGGAAGCAACAGAGCAGCCAGTTTCACAAAGAAAACCAGGAAAAGGGTCTGGAAGAGCCCTCCTGGGCTTAGATGCAATCCTGAGTGTCAAGAAATTACATGCATGTGCTAGGCTGCACTCACTCAGGAGCAAGAAGGGTGGGATGAGATGGCATTAGCATTCCCCAAGCCACACACAGATTCATCAGCAAAGGCTGGAGCCTCAAGGACACAATGGCTTTAGGCATGACCTCTGAGCAAACATTAGTCAAATAAAGGACTCTGACCCAGAGATAACTAACTCCTAGGAAGCAACGTTTATGAATAAATCATTCACCCCTGATGATTTGGAAGACTGGAAGACTGTGTCCATGCCAAAAATTGTGTCCTCTCTGGAGCAAGTGGAAAAGAAACTTCTAAGGTACTAGTCCCTGGATTTACATGCACATTCCCTGAACTGTGGGAAATGTTTTCAAGCCACATGCAGGTCTGACAATAAAAGTTGGAAATTTTTAACCAACAAGTCCCTTATGCTATTCCAGTAGTGGCCCCTGGGTAATCAGTCTAAAAGATGAAAAGAAGGGAAAAACTGAGCAGGACCGCCCAAGGCTGCCCAAAGAGTGAGGAGTCAGGCTTCACAGATTTAGTTTAGCAAAATCACTAAAGAAGTAAATCAACAAGGAAACAATAATAATAACAAGCCTCAGGAGAGGGAGGGGATCAGTATTGAGGTTCAGTACAATATATTATTTAAAATGTCCAGTTTTCAACAATAAAACTATAAGACATGTGACAAAACAAGAATGTAAGATATCTGCAGGTACAAACAGGCAATAGAAATGGCCTGCGGGGCAGCCCAGATGGTGGACAAAGCGGACAAAGAATTGAAAGGAGTTACTATAAATATGCTCAAAGAACTAAAGGAAACAACGCTTAAATAATCAAATGAAGGAATGAGGGCAATGTCTCATCAAAGAGAGAAGACCAGTAAAAAGATTGGAATGACTGAAAAGAACAAAAGGGAAATTGGAGCTGAACGTATAATAACCAAAAAAAAAAATAAGTAATTACCTTAAAAAAATCACCAATTTGCTGAACAGTGTACTTATGTGGAGGAAGAAAGAATCAGCAAAAGTGATGTTAGACTGACAGAAGTTATGCAGTTAAAAACAGAGAAGAAAAAATGAAAAAAAAAAACCAAACAAACAGAGTGAGACTTGGGTGGCTCAGTCGGTTAAGCGTCTGCCTTCAGCTCAGGTCATGATTCCAAAGTCCTGGAATCCAGCCATTCCCATGTGGGCCTCCCTGCTTTTCCCTCTCCTCCCTGCTCCTGCCCTCTCTCACTATCTCTGTCTCTCTCTCTCAAATAAATAAATAAAACCTTAAAAAAATTAAAAAAAATTAAAAAATGAACAGAACCTCAAAAGACATTATGGGACACAATTAAGCATGCTGATATATGCATAAATGAACTATCAGAAGGAGAGGGCAGCACTAAAGGAAAAAAAAAATTGAAGAAATAATAGCTGATAATTTCCCAAATTTGGGGAAAAAAAAGTTAACACATCCAACAAGCTTAACAAATTCCATACTGTATAAACTCAAAAAGATCCAGGGGCACCTGGGTGGCTCAGTCAGTTAAACATCTGACCTCTGCTCAGGTCAGGATCTACTCAGTGGGGAGTGCTTGTCCCTCTGCCCCTTCTTCCACCCGTCCCCCTGCTCATGTTCTCTCTCTCTCTCTCTAATAAATAAATAAAATCTTCAAAAACAACAATAACAACAAAAAACTTCAAAGAGATCCAGGCCCAGACTTGTCACTGCCAAGTGCCATGAACACCTTGAAAGCATCAAGAGAACAACTCATCCTGTGTAAGAGACCACCCTATTAAGACCAACAACTGGCTTCTCATAGGAAAGGCCAGAAGGCAATGCAAGGACACATTCAAAAAGTGAAGGAAAAAGAATTCACCCAAGAATTCAGAAAACCTATCTTTCAAAAATGAATGCAAAATCAACATCCCCAAGTGAACAAAAACAGAGACTTTGTTACAGCAGGTCTGCCTTACAAGAAACATGGAAGGAAGGTTTCTAGACTGAAATAAGTGATGGCGTGATGGCATAGAGTAATTTGAATACACATGGCGAAGAAAAAGCACTGGTAAAGGTACTTGAGTAATTTTAAAAATATATTTACATCTCTTTTCTTCTTTAAACTAATTGTAAACAACTGCAGAATATTTATACACACATGTATATTTTTTACATAAATATATATTTTTATAAACTACTGTCTTATTTTTCCTGTAACATATAGATATAATCTATTTGACAATAATAACAGCAAACAAGAGGGATGGAAACAGGTGAACTGGAGTAAGAAATGGACACCTTTTGGTAACTATTGGGAACTTACAGGAAGAAATAAAGAAAATAAAGAGAAACAAAAATCACAAATGAGAAGGCTAATAAGACACATTCTAAAATTATATAATTTCTTCTCAACTTCTTTAAAAGACAAAAGATAACACATATGGTCATGATATGAATAAAAATAATAGAAAATAAAAGGGTGTATGTGGAGGGGATAGAATTATAAAGGTATAAAATTGACATCCTTCACTGGAAATAAGTTACTATAAATCTAAAGTAGATACTGATAATTTGATGTATGTCGTAAGCCCTAAAAGAAATATTAAAAGCATAGCTCAAAAAAAGATAGTTAAATAATTAAAAGGAATTAAAATGTTACATTAGAAACCATTGAATTATACAAAAGAAGGCAGTAAAATAGCACCAGAGTTACAAAGTCATCATGAGACACATAGAAAACAAAAGAAAAATGACGCACTTAAATCCGACTATATAAACAATATTAAAGGTAAATGGATTAAACAATACAATCAGAATGCATAGATTGTCAGAGTGGATCAAAAGCAAGAACCAAATCTATTTTGTCTTGGCATAATTCATAATATGCAAAAAGTAGAAGGAACCTAATGTCTATATTTGGACGACTAGATATGCTGTAACATGAATGAGCCTTGAAAACATTATGTTAAGTGAAAGAAGCCAGTTACAAAATATCAAATATTATGCTTCTATTTATATAAAATGTTTAAAATGTGAAACATACAGAGACAAAAATGAGACTAGCAGTTGCCAAGGGTTTAGGGGACAAGGAGAAGAGGCAGTGACTGCTAATAGACATGGGTATCTTTTCGCAGTGATGAAAATATTCTAAAATTGGATTCTGGTGATAGTTGCAGAAGCCTGTGAATATAACAAAACCACTGAATTTTACACTGTAAATGGGGAATTTATTTTATATGAAGTATACCTCAATTAAAACTATTTTTTAAAATTATGAAGAATTAGCCAAGTGAAGAAAGTCTGGAAAGACAGGTCAGGCAAAGAAAACAAAGAGAAGAAAAACACAGGTAAGAAATGGAAAGCTACAAGAAATGAATGACTTCTCCGGTTCAGTATTTAATGTTGATGAGACTGCAGAGGTGGGGAGGGATGAGCCTTGCAAGCCACACCAAGGAGGTTGCACTTAACCCTGTAAGGACTGGACAGATAATGATGGGTTTATAAGTGGAATAATGGGCAACTTTAAAATTTGAGCAGACAATTCTTCTTACGACAGTGGGGATGATAGCTGGGAGGAGGAAAAGATGGTCAGGGAGCCCTGCCAATGATTCAGGAGAGGTGGAGAGAGTCTGAACTCACACAAAGGATGGGAGGATGTAGAGAAATATTTAGAAGGAAATTGTTCAATTGCTTTTCTGTGTGGTTATAAATAAGTGTGCACTTATGCTGGAAACATCTCTCTGCCTCTTATTGTAGGCTTCTGAGTTCCAGAATTAGACAAGCAAGATCACCTGCTTCATTCCTTTCAGGTTTTCTTATTATGAAAACAGCAGGGAGGAGTGGAGGAAGATGCGGGAAGGATGCATTGTGACATCCAATTATATTGCTAATCTCTGGAACTGGCAAATAGGAATCTATTCAGGGAAATGTGCTTCTTGCCAGTGGCATCTGGCAATTAATGTTGAAATGTGGTTTCCAGCTTGCAAAGAATTTAGGATTTCACTGCAGAGATTTAAAGAGAAGAATTGGCACTCACTGCTTTCCAGAGCAGTGTACTCAAAATCAAAACCCTGCGTAAACGTAAATATGAGCATATAATGCACGTTAAAGGTGAATTTATCCATATTAATCTTCAATTAAACCCAGCAAGGCTAAGAAATAGTAACATTTAAAGCCCTTATCCTGGAACACAAGACACTATAAAACCTGACGTAAGCACATCTTTCAGCTCTGACTCCAGGTCTCAGTTGTTGCCAGGTCACCACTAGCTCCGCCCACTATTTGCCAAATGCCAACTCCCCATGTCTTGTCAGATCTCAGGCCTCTGACCAGGCGGCTCCATCTGCCCCCAAGGAAACTTCCCCAGGCTTTTGGGGTTTTTTTGTTTGTTTGTTTTTTACCTGCATAACTACTTTTTTTTTCCAAACTCAGTTGACACTCAACTTCTCTTAGAAATGTTTCTTAAGTGTTCCAGCCACAATGTTACACCTTCAACCATCCCCAAAAGAGATATTAGGTTTTCCAATTTTCCAACTCTCTATATCAATTCCTACACACTTCCAATCTTCCACTTAATAGAAATTTATATAATGGGATGTTTGGATGCCTGGGTCCTGCAATCAAAGTACCTTAGTCTCTCAGAATCACAATGACCTCATCTAAAATCTGTGGTTAATAATAGGAGTGACCTTAAAACTGGTTCACAACCTTGTCTGCACATTGAAATTTACTAGGAAGCTTCAAAAAAATACTTATGTCTTTGTCCCATCTCCAGACATTTTATTTAATTGGCCTAGGATGTCACCTGGGTTTTTGAAATGTAAAAAAATCTCCACCTGGTAATACTTTGCAGACAAGTTTGGGAACCACTGCCTTATGGAGTTGTGAGGATTATATGGGATCATGAGTGTGTGAGTTAGCAGCATGTTGCCTGGACAATACTAGACAGTTAAAATAATAGTTGCTGTTAGTATTTGTAGACTTCTTAAAGATTTTATATTTATTTTAGAGAGAGAGAGACCAAGTGAGTGGGGGGGAGGGGGAACAGAGGGAAAAGGAGGGAGAATCTCAAGCAGACACAACACTGAGCACAGAATCTGATGCGGGGCTCTATCTCACGGCCCTGAAATCATGACCTCAGCCAAAACCAGAAGTCCGATGCTTAACCAACTGAGCCACCCAGGCACCCCTGGACTTTTTAAATGGAAAAACCATGCCTTACTTATTTTTTGACTATGGCACGTCAGGGAAAAATGTAATACAGGGATGACGTCACCCAGTATATTTTTTTATTAAATAAATTAAGTCAGTATTAGATGAATGTCCCTCAAAACAAGATCTTTCAGTCTTATAGGAAAAGGGGGCAGAAACACAGAGAACTCCAGTAAAATGCAGCAGGGACCTGTTGAGCTCAGAGCACTACAGGGGTATAGAGGAGAGTGGGGCAAGCGCACTGGCCCTGACTGAAACAAGGAGCTATTGGAAAAGATGAAGGAGGAAAAAAAGAAGGATAATAGGACATACCACTTACAAGGCATTGGATTTTCTGCCAGGCATTGCACAAAGCTATGAAGTTTCCCAATTTTACACAGGAAGTTAAGACCCATAAGTTGAAAAATTGGCTCCAAATCGCTCTCGTCGGTGGCAAACCCAGGATTTTTTGAGTTCTTTACATTCTAGATTCAGATACTTAACTGCTGTGCTGAACTGTAAGAACAAAGAATCACCACACACGTCGATCAAAGGAGTTTTATATGGATTCCTTATGCAGGGATCCATGAATTAAATGGCATAAGAATCTATGCCCTACACAGGGTGTTTTTATACCCATCAGTTGGTCAATTCTCAACTCAGTCATTACTCTGCTAAAAATTATGATGAACCTGAAAAAAACTGAGTGTCAATGAAGAAAAAAAACTTCTTAATCCATGAACTCACACCTTACACATGTTTCAACCTGAGGTAGGTCTTAGACCTAAACATAAGGGCCAAAAAGTATAAAACATCTAAAGGAAAACACAGAGGCAAACCTTTATGGCCTTCGGTTCAGCAAATATTTCTTAGCTCTGATAGCAGAAAAATATAACGTTGACTTAATAAAAAAGTAAAACTTTTTTTTTTCCTTTGAAAGTCACAGTTAAGAAAATGAAAAGCTAAGCTATATACTAGGAGATATCAGTTGCAAAATATGTATTTCATAAAGACCTTATACCTAGAATCTATAAAGAACCATTATAAGTCAATTATTAAAAAACAATCCAATACAAAAATAAAACAGTTTTTTTTTCAAAAAGAGCAGAACATTTGAACAAACATTCAGCAAAGAAGACATATAAATGTAAAAGAAGCAGATGAAAAGTATTTAACATCATTAATCTTAGGGAAATGCAAATTATGACCATATGTCCTACAATACGCATGTACTAGAAAGGGTAAAATTTAGAAGACTGACTGAAGCAAATTTTGGCAGAAAGAGCACATACCTCTCTTATATTTGCTGTTCTACATTGCTTGGAATGCAATGTACGTCCAATTCAGAAATTATTTGGCAATTTCTTATAAAAGTAAATATACCATATGACCAAACTATTCTGCTCCAAGTTTTATCCATGAAAAATGAGAATATATGTCCATACAAAGACATCTGTGTGAGTGTTCATAGCAGCATTATTCATAATAGTCCCAAACTAGAAATAACCAAAATATCAGTTCACTGGTAAATGGAGAAAAAAAAGTGGTGTATCCATCTAAGGAAACAGATGAAATGAAATTAAAAGAAACAAATGATTGACAGATATAACAACATGAATAAATTCAAAATATCATGCTGAGTGTTTCTATTCTATAAAATGCTAAAAACAAAAACAAAAACAAAAGGCACAGCAATAGTTTTGGAATGAGAAGTGGGGCGGACTGGTTGCAAAGGGGCCCAAGACAACTTTTTTGAGATTTCATAGATGTTATATATCTTGCTTATGTTGACAGTTACTCTCTCTCTGTGTGTGTGTGTGTGTGTGTGTGTGTGTGTGTGTGTGTGTGTGTATGGGTGTGTGTGTATGTCAAAATTCAATAAAATGTCCAATTAAAATGTTGAATCTTATTGAATGCAAGGTATACCTCAATAGAACTGATTTTAAAAGAATACATAGAAGGAAAAGTAAGAAGGAAGTATCCCCCATCATTCTGGTGGGTTTAAAGAGTATGTGAGAGGTTAGATCACAAAAACACAGTGTAAATGATGATACTTTTGAAGTAAGGCATTACCAAAAGTCTACACTAACATGAAATAGACATACAGTCCCTGTAGAAAGTGCTTTATTCAGATTATTTTCTGCTACACCAACTGCATTTAACAGTGTCTGACACATAGAAGTTGTCTGAGAGACATCTACTGAATGCATTAATTCCTGCTTTACCCTCGCATGTTAGCTCTGATTTACAGACTAGCTTTTCTTTTTCATGTCTGTGCAATTAGAGTTTGTGATTAATATTCCTTTTTCTCAACAGAGAGACTAAAGAGACGGAACTTCAAAATAAGAAATGATACTATAATTTATTGTATAAAATGGTGAATACAAACCCTACCACTGTTTTACGAAATTATAATTAGTATTAAAGAAAGAAAAACCCAGCTGTGATATGAGAGACATCCCGGTAGGGTTATGAAATGTAACGCACTGATAGCCAACACTTCAGGTGCTACGGCACCTTCACATATGGAGGCTGGAAAAAACTGACTTTCCACATTTCCCTTGAGGTAATGAGAGGATTCAGGATGCTGTGCCCAATGTGATACCCTGTGGATTCCATTTATGTCCCTCCTATCTAAATACAACAGTATATCTCAATCCTCTCTCAGGCTTGCCTATGAGCAACATGAAAAAAAGGGGGAAGAGTTTATCTTTCTATTTCTGTCAGCATATGTTCAGAGAACAAACCAGAAGCAAGATGAAGGCAACCGGCCTTTGCTGAGTGCCTACTAGGTTGCCAACTCACACACAGTAGCAGTACATGCATCACGTCTACATTGTAGTGATGATTTCCATTCTGCAGTTGGGAAAACAGCTCAGGGAGCTGCCACTCCTGAAGAGTAGGAAGAGCATGTATTTTATNTCTACCTCTCCTTTCACAGACTAGCAGATAACATTAAATGAGAAAAATTGTATACTCCATTAAGTAGCAATGCAGCTTCCATTCTCATTAAATTGCTTATTAAAAAGAAATATGAAAGTATTAGACTGTGGGTTTTTTGTGTTTGTTTTTGACCTATTTTCTGAGCATAATGCTTCTATATCATCAGCCTCTTTTCCTCTCTTCTTTTTTCCTATACTCACTTTGAAGTCAAAAGACATTTAAGTTGGTAAGTAGTAAAAGAAAAATGCACACACCCACACAGAACTAGAACCAGAACCCATGGGCCCGGTGATCAGTCAGAACCACGTACATCGTTATCAGCTTGTGGCTGGCATATGCTTGCTGGCTGGAATGACAAGACCCACCCAGGCCCCATGCACAGGAGAAGAACAAGTCAGAGAGGGAAGCTAGTTGTCATATACAAGTCAGGGGGAACTTGAATTCCTTTCCCCACCAACAAAGAAAAGCAATATTTACATAATTATCACCACATTTCTGTAAGAATCCCTATCATCACCATTAATGACCCATGTGATCTGGTGCCATCCTGTCTTCCCAGTCTCTTCTTTTGCCTCTTTCCCCATGTACCACGCATTTCAGAAATGTCCTACAATGATTTATTTAATACTAACACACGTCCATACTGCCCTACCTCTGGTTAGACTGTTTTCCAAATGAAGACGGCATTCCTCACTTACTCATTTGACTCTTTCCTTCCTTTCTTCTTTTCTTCATTTCTACAAATATTTACTGTGTACCCACCATGCCTCAGCTTTGGTGTACTGCCTTCAAGGTCTAATCCACTGCCACTCTTCCATGAAATTTATCCTAACATAGTAGTAACAGGTGTACTGATCTTTGACCGCCCCCTCTTTGACCCCCTCCTCCCAGAGCAGTAAATAAAGGACTTATAAAACATCGTATTATATAAAAATTAATTGTAAACTAGCCCACCACTCTTACTAGACTGAGGGCACGACAACCTTCATCCAACTCTGATTTCCCCATGCCTGTTACAAAACGTCAGCTGTGATGACTGCGGGAAATAAAAAGTGGGGGGGGATGTTGAATAATTAATACAAATATCGTCTTTCAGAGGACTGTGTACTAAAGAAATACTAGTAAGTTAAGTGAAAAGGCTGAAGGCTGAAGGGGAATTCTAACTAGGCGATTTCAAATGCTGGTTCGTTCTACTACCACAAAGTCTACAGAATTTTAAAATTAAAAAGAAAAACGGGGGTGCCTGGCTGGCTCAGCCAGTAGAACAGGTGACTCTTGATCTTGAGATTGTGAGTTTGAGCCCCACGCTTGGTGTTGAGATTACTTAAAAAGAAGACAAAAACAAAACAAACAAAACAAAACAAAACAACAAACCCCTCTTCTATACCAGATTAATTAAATGCCTAGGGCCTTGTAATTTTAAGTGTGGCCCATAGATCGTCACAGCCGTCACTGTCTAGGGACTTGCTTGAAATGGAGAATCTCAAACCTCATCCCAGACCTACTGAATCAGAATGTGCTTTTAAAAAGATACACAGGTGACCCCTGTGTTAAAATTTATGAAACACCAACCAACATCCTCATTTAGTGAAGCAGGGCACTATAATTAAAATAACCAGAGTTGAACAGGCAACCTATAAGACTGCTTGACTGGGACCAAACTCTTGCAGACTAACATAACATTTAAATCCAAGCAGCATGCAATTAAAAGGGCTCAACTAAATGGAAATGGAAATATGGGATCACTATTACCCACAATTTAACTAAACTAATAACAAATTTAATACATAAAGAAAGGAGGAGTGATACAATGTCAAGTTAACATAGTTCCTGCTAAATTTGAAATGAACCAAAAAATCCATTTTTAATAATATTATTTTAGAAGATTTAAAGATGTGAATGAGTAAATTATCAGTGANGTTAACATAGTTCCTGCTAAATTTGAAATGAACCAAAAAATCCATTTTTAATAATATTATTTTAGAAGATTTTAAAAATGTGAATGAGTAAATTATCAGTGTATCAGCATATTAAATTTGTCCAAGATAAAACCATGAATGAAAACAAATTATTATAGCAAAGGATTCTTATACATCTAAGATTAAAGACAATTTCCATGTGTCATTTTCCTGAAAACTATGCTAAAGACAGCTGGAAAAGAGAATGTAATCTTTCAAATCTTACATTCCAGGGCAATTATGGTCAAGGACAATTATGTTAAGGGCAATTATGGTCAAGGGCAATTATGTTAAGGGCAATTATGGTCAAGGGCAATTATGTTAAGAAATAGCAATTATGTTAAGAAATAGCATTCAGTTCTTGGTCTCTATGTTGGTTTCTTTTCTTTAATAAAGAAACTCTTGTAAAAAATTTATTGGGAAAATATATATTCCAATAATTTCATTCTTTTTTAAAAAGATTTTATTTATTTATTTTTTTGTCAGAGAGAGCAAGCACAAACAGGGGGAGCAGCAGGCAGAGTGGGCAGAGGGAGAAGAAGAATCCCTGCTGAGCAAAGAGCCTGACCTGGGCTGATCCCAGGACCCTGGGATCATGACCTGAGCCAAAGGCAGATGCTTAACCAACTGAGCCACCCAGGCGCCCCAATGTGTTTGTGTTTCTCCTGGACCATGTAATGTGTACCTAGATCCCACGGTAGGGGCTTCTTAATTGTGCCATGTGGTTTGCCCGACTTGTCACAAGCAGCAATGATTATGCAAAAAGATTTTACCCAAAATATTTCCATACATCATTTAACGTAACCCACATGGATCTTTTCAGCCTCCATTTCAAAAGTGGAGTAGCAATGGTTGGGGGACAGTGTGGTAGGATATGCCAGTTGTGACTTTGACAGAAGATATTATACAATTGAGAAAAAACTGAGAGGTGTATGTTGGTGATTGTAAATTTTGGCTTCTGTAAATTTTGGCTTCTGTAAATTTTGGTCTAAGTAGCGTGGTTTCAGAGCACTGAAATGGTTTTCACTGCCTACTCCAATAATACACCCCACTTACCTTCCCTGTTTATTTTACTATTAACAATACATTGAATTCTACTCTAGTCACAAATGTTCCTAGTACTGAAAAACAATTACATCATGAACTTAAATTCTCCTGAAGGAATCTTTACAAGAGTGGGCACAGAGAATAGAAAGAGCAAACGGAGACAAAGAGTAAAGAAGGAATCAAAACAAGAAGACTGTGGAAAACATTACTTTATAGATATGAGCTTGGCATCTCTGTGGGAATCGGATAGCATATAAAAAAATCAATATGTATTTTTTATTTGAGTGCAGTTAACACACAATGTCAATTTAAAAATGAAAAAAATAACAATAAAATGAACNTCTCTGTGGGAATCGGATAGCATATAAAAAAATCAATATGTATTTTTTATTTGAGTGCAGTTAACACACAATATCAATTTAAAAATGAAAAAAATTAACAATAAAATGAATTCATTAAAAAAACAAATCTCTGATCAATCTTTAAAAAAGAATCAACTATGATCAGAAGTGAGAAAGGAATTCTCCAACAGTCAGAATTTTGTAAGAAGGAAAAAAATCTGCCTTGGAATGTTGAGAATCTTAATCACTAAACATTTAGAATGAAAGGCAATGCTGTCAGGAAGATGAGCCACTTCATGCAAGGGACCGGAATGGAAGGTGTTACAGGACCCTTGTAATATGAAGGTTCTTCTGTTGGTGAAGACTTACGTAGTAAGTTGATCTAACTTGTTTCTAAAATGGGGTTGTTAAAGCTAAATGACAGTGGTAGAGGCTAAGATACCTGGAATCTCTCTTTAAGCTAAATGACTTAATCGGAGAAAGACAGTTAACATATGATCTCACTCATATGTGGAATTTAAGAAACAAAACAGGATAGGGGAAGGGAGGGAAAAATAAAACAAGATAAAATCTGAGAGGGAGACAAACCATCAGAGACCCTTAATCATAGCAAATAAACTGAGGGTTGCTGGAGGGGAGAGGGGTGAGAGGATGGGGTAACTGGGTGATGGGCATTAAGGAGGGCACATGTTACAATGAGCACTGGGTGTTATATAAGACTGATGAATCACGGAACTCTACACCTCTGAAACTAATAATACACTATATATTAATTGAATTTAAATTAAAAAATAAAAAAACCGCTTGTTATAAATATGTAAAAAAAATTATGAGATAGTCCAGGGCCAATAAGTGGTAGCATTGTTGGAGTGAAAGACTCCCAGTGGGTACTACTTAGGTATTCTTCTCACGCCTTCGGAAGCTGTACATTCCTTGTTATAAACTATGAAATTTATGGAGAACTCTCCTTTTAAATATTCCTCTAAATTGTGTCTGTTGCAGCAGCTTCCAATGCAATTACCTTCAGAGGTAATTGGCTTCTTCTCTGTTATTATGTGTAGGTTAACAAACACCCTAGTAACTGCGTAACAGCAATGAAATGAGATAAAATAAATCAAGTCACAAATATACTCCTGAAATGTCTCCTGCCATGACAAAGGGGAACATCCAAATGTGTTGCCAAAAGAAGTATTCAAAGAAGAATAACTTGCTCTTGTTTTCTGAAATTATATTTGGCATTGCCATTAAGATAAAGGATATGGAAAACAAGGCATTTTTATAAAATTGCATAATGAGTGAAATTACTGTATGTTTTCTTCACTGTTCTTTTTAGAGATAATACTGTGATTTTTCTATGTTTTAGAGATGAAAATCTATTTGAGGATGTTTTATGTCCCTGAGCCATACTTCTATAGGGTTCAAATTTGACTACCAAAGGCCATAATTGCTAATCTATAAATTAGAACCTAAGGTGAGTTCTGATCAGAAACATGTATTAAATTTTCAGTGTGCTCAGAAGAAACAGAAGATGCCTCACATTGAAATATAATATAATATATATTATATATATAATATATATAACATATAATATAATATATATTTATATTTATATTTAAACATACTTAAAATGAAACCAGTTAGGACCTAAAGAAATCAGTGCCTCAGTTGGCACATGTCCTGCTTGGGTCTGAAATGGCTGTGTACTGAGCAAGTCCCAGAAGGAGACTGATTTCCCCAAAGTTCTCATGATGGTGCCACTGCTCTACATATGCTCCAAGCAAGGAAAGCACAGCCAGCTGAAACTAATAAAGAAAAGATTGGAGCCCCTCTCAGTGGGGAGAGGGAGGCAGCTTGTTAGGCCAAGACACACATGCAACATGATAAATACGATGAGAATGGGTAGGGAAGGTCAGCGATCTATCACCCCACTCTCTCAGAACAAGGGAGAAACGTTCGAGGGCTGATCTAAAGTTCAGTGTCTTCATTGTGATTTTCTACACAAAGATTCCCACTTGTGCCTTATTCTCTAACATTCCTTAGCATAAAGACCACTTCTCTTTGAAATATATGTAACAATTATTATTTCCTGGGACAGTAAGACAATGGTGTGGAAATCTTCCAGAATAGCTCTGCTGAAACTGAAGAATGGCTACAGGCAAAATATTTAGAGCTCATTCAGGAATGGCAGATAGGTTTATCTTAGTGCCAACTGTGACTGGCCTTTAGGGTCTGCTTCACATCTTGGAAGGAGAATGATTTTGAGGCTAGATGTAAGCTCAGTGGGAAAGAGCCCCATGGCACATTAGCAAGTTGTGGAGTAGGCACAGGGTATGGGGTGGGAATATACAAAGACACACACATTTTAAAATGTATTCACAAGTGCGCTTAAAATATTTCAAGTAATAATATTAATATTTTAATATTTTAAAATATTTTATTTCATTTTTATTTCATTTTCCTATGTGATAGGGTGTAACTTTTTTTTCAATTCCTGAGCTAACGGCAAAATTTGGTTAAAATGGTAAAATTTAAAACATTATTTAAAGTTATAAACCCTTTCTAAAAATCGTTTCTAACATAACCATCAGCCTGGCAGAGACCACATCTCAGTTTTCAAATAAGTGAACAGACTAAGAGAGAGAAAAGAAACTTGGAACAAACATGATTTATGCCCAGTAACAGCTTAGAATGGTAGAAGGTAAGAGCCAATATGTAAAGCAATGGTTCTTAAACTATTAAACTTTGGATATTTGTAGAACATTTGATAATCTGATAATTTATACAAACTTCATTCTAAGAGTAATGCCTTATGAAAACCCATGAAAATTCTGAGCAAATTCTGAGGAGTCAATACCTTCCTGCAATGCATTCATTGACTTCAAATCCCTCACTAAAGCATGATGGCATCTTATTCAAATGGAAAGAACTTTGCTCAGTGCCTGACAGATACCACATGCTCAATCAATACTTTTGAACAAATGAGTGAACATGAAGTCACGAAACTCAGACTGAAGTTGTGTCATCATAGATATATCACTTTAAAACTCTGAGCTTCTTTTCTTAAAAAGTCCTGCGCTTTTTGGTGATTTTCACCAAAACTGGATTTTGGAGAATCCCAATGTTTTTGGAGAAAATTTAATGTTTACTAAATTTCAATTCGTTACAACTTCTGATAAGAAACATCTGTGTCCTTTTTATAACCTGCATGTCTACTCCATTATCAGATACATAATGAAAACAATAAATGAATTTAGGCTTGTTGGCTTTTGTGTGTTAAGCATGGACCCAACAAGGCTGAAAAGTTGTTTTGATTGGGAGAAGTTCAATTAATTTTCTCTTGTGTCCTACCCATAGAACACACTCTATTCTGTAGTTTTGAAAACATGTAGGGTGGATCACAAGAATATAGGGAATCAGAAAAGAAACCTCTGTCCCAAGCAATTGCCAATTCTAAACTGAAAGCAGTATATTTTTGCACTGAAAAATGCTTATGTTTTTAAGGAAATGCATTGAGTTTTAGTTGCCAACAGATGTTACGGGATTTTTTGTCATTAAGCATATTTCTAGTTATACATGTTTGCCCTTTAGATCTCTGAGTGCATTAGAAAATATTTCCTGAAAGTATAATCTATAAATAACCCTAAGAAACTAAATAGAATATAACTGGGAAAAATGTAATATAGTGGAGTCAAAGACCGAGATTAGAATAAAAACTCTGCCACTTACTAGTTTTGTGATTTCAGACAAGTCTTTTAAAACCTCTAGGCTTAGTTTTTCTGATGCATGACAAGGTGACATTATTACCTGCCCTGACTGACCCGCAGAATTATTTTGAGTCACAAATGAATGTGTTTTGAAAACCTTAAAGTTTGTCCAATCAAGTAAGAAAGTAAAATCAGCAACCCTTCTCACCTTTTCTCCAAGATGCCTACATTTTAGGGCCAAAGCTCATTTCACTGGAGATAATTTGACATTTGTAACAAATGACTGGCACCAAAAATGCTTTGCTCATTAAAAAATGGTTTAACACATAAATGAGATAAATGTAAGATAATGAGAGGCAGATGCATAAAAATTACCTTAAATTACACAGGGGTTTAAAAATTACGGGGCAACTGCTTATAAAAGACTCAAATCATCAAGAAATAATACGACATTTGTTGGTATTCATACAAGGAAATTCATGTGGCAATGTTCCTGCTTTTAGGAGTGAACAACAGTGGGGATATCAAGTTGGGCGTATCTGGTTTCTAGAGAAAATACGAAAGAGAACACATGCCATGTTGATGTCTGAGTTTCAGAGGGAATGGCTATATCTGGCCTGTCACCAAATATGCTGGAATAAATATCAGAATGTCGATACAATGATATAAATATATACTGTGAAATAGTTATCAAAGTAATAACTCTAAATCTCAGCCAAATAACTTGACATGATACCAAGTCAGCTCATTTCTAAATGNAAATATATACTGTGAAATAGTTATCAAAGTAATAACTCTAAATCTCAGCCAAATAACTTGACATGATACCAACAAGTCAGCTCAATTCTANCAGCCAAATAACTTGACATGATACCAAGTCAGCTCATTTCTAAATGAATGAATGAATGAATGAATGAGTGAATCTACTATGATAGTTTAAATTTATTAAAAAATTGGCTTTTTTAAATAAATATTTTGGTGGACTTCATTGTCAAACTTCTGAAGGCCTCAACTCCCTCATTGTTAGATGGATTCCTATAACTTCTCTTCTCTGTCTTATAGGGGTTGTGATGAGGATGTAATAATGTTCATAACAGCACTGGGCACAGCCTAAAATGTTAAGTATATAGAAGGCATAGTGATTCTCATCCTGTTTCCTATTTTTTGTGAAGTGAAATGAAAAGGCCAACTTGTCTCCTTCCATAGTGAGAAATCATAAAGTGAACTTAAGTTTGTAAATCTAAATGAACAGCTAAAATCTTAGCAACTTTTATTAGTCAACACTTGTGATCTTTAAAAGTTACAATGGCCAGGATATGGAAGCAACCACACACACACACACACACACACACACACACACACACACATATATATACACACAGGCAACGGAATATCACACAGCCATAAAAAGGATGACATCAGCAGGATGGGGGCTAGGAGGTCCCCCACTTGTATCTCCCACAAAAACAATAAATAAACAACTACAGACAGATAAAAATAGCTCGGAGAAAGCTGTGAACTGCAAAGAAGCAGCCCAAACACTACGGAACTCAAAAACTGAGCATGGCCACATAGAAAACCATAGGAAGCATGTTATCTATGTCACCCCATTCCCCGGTCCAGGACAACCCAGTGCCAGGAGGAATCCCCACAGAGAAATTTCACCCCACAGGAAAAGGGAGAACAGAAGAAGCCCAGCAAGCCCCACTGCTATGAAGTTTGCAGCCTTTGCTACCAACGATTCACACAGTCTTCTTCAATGCTGATCCCAGCTGACAGGGCCTTCCAGAGTCCCTGCTGCTGCAAGTCCTCCCCTGAGCTGGAGCTATTGCTGCAGTGAGATGTGTCCCTAGCGTCCCCAAACCCTACTCTCTGGGGTTGGGATGCCTCAGTGCTTTGCCATAAATGTGACCAAAGCTGCCACTGCTCTGAACCCTGCCCTCCAAGTTCCCAGGTCCTGGCTCTGACCTGTCATTGCTGAGGACCACCGGGCTGATGCTCTGAGCCCTGCCCCTGGGTCCCAGGTCATGATTCTAGCTTGTCGGTGCCAGGACTGTACTGCTGCTGGTCTGAACACCACTTTAAATATATATGATTGCATTCGTCAATTATTCTCCCATAAAGTAAAAAAAAATCTAAACTCAAAAAGCGTACTAGGTATCAGTAATATTACAATTTTTCAATAATTTTAGTGAATTATTTTCTAGTTATATGTATGTTCAATAAAAATTATATCTCAAGTTGGAAATAACACATTTTTCGTCACAGTATAAGTTAAAATCACAACACACACATATACAAATAGACAGCTGCACAAACATTTGTAAGGTTAAAATTGAGACACTTTGGCGTATACATATGAAAAATTATTCATTTAGATTTTTACAAAGAAGTCACTAAAGGATGCTTTATGTTTTAAAATTATTTGAAAAAGCAAAATATATAATCTATATTAACATATATATTAATCAAAAGGCAGATTATGCCTAGTATAAAAGGAACTAAACAGAAATATAAATTATATCAAAATATTGTGTGTTTTGAGTGATGAGATTTTAAGTGGATTGTTTAGGTTTAGTTTTTTTTTTTTTTTAAGGTTTTATTTATTTATTTGAGAGAGAGAAAGAGTTACCGGGGGTAGGGGGGGAAGAGCAGAGGGAGAGGGACAAGCAGATTCTGCACTCAGCATGTAGCCCAATGCAGGGCTCAATCCCATGACCCTAAGGTCATGACCTGGGCCCAAATCAAGAGTTGGACACTTAACTGAGAGCCACCCAGGTACCCTGGATTTTTTTTTTTTTTTAGCTTTTAAAAATATTTTTCTACAATGAGAAAATAATACTTTGAAATTAAACAAGTGCATATAAAAAAGTAAAATAGAGAAGCAAACTAGAGAATAGATGTTCCAAAGCATATCATCTCCAAGAGGAATCAAGGAGGATAAAAAGTAACGCATGTCTTGTGTAACTAACAGCAGGGCCTCACTTCTTTCCTGAGTAGAGAATGTTTACCACTGCTGGCAGCCTTTCCAATCAAAAGCCAGCTCTCAAACTTTAATAAGGATACTGATTTATCAACATGTCTGGCAATTATCAGCACATACTATTATATTTAAAATATAACTGAAGTGCTTCAGGAGCACACATTCTTCCTTCAAAGTCTATCTTTATTACCAACTATCAAATCTATTCAAAATTGAGCAGATTTTCAGGGAAACTACTTGAAATAGAATTCTCTCCTACTCATCTCAGAGTTCAGCAAAGTATTACCAAAGATATCCTGTGGGTTCATTTTCAAAAGTGCCTGGGTGAATTTCTGTGGTCACACGCCCCTTGGGGGCTATGTACGTGAGTTTCTACCACATACTGCCATGACACATCTATTTATGTATGCACATATGCATATGCATGTACCCGTGTATATATATTCATTTATTCATTCGACATATGTTTTCATAATATTGAAAATGTACGCTATTGATATAGTAGTAGGCAAATCAGACGAGTGAATACCACCAAGATGAATGAATGAATACATCACAGCAGAAACCGTTTTCACAAGGGAACCTGAAAATACTAAGGCCTCACCTCTTTTGCACGGATATATGACCAAGTTTGGGGAAACATCTTAAAAAACTCTCCTCCTTTACAAAAATTAGGACACTGAAGGACAAGTGCCCCTTCCTTTTCTTCTCTGACTTTGTATAAAGTTGGACAAAGACAGCCTATAAAGCTTTAACCACTATCAGATGCAGTGGGGAATCAAAACTTAGTAAATTGAGGATCATGATATGCAAAGGTAGGAAAACCAAAAAACTTGGTCCTGTTGACACTGTTTAGCTACTGAGTAAGTTAAAAAACTGTCATGTTTATAGACCTCTTTTTATGCTATTTAATACAAATCTTGCTGTTAAACAGCTTTTTGGGGACTGTATATGCTGAACGCATCCTAATTTATGTACCTTCATGGTCTATTCATACACGACTCACCTGATTTCATAAATAAGTGCTCCTTTCAAAGTGACATGAAATAACAAGGTTTACAAATAATGTCTCATTTTCAAGTCATAAAGAGTTTCAACAAATCCTGATTTGGGTAATTTCTGAAAGTTGATAAATTACTAATGTATATTCAACAACTGGCATATTACGAAGAAGTAAATCACTGAAAATTATTGGATCTCCTCATTCTCTTCTCCCAAATTTTCTTTCGCTAACTCTTCAATTTGGGAAATGAAATTCAAAAGATTTAAAAAGCCTCATATGATCTATCTTCACATAAATTTCTCAGCCTACCACCTAAAACTTATCAGCTCTAGGGAGCTCGGATTTGTTTTATTACACTCCTGATATTATTAAGTTAAACTTATTCACAGAGAACTAGAAATTTCTCTACAAATGAAAATACACACACACAGACAGACATGCATGTCCTTTCTTTTCCAATTTCAGTGATTTACTGTTGATGACTGCAAAGAGCTAAGGCCAACCTGAATATAAAAGTTAAGATACCCTGAGCTCGAGTCTCAGTATGAAAGATTAAAGGTAGAAAGATAAATGCCTTGGGTTTTATACTTTTATCTACTTATCACATACAATGAACAGAGTGTTGAGAGGCAGGGGTCTGTAAGCATTAATGAGAATTAATTCACAGTTTTCTTGGTGTGCTGGGGAATATCTTGTTGTAAATGAGGTCAAAGAAATGGCAAGAAGCATATTTATGTAAGAGTAAATGGGAAGATAATGTCCAGATTCATGCGTCACATGGAATGAGAATTTAATAAATATTGGTTGACATAATAGGAACACCTTCCTCTGACTCTGAGCCAAAAGTAATGGGGCTGAAGAAGAGAAATGTGTCATTTCTTATTGTTTTCCTTGGAAAAATTGCAGGATTTTTCCAACCATTAAATAAAATGAGGAATTATCCTTCTTTAATTTAGACCTTGCACTTGTAGATAGAGCTGATCATTGTAATGAAAATATTTAAAAAATATTACACACAATATAATTCATATTTATTGTTTATTAAACAAATCATTACTCCTACTCCTAAGAGCCTAATATTCCATCACTTTATTGCATTTGGAAATGCACATGGACCATAAGCACAACAATTAGAGGCACCCACTTCTTATATCCCCCTGCTCAAGGGAGATAAAAGAAAGTATCTAAGTTTCATCTTGCTGTTATAACAAACTACCATGAACTAAGTGGCTAAAAACAAAATAAAACAAACAAAAAAAAGACTTCTATTCTCTTACAGTTCCGAAACTCTGAAGTAAATTTTATAGGACTAAGATCAAGGGGCTGGTAGGGCTGGTTCTTTCTGGAGGTTATAGGAAGGAAATCCTTCACATTGTCTTTCCTCCTCCAGCTTCTGTGATCACGTAATCTTCTTATTTCGGCCTTTTTGTCTCACTCTTGTATATTATATTTAGTTTTCACCTGGATATTTTGGAATACCCTTCCTATCTGAAGATCCCTAACTTAATCACATCTGCAGTCTCCTTTGTCGTAAGGTATAAGATTCACAGGTGTCAGGAATTAGCAAGTGGATATCTTTGGGAGGTCATTATTCCAGTTTGTGGCAGATATCTCCCTATGCATAGACTTTGACTTGATAGCCTTGTAAAGAAAAGTGTCAATAACTAAAATCAATCAACACTGATTAAATATAAATACTCTTAATAATGAAGAGATTTATGCAGGGATCTCTGGAGGTCAAGAATGTAGATCACCTGTGGATCTCGTCTCTGGAAATTCACTCAATCTATGCTGTCCTTAATGTAAATATTCTGAAAGACCACATTCCTCAATATTGAATTAAAGTAATTGAAGGTTACAAAGGGACTTTAAACACTTTGGACTGATGCCTGCCTTTGATTAAGAATGTACCCAGAAAACCATATCTGCATTTGTCTCCATTAATTAAGAAGGCAAGAAAATGAAAGCATCTTCAATGCAGTCAAATACAGCTGTAATTCTTACAAAAATCCAGAAATTAAATTTCAGCTAAATGATATTATAGTTTATGTACTAAGAGGGTAGTGGGGGAAGGGAGAGAGATGCTCACCTTAAATAATAAATCCTTCTTCCCATAACGAAGCTCCTTCAGCTGGGCTTGGATTTTTTTTGACTGCAAGAACAGAAACATAGGTTAGTGCCTTAATTTCATTTATATTTTCAAACCTGAAGATTAAAAATATTTTAAACTGTACCAGAATTAATTTTGCAGTCAATCAAATGCTTAATCTCTGCTTGAGAAGCTGGCCATCCAGCTAGTCTAGGCAGGAGGACAAAACCAAAGCCTGTGCAACAGAACCATATTGCTTTTTTCTTAGTAGAAATTTTACTTTTTAACCTTTAATTTTTTTAATTTGAGTATAGTTGACACATGATAGGAACCATTCTGTTTAGAAGGCAATATTTAAAGAAAGTAGTTTATTATTTCTCTCCCCAGCATCCCCTCCCAAAAAATACACACAGAGAGAATTTTAGTCACCAGAGCATGTCCAACAATTCTATTTTAGATGCTAAGCATACCTATGTATATGTATGCCTCAGTTTCACTGCTTACTTTCACTTACTTCTTCTTTAAGATTAAGTATGTGTAAATTAAAATTGACAACCAAGTTTGAATTTGACGTATGTCTAAAGGGAAGGCAGCAGGCAAATGTGACAGGAAGTCAAGAAAGCAACTAGAATGCTAAGATGCTGAGGGGAAGGGTGTTTGCTCTGTAGAAGAATGCACTTTTTAAGACAACTATGCCAAATACAACAGTGCTTTAAAACAAGGAAATTTCTCTCAGCAGGACATGTTTGCTAATGGAAATATACCTGGTGAGCCACAGATGATAATCCCATCTTCCCATTTCTCCAGAGCAGACCCAATATCAAACATTCTCACATAACGACCCCAGTTATTTGTCCTTCTGTATCTAAAATTACGGGTTCTGACTCCTCAGTAGAACAAAAACACAAATAGATTTATCATACTCACATAAAAAAATGATAATTGAAAAAAATAGTATAATAGGTGAATAGGAATGTAAAATGGTATAGTCACTTTGGGCAACAGTTTGGTGGTTTCTTATAAAGTTAAACATACACAAACTGTATTATACAGCAATTCTTTCTAGGTTATTTATCCAAGAGAAATGATAATATATACATAAATGTTTATAGTATCTTTATTCATAAAAGAGTCAAAAGCTGGAAACAATGTTCATGACCATTAACTGGCGAATAGCAAACATTTTATGGTAACTTCATGAAATACTACAATACTGTTAAGCAATTTACAAAAGTGAGTTAAGTACTGAAGCATGTAACAGTGTGGATGGATTTCAAAAGCATTATACTATGTGAAATAACCCAGTCACTAGAAGCTATCTTTTGTATAATGCCATTTATATGATATTCTAAAAAAGACAAAAGGATAGGGAAAGAAATCAGGCTAGTGGTTGACACTGGGTGGGGATTTGTGGCAGAGATTATAAAACAGCAAGAGGAAATTTGGGGGATGATGAAAATGTTTCATGTCTTTAATATACACATTGACCAAATCCATCCAATGGTATACTTAAAGAGGATGAATTGTATGTAAATTATATCTTAATAAAATTCAATTTTAAAAGTAGCTATTCATAGTACATACATAAAATCCTCACCGGACTATTACATCCTATTAAACTGTGTTGTTATGAAGGTCCTCTTAACAAATAAAGCCCACTCCTATTTTTGAAATACTATAATTTCCCTAGCTTACATCAAATGTATAGGAGTCTTTCACTGAATCATCCGCAGCTATACTATAGTTCAGTTTCTTATTATATTAAGCACATGTCTAATGATGCAAGATAGGCGAGTCTGCCAAGTGGGAGACTGTTATGATGGTGTTATAATTCCTACATTCTTGTCTAATGCTGGAAGCACCATCAATTAAAAGTCTTGTCTGTGATATACCACCACAAGCTCTAATATTAGAAACTGTTTTTATAGACATTCCTATCATGAACCACCTGCATTCTGTGATCTATTGAATCAGGAAATTGATAAGAAAGAACAAAAAGAAAATAAAATGAAAAGAAATAAAGGAAAGGAAGACGAGACAAGGAAAGAGGGAGAGAGGAAAAGTGAAGGGGGGAGAGTGGTGATTTGAGAGAGAGAGAGAGAGAGGAAGGGGGGGAGAGTGGGAAGGAGGGAGGAAAAGTCTGACACATTAACAATTCAGAACCGTGCAATTAAACTCTATACCCAGAAGAAGCAAGGATTCATGTTTTGTTTTTTTTTTTTTACAAACTAGCTACTATTTTTTTCATTTCCATAAAAAGTCATCCTCTTTCCCTTGATATGTTTACTGAAAGTGAAATGCATGATATAATGCATAAGAAGACAAAGAGTCACCGTTGTATGTGCACAGTTAATCCTGGCTCTTGAGAATAAAAACTCTCACTTGAAACCCCCAGCCTCCTGAATTTATACGTCTACCTCAGGATTCTACATTTATTACAACCCTGTTCTCCTGGCACAAAATTCCCCAAGTAACCCTGAATAATGATATTTCAGACATAGTATCTCTCTCTGGTTACATTAACTTCATCTCCAAGACATTTGCTGGTTTTCATGGCCATCCTTAGTTTTGTGCTACTGATTTCAGTAAAGAATCATTTCTTTTATCTTCTCCAACTTCAAATGCACAGTTGATTGGCATTGTTTCCCTGCTGTTTCAATCTGTTGTCCAGGGCTCATTTATAGCCAGGACAGTCCCTTAGGTAAAAAGACTTTATTTTTCCATACAAATGTTGGCCAATATCAATGGGGAATGAAAGATTACCACTACATATGGTGCGCACGATTTGCCCAAGTTCACATCTACTCTTTCAAATAATTAACGCTGTATTTTTTTTAAGTGTCAGAAAGGACTAATTTTAACCATTTGGGATGTTCATTTTAATGCATATTTATGCCGAATGCACAGAATATAATTAAACCTTTTATTCATAACTTGAATTAATTATTAAAACATCAGTTTTTGTGTTATGCAATGATTCATTCAGGAACTATAATAAAAGGCTACATATCTTTGTTCTGCACTAATTGAGCAAGAACAGTTAGATTTCCGGAGCTTAGTTAAGGTTACATAGAAATACATTTTTTAGAAATTTTCATCACAGTCACTCATCACTTCTCTGCATTGTATATTCCAGCCATCTGCTAATGTTCAGTGAGTTAAAAAGCAAAATCCTATCTAAAGATCTGATGAGGGTATGCAAAGTAAGAATAAATGCACTTTGCATTGAGCACATTTTGTAACGCACATTGACCTAAAACCCCACTGACATTTCGTTTTCTTTTAGCTTCCTAGGGCATCATTTTGAAAAGTTAAAATTGTCAGAAGGGTTACCTTCAAACCATTGAGCTATTACTATATCGGGGATTTTAGTAATTTTTTTTTTTTTTTTTGGTGGATAGCAAAGCAAGGTTTATTGAGAGATAGCAAAGTGATAGTACAAAACTCCCAAGGAGGGAGGGGACCCAAGAGGGTTGCCCGATTTTAGTAATTTTTAAAACTAATGTAAATGTCATTTTACATGTTGATGTCTGTGAATCATGAAGTTTTCACAAGTGTATAGTAAAATTAAGTTTGTGATAATGATTATGATGATTGTAAGTATAAAAAGAGAAGATGAAGACAAAGAAGGTGGTCATGGCAGAATATTTTATTTTTTCATTTAATTTTATTTTTTAAGATTTTATTTATTTATTTATTTGACAGAGAGAGAGAGAGCAAGTACAAGCAGGGGGGAGTGGCAGGAAGAGGGAGAGGGAGAAGCAGACTCCCCACTGAGCAGGGAGCCCCATGCAGGGCTGGATCCCAGGCCCCTGGGATCATGACTTGAGCCGAAGGCAGATACTTAACCAACTGAGCCACGCAGGCACCCATGAAAGAACATTTTAGCTAGTCTCTGAGGTTTTTCTTTTCTACAATTAATGTCCAAATAGCATTTCCTTCATGAAATAATAGTGAAGATGATCGTAGTGGTATTTGCAGCAGATGCTACTGTTTTCAATATTCTGCCCTGGCAAATTAAAACAGTGGTAATCCATTAGCTGTCAATGGGATCTGGATATTTATTTATCTATGAATAGTTTAGGGTCAGTGATTTAGAAGACAGCTCCTTTTTGGCTCCTAAACTGATAGAGGATATTACTATTTTGTTTTGGTGGTAGTGGTGGTGTTAAAACAAATAATTACTTTTATTATATTCTTGGGAAGTGTTTTTGTGACAGGAAAAAAAAAAAATATATATATATATATATATCTCCATTATTTCCCAGAATGTTAAACTCTAAATTTTTTTCCATAAATAAATAAAGAGATAAGCCAAATGAATAAGCTGATTTCAACATTATGCAGTATAACTATATGGAGCATCTAGGAATTCATAAATTAAAATGTAGATATAATATATCCTCTAAGGAATTGAGATGAATTTTAAAAAAATGAATCATTTATGAACTAAGGGGCTAAAAAACACAGGTCGACCCAGTTGTTGTTGTTGTTGCTTATTTATTCATTGGTTTGTTTGTTTCTAAACATCACAGGCAACTTTGCCTAGGGGCCATCTCTCTCCCATGAGTGTTGAGGGGAGTCTGGGAACATGGCAACCATCTCAGAATATAGCTCCAATCCACATAGTACGTATTCAAAAATTGGTTCCACTTGCTTACCCTCTTGTAAGTAATATACAGAAACTGCACAATACACGTGTAATATTTCTAGAAACCTAGCAAATTAAACAATGTAAGCATCTATGTCTATTTCGGTAGAAAAGTATAATGAAAGAAACACTACACTGGCTCATATCCACAAGCTATTCAGTTCGATTACTCATTTATGGAGCATCAACCTTTAGTTTCCATTTTTGAAAATCTCTACTCATTTCATGCACAATGTTATTGTGAAGGCATTATAAACAGGTTATTATATTTCATGTTTGACTCTAACTTCACTGTTGAATGGCAAGGACTTTTACATGTCCATCAGGGAGTATTCTCAGCTTGTTTACTAAAAAAAAATCCCAAGATCTGGATAGGCACATGACCACCAACCTGATGACATTTTGCAGACTCCATTCAGCTTGGCTAGGCATGTGACCTACGTCTGGCAAAGAGGATGCAATGAGACATGTGTCACTACTTCTTAGTGGACTTCTAAAAAGCAATGCTTGTGAGTCACCCGGTAATCTTCCCTGTCCCTTCTGCTAGAAGTGATAATAACAGGGAAAGGTCATTGGGACAAAAGGTGGGTCCACAATTAGGCGATGATAGTGGTATTTCACCAGCTCTGTGCCTTACTTCTAACTACTATGGGAAAGAGGTTAAACTTTTAACTTGTGTAACCCACTGTTCTTGTTCTATCTATACCGTTTGCCTTCCCCCTTCCTTCACAGATATCAGATCTACTTTGTGGTATGAGGACTCTCATGCCTGCTCTTTATCATTCACAGGTTTTTCCACTAATAAATTCCTCGCACAACGGGCCTCAGCTTTTGTGTGCTTGTTGGAGGATCCAGCTAACACAGTGACTGTGGTCTCTTCTCCTCCAGGAATAAAGAATCACTTACTATGACACTCTATCACATTACTATCACTAAGAATTCCATGAGCTACATGTCTATAGCATTAAATAGGGGATCATAAAGCACAGATGGATTTGGGAGATCAGAAGTATAGGAAATTGACTTTAGTTAAATCTGGATTAACCAGAATGACTTCCCCATCCTCCACCAAGAAATGCATGAAATAATTTTCCTGCCTAGCAAGTAGAACCAATGATTGTATTTGTTTCTTAAAGTATATGGTCAACCCCAGAATCCTCATTCTGACATTTCATTGTCATTGTAAAACTCTGTAGGCATCACACAGATGGTTCAAAAAATGAAAATTTCATGGACCTCCAGGTATTTGCTATTAAGAAAATCCTGATAATCCAGTTAAGGAAGGAATCCATAAAATCACTTTAGGGAAGTAACGCTTAAATGGCTTAATTTCTTCCTTTCTTTCTTTTTTTTTTTTTTTTGGTTATGCAACTTTAAAACACCTCAAAATACCTAAAAGTTTAAAATCTGTTTTCGTTTTCCTATAACAGTGTTTTCATTTATGTTAGTGACAGAAGAAATCTCCAGGTTTCTGGGTTAAGAAAGAACAAATCTGGCACTAATATTTTGGCACTCTTTACTCCGTTGAAGCTAGAAAATGTACTCACCTCTTCTGCATGGATGCCACATAGCTTGCTTCCTGACAAGAGTTTGTTCTTCAAGCTTTTATTCTGGTGAAAGAAACATAGTTTATTGCTAAGAAATTATAAAGCATTAACAAGCCCTTAAATACGTCAGGCGCATTTTCTGTTTTGTTCATGGATAAGTCCTTCAGGATAGGACATGTAATGGATTTGTATAAACTGAATAGAATCTGTTATGTAAGAGAATGTTTCTTTCATTCAATTAACATTTTGATATCTTCACATTAACATGATCATTTTAAAAGATGGAACTTTATTTGGCTTACATTTAATGCTGTTTTATTAAATTTGCATATCTTCTGTTATAAAATAATTTGAGTTTCAAATCTGCAATTGATGCTGCTTTTTGAAAGCACATCTCTAAACAGCAAGCATTGTCTTTTTTTATTATTATGTTCAATTAGCCATCATTAATTTTTGATGTAGTGTTCAACAATTCATTAGGATGCTGGTCACCTTGGATCCTAGTATAATGTAGTAACAGACCCATGAGGGTCTGTATTCCCTTTAAAGACTAGTTTTTGAGTCCTCTTCTATTCTGGAGGCCTGTAAATTAGACTCAAAAGGCTTCTTGTGATGTTCAGAAGCCATTTCTTTTTTCAGATCAGTTAAGTGTACTCTTTCTGCTGGGCTTGAGTCTGGACAGATAATGATAATCCCTTGAACTCACCATAATTGACCTTGATTCATAGATGAATGTTTGTTACTTCTGACATAGAAGCCATGTGTTCTCAGCCATCTGAGTCTAAACCCTTACAGCTATTCAATTGTATCTGCCTCATTATTTTCAGGCTTTTCTGTCTTTGTCCTGGTAACTCAGGTACTTTTAGACAGGCGGGCTAAAGGGGAACAGAAAACTTGGTGAAACCTGGGGGTTTCAGACTTTGTACTGTTTCTGCAGGAGCAAACCATGTAGTGGCAAAGTACACCCCATGCATAATGACTCTAAAGGGAGTCGATCTGATGAGCACTATGAGAAAACTGAACACAACTTATGCAGAATGAATAACTGAATGAATGAATACATCAAATCTGAGAGTTCTTCACTTACAATTTCACCTTTTGAACATCGTTTCCTATTTTATTTTCCTGTCATACAGAGAAGGAGTACAGCTGCCTCAGTTTGAAAGAAATCTTTGGCTAATTTTTCTTCTTTAGGGAAGAGTTGAAATTCTAAAAAGCTAATTTCTTAGAATTTTAGTACTATGAAATGATTTACACAAGTGAGGAGTTATTTTGATTCACTCAAGTAATTTTTTTTGCGAATATTCATATTTATCATACAACAAGGCACAAGATTAGAGTTTTTAAAGAGATTTTAATATATATTATTCCTATACTGAAAAAAAATGTAAACTATATATAAAAAGGGGATGAATACCAGTGTTCTAACTCTGTGGTGTTGCTCAGATTACAGGTTTAAAAAATACCCTAGTTTCCTTCTGTTTGTGTCTATTTATGATATTTTTGATACATGTAATCTTAATTTTTTCTCATAAATGATCTATTTCTCCCTTTTTTATTCCTCCTATCATCTTTGTACATAGAAATATCTTCACTACCTCTAGAGATTTAATATTCACTTAGATTTTTTGTTTCTTTTTTGAGAGAAAGAGAGAGAGTGCCTGTGAGCAGGGGAGAGTGGGGCAGAGGGAGAGGGAGAATCTTAAGCATGCTCCATTGCCCAGCACAGAGCCTGACACGGGGCTTGATCTCACAACCCTGAGATCATGACCTTAACTGAAATCAAGAGTTGGATGGTGAACTGACTTCAGTCACCCAGGTGCCCCAGATTTTTCATCTTTTTTAGGGTTATGGTCTTTCATCAGAAGGACATGGAATTTAAATAAGGTCTATAGTTTGTTTAATAGTATTGTATTAATGTTAATTTTCTGTTTCAATAATTGTATTATCACTCTGTATGATAGCATATTAGAGATTTGGTGCAAAGATACATTAGAACATTCTATACTAATTTGGCATGCCCTTTTCTATATCAAAATTCATTAAAAAAAAGTTAAATGATCTGGGGTGCCTGGATGTCCAACTCTTGATTTTTGGCTGAAGTCATGATCTCAGGGTCCTGGGATAACCTCCAGGCTCAGCGTGGAGTCTACTTAAGATCAACTTTCTCCCTCTCCCTCTGCCCCTCCCCCTATTTGTGCTCTCTAGCTCCCTAAAATAAATAAAATCTTAAAAAAATAAGTTAAATTATCAAAAAAAAATTAAGTCTGAGCTGCTTGAAAGTGAGCCAGGCAGCTCTGGCCATCATAGCGTACCATTGTCCAGCCAGAGCATCTTGCTATCTCAGGGGATGGTCAGGAATTAAGCTGTCAGCTGGGTCACTTGCAATGGAAGAAATGGGGAAGAGTGCTGTGGAGGTGCAGAGACCTATAAAGACTGCGTGGAATTTCTGGTGTGCCTTTTTCACCTATTTTCAAGGAGCTATCAGCAGCATGGTGGGTGAACACCTCTAGAGCTTTGAGCAACGTCAAGAGCCCCCAGGGATTGAGTCCCTTGAGCTAGAGTGAAGATGTGATCCTGAGGAATGACAGCGTCATGTCTCGAAATCAGCAGTGTTTCTCTTCTCAATGAACAAAATCACAACCAGAAGTATCTTTTGCATATTCTGTCACCAAGTGCAGCTTGAATGGGTCCTATGCCTATGGATCGCACCCAGAGTCCCAGGAGGGGACCCCTTCCATTCAGTCTGGCAAGCTGTGGCATTTCCTCTCCTCAGCCAGTTCCAGCTTTCTAGAGCCTGACTATTCTCACTGGGCACATGGTTCTAGAGCCTCAGCCAAATGGGAAATATAAACCCTTCCTAAATCTCATTCAGCATGACAGATACCTAGGAACAGGCTCTGTAGGACTGCAATTCTGCCCAGAGAGCCAGAAGCATGGGGTTGTTCTTCAACCTGTCTCCCAGATCAGCCCACTGTAAGAAAATGTATTCTAACCCCCACCCAGATCGTGAACATGCCAGGGCCAGCCTTGCAAGTGAAAAAAGCCAGTCTCCAGAGAGAAGAAATCTGTTCTTTTTTTAGACTTGAGTTTGAAGAAGAGATTCCTTTTTTTCAAATCTGCTCATGATTTGCCTTCCACAGGGGCCCCCCTGACTTCCATACACAGTGCAACCATTCCTTTAGCTCTTTCACTGTTAGTGTCATCTGGGAAAAATTAGCTTTCTTTTCAGCACAAAACCACTGGGGCCACCCATGTGGATACTCACAGCATCTTAGACGAATTGGAGATGAAAGACAAAGCCTGGTCTGTGATATGGCAGCAGGACCTCCCTGCAAATCGTTCCAGATAAAATGACACATTTCTCCAGTATCATTCATCTCTCTAATCTGGTGGACAGCTTTGTGTTCAGTATGAGCATGGCCCTTAGCGCGTGACAACCCAGGAAGTCCCTGCTGCCAATGTCCCCCATCCACACACACCCCACTTGCTCCTGTGGATTAGCTCAGGGGGTGGAAAATAAATGGATTTGTAGATTAACAAATAATAGTAAAATAAATAAAAATTAAAAAATTAAATTAAAATAAATAAAATTGAGACAAGATAGGCGAACTGTACTGGATATGAAGATTTATGTACCAACACAAAACCATCCACATCTGAGTAACTTGATTAGAAATGACAATGCAGTTAATAATATATTTAAAATTTAGTCTATGTGGCCTACAGTATTTAAAGTTTGCACCTTCACCTAAAGCTTTTTTCCTTTTTTCTTTCCTCCTTCTTTCCTTTTTTCTTTTTTCTTTCTTTCTTTCTTTCTTTCTTTCTTTCTTTCTTTCTTTCTTTTTCTTTCTTTCTTTCTTTTTTCATTCTGTTCAGTTTTAAGATGATAGGTAAAGCAATGAATAGAACATCATTTCACTGGAAATGCTTATGATGGGCTTGGACAATGCACCTGGAACTGCACAGGGAAGACTGCTGCTCCTCACATGGGTATCCTGGTGCCCTCCCCCCCCCCCAGCAGTGTTTCCATTATGTGTCCACTGTCTGTGTGGGCAGTTGATAGATAATTCTGGGCAACGGTGTAAACCATGTAAAGTAATGTGTTTCCATTAAGCTAAATGTCATTTCTAAAGCTTAGGGATTAGAGGATTTCACTCTTTGAAATATGCCCAGAAGTGGGGATACTAATTACAGTCACCCACAAGGGGGGCAACTGTGGGACACAAGGGAGATTTGTCAAGGCCCTTACCAAGATTGTTCTCAGATGGCATGTTCTTCAGAAACATGGATGGCACAGAGCACTGAAGAGGGAATACTGACTCCCAGACAATTCCCTGATTTAACCTTTTCACCTATGGTTAGTGAGCGTACTTCTTTAATTCCAGAAGGAACCGTGGCTCGATATCATTTAGGCACTAAGAACACAGGGGTTTTTGTTTTGTTTTGTTTTGTTTTGTTTTTACAGTTTTGTAAGCAGACTTGTGTCATTTCATCTACCCTCTAAACAACAGATCTCATCCCTATCAAACCTAATGATGCCTTTACAAGATCTAAAACAACTTACACATATAATTATACCCAAGATTGCCAGGATCCAATTATGATTATGCCTCATTTGAGGGAATATGAAGAAAAGTAGATTAAAAGAGTCATCAGATGTTTAAATGTCTTTCCTTCCTGTCTGTCACACTTCTGCTATCCCTTATTCTAATAACCATACTCTGATTTTTCTTATGAGAAATATTTTTCCATGCTAATTCCATATGGCTGGTGTGACTCTAACTCCACCCACTCTATCTAGGAAAAGGATAAAATTCAAGCCCAGTCAATCAGTCTTGGTCCAGATTTGGCAAAATAACATGAACACTGCTGATGAAAAGCTAATATAAATCTTTTCTTTTCAAGAATTATTAAGGAAAAGGTGCTGAGAGTCATCGCTAAGTCAGAACCTCTTTGAGATGACCTTACAAGGGAAAAGAACACCTGAGTATGGAGAGAGAAATGCTGAAACCTGGTGATAGTGTTGGCCCTTCCTCCCTGCTTCATACTTGCCTGAAGCTAGTATGCTCCTGGGTGTTTCAATTACAGGCTTCCAGCACCAGCCCTTCAGCTCTCTTGACACCATACTTAAATCTCTGTGTCCATCCTATCTTACATAATCACATAATTCTATCACATCCTTAGGATTCAGAGTAGCAAAGAACATCAAAATAACCATGCTTGTATCTAATGCTTAGTGCCATAACTTATCAGGATGCAGGCCATCTACTTTGCCTTTTCTAAATGGAAGGCAGGCCTTGCTTCTTACCTATCTAGGGAATGCTTCCCAACTGGATGCTGTACAGATTCAGGGTAGCAAGAAAGTAATGTCCCTATGGCTTTCTTGGGAATGCAGCTTGTATATATGTCAGCCCCACCTAAAAATGTCATTTAATATTTCCCATTATCTATAGGATAAATCTCAAACTCATATTTGATAGTAACATAATATCTTTCTTAATACATAGATCTGCTTAATCTAGTTTTAGTTTTTACTTGGGAACTTAAAACATCACATTTGCAGTAGAGTTTACACGGTAGCTCAAACCCACCAAATATTCTAGGCCACAAAACAGAAAGAGATGTAAGTCTAGTGTATCTCTATAATCATTCTATTTATAAATGTAAAAATTCCAAAATTGCTGAGTCTAGATTTTACACAGTGCTTTCAAATGAAATTAGGTATCAAAAGGTATTATTGTTCGCAAATAATAAAAACCAATAATGGCCAAATCAAACAAAACATGAATTTATGGTGACTGTTTCAAGCAAAATAAAGTCTGGGAACTAAGGCTCAGAAAGGAGGCAGGAATCAAGTAAGACGGGGTATCTATGACTGTAAGAGAGAATACAGTTATTGTGACAACTGTAAATCACTACACTTATTTACAAGGTGTAATGAGGAGGTCTCAATGAATTTTTATGGTAAAAGTCATAATCTGGGACCACTTAGGATTGTCAAATATAATAAATTATGTATATGCATTTATAATGTTATTTTCTAGATCGAAAATATATACAAACCACTGCTTCCAGGTAAACAAAAAAATGTGTTATTATCTCCAAAGTGCAATTAAATGTAAACCAAAAGTAAAAACACCTGCAGTGGTATTCAAAATAAAACCAGAGACTGCTATGTCCAACTGTGGAAAGTAGCTCCAATTTCAGAATTTCCTAAAACTGATTGTTCAGAAACCACTATATATGACTGTTCGCTACCCACATTTATTTCAATTTAAATGTGTTTTTAAAATGCCTAGAGAACGGGCATGCTTTTTCAAATAAGTCTTTTTGTAATTGGAAATCTTATATCCCATATTAAGGAAAACACTATAGTTTAGGTGTAACAGGTAACATAAATAGTTTGCCTCTAAAATATTAGCAGATTTTACATTTTATAAATTATCTGGACTGAAATTTAAATCATGAGTGTTTGTTTTATTAGTTATTAGATGTACTTTTAAAAAATTTACTTCTTACTCTTTCTGAAATCAGGATGTGGTCTACAACATTGTGCACTTCTCATTTAGTATTTACAGTTCGCCCACTTTGGGAAAGTTGTTAAGTCACCTTACAATTGATACTCCTTAAAATTTAAAGACTGTTATTCCACAGTTCTTGTTTCAAAATAAGAGATAAAGAGGTCAATAAAGGGGAGAATTTTTTCCTCCCATTTAGAAAAGCTTACCTGCAGAGAAAGTAGGGAAAATAAGAAATGTGTATTTGGCCTTTTTATTTGTTCTAAGCCACACAGTAGACAAAAGTTTACTTCAAAATAGAGAGAGATAAAATTATCTATAAAATAGTTTCAAATTGATAATGGAGAAAAAAGGCCAAAGGCCTATTTATATCATAATATAAATACACATCTTTAGACAACTGAAATATCTTTTGTCAAAAAGACAGAGCTATTCTCTTGAATTATGTGAAAATACAATGTAGCTATCAAGAGAGACACTTGAAACTAAATATTTTCATTAATATTTTTTTCTGAATCATCCTGTTTAAATATGTTATGATTTAATCTATATGTAGACTAACTGCTACTTTAATAAAGATTTATATTTTTACAGAAAGATTTAAAATTGAGTAGATGTGAATGAAAGGATCATTCTATAAACATTTAAATAAAGCCACCAGACAACCTTGCTATGATCCAAGTGATGGCAGATACTCCAGTTGAGTGTTGTTGGCCTTGCCAGCTTCAATTCTAAATTGGTAGCAGGTGTAACAGAAGTTTTGCAAGTGATAATAGATTTCCTCATTGAGGTTAACTCAGGAAGAGGATGGGATATTGCAGTTGGTTCTAATTCATTAGAAAATGTAAGAGTGTTTCGTGAGAGTTTTATTCTTAGCTTAGCACCAAACTAGCTCTAATATCTAGTATAAATCATTTAACCCCTAGACATATGGGTCAACATATGTTGAAATAATGGAGAACATCTAGGCCATCTCTTAGATTTCTTGCATCTCAAGGACTGTTGTCCTACTATTGAGAGAGGACATGAGGGATATGTATGAGCTGATGACTTTTTCTGGTATCAAGTAAGAGATAATTGCATGGCATTCCAACTTACTGAGCAAATTAATTAGATATTCTGTGTCCACTTAGCCCCATCTCATACCCACAAGATCACTTTTCAAATAGTATGGATATAATATAGCACAGTTGCTGGGTTCTTGAGGCAGAAAAACTGTACTTGAATTCCACTTTTTATAAGCTCTGTAATTTTGGATGCATCTTGCAAACTCTGATAATTCCTCTGTTTTCTCATCCACACAATTAGGCAACTATCATGACCAACTTAATGGGCAGTTGTATTAAATGAGATGATATAAGCAAAACATTTATGACAGTGACACACAAAGTGAGCACTCAAAAAATATTAGATCTTACTATTTCAATAAAACTCAGTTCATCTTGTAGAAATAAAGAAGGAAAACCTTTTTTGATGATTAGAACAACACTCTAGAAGCTTCAGGATTTCAGCATTACAAATAAAATATAAATATATATTATATATAAATAAAATATAAATATATATATGTTTTGTAGGAGGTGGCAGATAAATTTCTAGATAATGAGCTCTAATTTATCAATAAATATAAGTTCATTGTGGAAGTCATTGCATTCAATGCTATTTCTTTCCATGTCTGGCTTGTTTTTCTTTTAAAATAGACAATTCTCTTGCAGATGGAACCTGCTTTTGCTGTCATTAAGATAACTCTCTTCCCTTATCAGAGAGCTCTCATTCTGATGGGTTAAAAATGTAGCTAAATATATGAAATGTCATTCACTCCAGAAATAACTTTATGAAAAAAGCATTAATATTCTTGTCAACATTTATAAAAAGTTTTTATGTACTAGGAATGGAGCTAAAACAATACCTCTTTTCAAGGAGTTTGCAATCCATGAAGGAGGCTGAGAGTAGCACTCAAAGGCAGTGGAGAGGCAGCTACTCAGGGGGTTAACACTGAGCTGTCTTCAGCCGTGTTAAAGGAGTCAGCTTAATAACAGGAAGAGGCAGGAGAGAGGGGAGAGTAGGTGCACTAGAACTACAAGATGCTTGGTGGGATCGTACATAAAGTAGCAGTGAGCAGTGAGAGAGCAGGAAGATGAGACTTAAAGAGGTGCATTGGGGTTAGCCACAGAGCGCCCCATATGCCACTGAAGCCATAGCAATGAATGTGTAGCATGAAAGCCACATGATCAGATTCACTTTTTAGAAAAATAAAATAGGAAAAATTAATTTTGGATTTCAAATTCAGTAACACATCTAAAGTCTGCCTCCATTAAGTTTTATTAGCAGTTATAGTTTAGGCAGTATTCTATAGGGAGAATAAAAAAGTCATAGAACTCAATAATAACAGCGAAATCTGATTAAAACACGGGCAGAGGAACTGAAGAGACATTTTTCCAAAGAGGACAAAGGAAAGGCTAACAAGTACATGAAAAGGTGTTCAACATCACTAGCTATCAGAAAAAAACAAAGCAAAACCACAATGAGATGTCACATCACTCCAGTTAGAATGGTTATCATCAAAAAGACAAGAAGAGAAAACAAACGTTGGCAAGGATGTGGAGAAAAGAGAACCCTGGTGCACTGTCAGGGGGGATGTAAATTTGTACAGCCACCATGGAAAACACTATGGAAATTCCTCAAGACATTAAAAATAGAATTATGCTATGATCCAGCAATCCTACTCCTGCGTATATATCCAAAGGAAATGAAAACAGGATATTGAAAAGATGTCTGCATTCCCGTGTTTATTGCACCATTATTCACAATATCTAAGACATAGAAACAACTTAAGTGTCTGTCAGTGAATATATGGATAAAGAAGATGTGATACACACACACACACACACACACACACACACACACACACACACACACCAGGAATATTATTCACCCATAAGAAGGAAGAAAATACGGCCATTTGCAACAACATAGATGGCCACTGAAGGCATTACGCTAAGTCAGAGAAAGACAAATACTCTATGGTATCTCTTATATGTGGAATCTGAAAAGCTAAATTTACAGAATCAGAGAATAGAATACTGGTTACCAAGACTTGGGGGAGGGAGGGTGGGAAATGGGGTGATGTTGGCCAAATGGTACAAATTTCCAGTTAGAAGATAAGTTCTAGGGACCTAATGTACAATATTGTAGCTATAGTAGGTAAGACTGTTTCATATGCTTGAAAGTTGCTAAAGAAAGATCTTAAATGTTCTAACCACCAAAAAGAAATGGTAATTATGTGACAAGATGGAGGTATTAGCTAAAGGTATGACAGTAATTAATTGCAATATATAAATGTATCACGTCAACATGGAATACATCTTAAACTTAGACAATGTTATACGTCAATTATACCTCAAAGTAAATCTGGAAAAATAATTGGATGCTGAGAATATTTGTGTTTAAGCTATCATTTGTTGAATGCTTGGTTTGTGCCAGCTATTATACAAAGTACTTTATGTAAGTTATTTCATTGAATCCTCACAGGAGCCCTATAGGCAGAAATTCTTAATTGTCGCCATTTTAAAAAATTATTTATTTATTTATTTATTTATTTATTTTTTTATTTATTTTCTTTGGGAGAGAGACAGAGACAAAGCATGAATGGGAGAGGAGGTGGGGGGAAGGGGGTTGGTGGGGAGAGGCAGAGGGAGAACAAGAGAGAGAATCTTAAGCAGGCTCCATGCTCAGTGCAGAGCCCAACTCTGGGGCTCCATCTCATGACCCTGAGATCATTACCTGAGCCAAAATCAAGAGTCAGACACTAAACTGACTGAGCCACCCAGGTGCCCCTAATTATCTCCACTTTAGAAATGCCGAAGCTGGGATTAGTCCAGGTCTAACACTCACCGAAAAACATGTTCTTCTCCAGCATGCTGTATAGTTTTTTACAAATTCTCCTTTGCTTATAGAGAAATAAAGAAGGGGGGGAGGAGAGAAAGAAAGGAAAGCAAGAAGGCAGGAAGCAGGAAGGCATGAAGGAAGATAGAGAAAGAAAGTAAGTCCTGGATTACTAATGAGCAATAGACAACAACCAAAATGTACATAAACATGAAATTTGTCCTTGAATTTTTAATTCCAGATGCATGCATTTTTAACAATCAATCCAACTCCAACAGGTAATACAATAAAGCACGGTTTATAAAATAACTTCACGCCTAGAGCAGTAGGACAAAGTAAATTTGTTGTGAAATCCTTAGGAAAGATGAGTTAATCCACTTTTAATTACTTCCGTGAATATCCACAGCTCTGCCCAGTTAAGACTTGAACACCTACCACCCCTGTCTTTGCAATACTGCTGGGAATGCCTAGCCCAAGAAAGTCATTCCATCCTAAGAACACAGTTGAGTAACTACAACAATTGAGAGGAGATCTCCTTTTCTCTTGCCTTTAAATTTGTGGGATAACTGAATTCTTTTCTTGCTTTTTTTTCCCCAGAGTTTTACTAACATTTCCTTAGGCCCAGGATAAAAAAAAAAAAAAAAAAAAAAAAAAAAAAAAAAAAAGTGTTAGAACATATTTCCATGCTGAAATAAAAATGGTACAACTGCATAAGACATATCAAAGCTCTGTCATTTAAAGATAATGCTATTAACTTTAAAAATTGTTTTGTTCAGTCTTTGCTAGTCAGTCACCATTGCACAAATGATGACTAAAGGTCATTAATGCTTGTTTATAAGAATAAATTTGGACCTAGTTTATTATTTATGATTTAATTGAAGCTTGCCAAATATTGACTGCTGTCAGCAATTCCTTTTTAACATAGTATTAGTGAAGCTCTGATGTTGTAGTTCAAGCCAGACAATAAATTTTAACTTATAAATTTCAAAGGCAGATAATTTATTTAATCCTGGGGTTTCTTTTTTCCCCTCAAGATTGCTGAAAAATACCCACCAGGTATGGCAGTAAGAAAAGGCTTACCATTGGCTTTTGTGCTCCAAGCTTATGTAAATTAGACCTGTTGATGGTCTTATACATTGAATCGATTGGGTCATTAAGAGAATAAAGACTTTTTTAAAACAATACCATAAATCTGACTCCACTAATAAGGGATGTGTCTTGTTACAGTGAAAAAGATCTAGTTTTCTTCTATGCCCTCAGCCTAAATTTGATCTAGAATTCCGTATATATATGTATCCATAAACAATACATGCACTTTTAACAAATGTGTGCTAACTTTGTGTAATGCTCTCATTGCTGCTAAATCCATGGGACAATTCTTGGTTCTTGTTTTTCTTGTTTTATTACCAGCATTTGACAGTCGATCATTCCCTCTCCTTTAAATAGTTGTTGTTTTCTTTTTTCCCACTTGTTTTGTGAAACGGCTCACTCTTGCATTTTCTCCCCCCGCCCTTCCTGTCTAAAATTCTCCCTCAAAGGCTTTTTGCCAACCCCCAGTGCTTCTCTGACATCTCAACTCTGGAGTAACTCCTGGCTGAGTACTTCGACATTTTCTCTTTGCCCTCACTACCTCGATAATCTCATTCACGATCAGATCATGGCTTTAAACAAAGTCTTTGGCAAGGTTTACCAAATTTTATCTCCTGGCTTGATCTCTCTTCTCAACTCCCATCGCTACCTCATCCATCACATGTAGTCATCTCAAATCTCAGGTATCCAAAACTAGTGCAGTCTTTTTCCCATCCTCCTTCACCTACAGTCTTCCCCTTCTTAGTTAATGTCATCTTTCTGACTGTTCACTCTAAGAACCTTGGAGCCTTCTTGATTCTTCCCATTCTGTCACAACGTAGGTAAGTTACCCAATACATATGGTTGTCTTCATTACAAAATATATGTTCGGACTTAATGTTGCACCTGTATTACTCTCTCTATTCTCTTTTTCAAGAACTCCTATTAGACATATATTTCAGACTGTCAATCTTTTATCCATGTCTCTTAACCACACACACACACATACACACACTCTTTCTCTCTCACACACACACAAAACACATTCACTCACACCTTTTTATTTGTATGAAATTCTAAGTTAAATCCTCAGATTATGCTGAGACAGAATTCGTTCAGACAAGAGTTCGCCGCCCCCCGCCACCCCGAGTAGCTTTATTTTTATTTTAAATTATTTCAATGACTATACATGCATCCTTTTTCTTTTCAAGTGACTGAGGTTTTTTGTTTTTTATTTTTTGGGGGGGTCATTTTCTTCTTCAACGTCAGATAAAATGCTCTTTATAGAGTATGAACCTAATAAAGTTTGTACTGGATATTAAACTCAAAGCCTGTAGTTATGTCATAGAGAAATATATAAGGGATGGATTTCATTTATTTGTATTCTGATAATTCTCAAATTACATGTTTCTTTCATATCCATAGCTGAGTCATAATAATCCTTAGACCTGGACTCAATTTTGGGTCTGGCTAACAAACAAACAAACAAAAAACAGCAGTCATATTTCTTAAATAAGAATATGTTTGGCTAGGAAGGTTTTAATTGAAAGGCTTTTGTCTAAAACTACTATGCAATTTTATATGGGACAGTCTACAATGTATGAAAAGCATAATTCTCCCATGAGGTCCAGCATGTTATAGGTTAAGTACTATTTTAAGCTCCCCTCCCCACAAAAATAAAGTTTGAATTGTGGCTTCTGGAATAAGGATGGAAAAAAAAAGTATTTACAGATAGAAAGCCCAAGTGCTTTAATATAGGTACATCAGGAGAAATATTGAAGATGGGAAGTTTTCCTTTCTTTCAAACATTAGGTAGATGTGTCTATTTCATAGGTATATGCAAAAATAAAAAGAGAATTTCTACTCTGGGAGTCTATAGCCATAGTTGGGCCTCATGTGCACTGATTCAAATGCTGGTTTTGAGGCAACCGTATGATTACTATCATTCCCCGCTCTAGAAGTTACAGTTTTTGTTACAGAAAATCTGGATTCTACCTGACTTAGTGAATAGAGCAAACTGAGCTGCACTAAGATCTTAGCACTGGTTAGATTGTTTCTTCTGGATATCTGCACAAACCATGGTTGAGCCTGGCTAATACTGCTGGTAACAATAACTGCTTAGTGTTTTCTATTAACCTAAAGAAGTTCAGACACATCAACAGAAATTCCTGAAGAAAGTTTGATGCTTAAATCACAACATGCTTATTTAGGGCCAAATGCATCTGCTGCCGCCATTTTCTTAAGCACAAATTTGCTCAGTCTTATCTGAAAGTGTGCTCATAAACCTTAAATAGCAAGTATTTTGCCAGTATCCTTTTCTAGTTATTTAAAACTTAATAATCCTGCTACAGCAATTGCACTCCAAGTGATTGGGCATGCTGAGAGAAGAGTGACTGGTGGTGCTGTAGACTTTCGCCTTCGAAAGGAAATTATGTCACTGTGAATTTTTTGCATGTGAATGAGTATTTTGATCTTGGAGGAAACATCTGTGTTTAGAGTGCCTTCTGAATGCTATGGAGGAGGCAGCTGGCTCATATAATGCTGCTAAAGGATTTCATGGCAAAGTTGTCTCTCTCCATTTCAGGTTTGGCCTCTAATGGTAGGAGAAATTTCACCGTTAAAGCCAGAACTCTGGTTTTGATTTCATTCATTTTGTCATTTATTCATTTGTTCTTCAAATATTAAATAAGTGCTCCTGTAAACCATGTATGGTGGGTACAGAAAGGTGCTAACATACAATACTGGAGGCTCCACATGATGTGTCATTAGGGAATCGAAAATTAAAACAGCAACGAGATACCACTACACATCTATTAGAATGACAAAAATTCAAAACACTGACAACACCAAGTGCTTTAAGGATATGGAACAACAGGACTTCTCATTTACCGCTGGTGAGATTACAGAATGGTATAGCCACTTTGGAAGATGGTTTGGCAGTTTCTTATAAAACTACATATGCTCTTACCATACGATCCAGCAATAATGGCCTTTGTATTTACTCAAAGAAGTTCAAAATTTACATTCACATAAGACCTGCACAAGGATGCTTATAGCATCATAATTGCAGAGCTTGGACGTGACCAGGTGTTCTTCAGTAGGTGAATCAATGAATAAACTGCATTATATCCAGAAAATGGAGTATTGTTCAGCAATAAAAAAAAAAAAAGCTATCAGGCCATGAAAAACAAAAGTCAAATTAAATGCACATCACTAAGTATAAGGAGTCAATCTGAAAAGGCTATATACGATAAGATTCCAACATTACAGTATTCTGAAAAAGAAAAAAAATTGTGGAGACAGAAAAAAGTTCATTGCTTGCTAGGGGCTCTAATGAAGGAGATGAATAGATAGACCACAAAGGATTTTTAGGGCAATGAAACTAATCTCTATGAGACCATAATGGTGGATACATTCTATTATACATTTGTCAATATCCATAGAACATACAACATGAGTGAACCCTAATGTAAGCTATGGCCTTCGGATGATAATGAGGGTCAATGCAGGTTCATCAATTTCAACAAATGTACCACTTTAGTGTAGGGTGTTGATGGTGAAGGAGACCGTGGATCTATGAGGACATAGGGTGTATGGGCACTGTGTACTTTCCACTCAGTTTTGATATAATCTTAAAACTACTCTAAAATATAAAATTACTAAAATAAACAAACCTGTTCAAAACTATTAAAAACAAAACAATATCTGTCCTTAAATCTACGATATAATAGACTACCGAGGTAATTGGTATATTTAGCATTTAAACCAAGTATATTGGATCTCCCCTGTAAAATATATGTTTTTTAAGGAATAATATCAGTATGATTGCATAAAGAGATGGATGTTAATAAAGATATTTTTTAAAAACAGCTTTACAATAAAACTACTTTAACTTTGATAAAGTGGCTTTAGTCACAGAGAGCTCTTTGAAGGGTCCTAAAGTAGCAGTTTAATAATTAAGAACTTAAGATTTACTGAAATAATGGACTGTGAAACAGAGATCAGAAATTAAGCTGTAAATATCCTTTCTATTGTTTGTTAAAGTAACTAAAAAATAACAAGCACATTAAAAAGAGAATATTAGTAATTCTTCAACTTGACATATTTTCACAAATATACTCATTTTAAATAAGTAAAATGTATACAATTGATTTTATTTATCTTCTGCAGTCTTTACAAACTTTTCATAAAAACTGCTCACTGAACTTCCAATATGCCTGTAGAAGCACTTTGCTTTATTGTAGATATCATTCATGTCAGCAAACATTTTTTCCACTTTATATTTACATTGGAATTTTAAGTGGCTATTTTTGTTTTATGACTCAAAGTTTTGACCCCTGCTTCTAATAGAGTGGTCCCAGCAAAAGAGAATATGTATTTTGGGTAAATACTATTTACCTTTTTCTGAATATTTGAAGCATTTGGTTTTAAAATCAAGTTACTTTCCACTTTTTCTAGTTACTCCTCATTTTTCTCCCAACTACATAGTCAAGTGCCTCAGTTTTGGCCTTGAAGAGCTCATGCAAAAGCATGCTATTGGTTCCCCTTACACAAGACTCACCCATTCTGTCCACAGAGATGTCAGAGATCAAGCATTATTTTTTTTCCCATTGCATAGACTGCTCTTGCTAAGATACATGTTCTAACCCCCCTTTTTTTTTGCTAATACTCAGCCCCTTCTTTTCATTATTGCTAAATATCTTTCTCCAAGAATAACTTTTATTTCCCTTAAACTATCACCAAAATATCGCAGTTAATTGAAAAGCAATGTAATTGAACTTTAAATGCATTAACACATTGAAATGCATTAACTCATTGAAGACTGGACAAATCACAACGGACGTTATGAGTACGCCAAAGGATTAAACCCATGTAACAGTAAAGTCACGAAACTTAGATTAGGTGAATCTCTTAAGTTCAGGTGGCAAACAAGAAACAAAGCCAAGATTCACATCCAGGTTTTGACCTCCATCGGCTCTCCTGTATCCATGGCTCAGGCTTATAAAAACCATATCTCTGTCTCCCACCCCAAAGTGTCTAACAACTTGGCTTAGGAAAAATTCTCTCCTGTGAAGCAGTGATTGCCATGCTGTACAAAGCACTTTCTACAACATGGATACATCTGAAAGGACATATTGCTGCCTAGGATGGTACCAAAGTAAGGGAGAAGGAAGGCAGGGAAACTTCTTTTCAAAGACAAAAACAAAAACAAAACAAAACAAAGCAAAACAAAACACAAAAACATGAAGCAGCTAAGAAAGGCCCAGCACTGGACAAAGTCTGAGTTACCATAACAAACAAGATGTTGTCTTCACCATCTATGATTTCACAATCTAACTTCTATATGTACAGAGAATGAAGGGAACCCTACAACCTTGATATCAACACAGAAATAAATGTGTTTCTATGCACCAAACTCGATCAGGAACTTCCGATAAGCCAATGGATCTCAAAATATGTTTTCTGGACCAGCAACACAAGCATCACCTGGGTATTTACTAGAAATATAAATCTGTAGGCCCCAAACTGTCCCTAACTTACCCAGTCAGAAGCTCTGAGGGCGGGCCCTGGCTATTCTGCCGCCCACTCAAGGCTGAGAAGCACTTTTTACCTGGGGTTTATACAGATCAGTCTAACGGGTATTCCATTCCTGGTTGTACCCTCACGGGTACATAAAGCCTTGTCTAGTTCATGTCACTGACAAAGGTTTGAAGAGAACTGCTCCGATTCCTTCACCACCACCACCATACCCTGAGTGATTTTAACTATTACAGATGATCTGACTAGCACCTGGCTACCTGCATATACTGCTCCAATATCATTGCTAAGCAGCCCTCTCCAATATGGTAAAAGCACACCCACAAATCTTTCTGGCTGCAGTTCTGTGACAGGCCTGTTTTTCCTGAATATGATTCAAAAAGCCTTTAACATAAACCTTCCACTATCTACACCTCATGAATAATAAATCAGTCATCTAAATAACCTTACTACAACCCACCTTCACAGGCACTCCCTTGGTATGGTGTAAGGGCCTTGGAACTCAACACTGCCCATTTGACTGGCAATTATGCTTCCTCCCCAGCTCATCAGGGTTCTGATGCCAAATGCACACTCGGCTCATGTTCTCCACTCAAGGCTTTTTGGAGTGGAGTTCATTTGAGGAGTCTCTCTTAAAGCTTAGAATTGGAGGTAGATTTTTTTTTCCCCCTAAGACCCTCTACCAATCTTAGCATGGAATTATCTTTATCACAGAGTCGATGGCTTACCATCACAACTAATGATTTATAAATAACTCATTAATAATAAAAATAAATACAGAACCGTTCACTTACAAAGCTGCAGGCATTTCACCATGCATCTCACATGCGTATTTATCTCTTGTGTTTCTTCTACTAGCTTCCTGGTGCTGGAATGCCCATTTTGTTACAGAGAGGCTGTGCACTTCACATTATAACATTGCACTGTTCCAATCCTGGGTGTGTATCTGATGCTTTTTAAAAAATTTAAATTCAATGCACCAATGTATAGTACACCATTAATTTTTGATATAATGTTCAGTGTATTTGATACTTTTATTAGTTAGAACAAACTGGGTTTAGTTCTGTGTGAAAGACATTCAGAATAGTAGAATCTTAAATAGGATAGAAATTTCTCTCTTTCTCTGACATTTCTGAGATAAAGTCAAAATGTTGTGACTCTATTCTTTGAAGGTGTTGAGAGCCAGACTCCTTCTCACTAGATGTGTTACCACCTCCCTGGTGTTGCCCTTGCCTGTTTGGTCCTCACCTCTATATCCACATTCCATCATCCGAGAAGAGGGAAAGAAAAAGAGGAGAGTAAAAGCTCTTCCTTTATGGATACAATCTGAAAGGTGCCCACATCTCTTCTGTTCATAGAACAATAGACAGAAATTAGGCACATGGCCCCAGCAAGCTGCAAAGGAAGCTGGGAAATGTTTATTCTGGGTATCAGTTTGCTTAAATGAAAATGGATTATTGTTTCAGAACACAGAGAACAGCTATTGCTGGAGAACTGTTGATCTTTGCCACATTTGCCTGGTTAACTAGGAGAACACATGAGAAGCACCATTTTCAGCTGAAAGCATTAGTCTACCTACTGCCCGCTCCAACTCTGAGTCTGCAGAAATTACCATATGAATTTTGGTCCTTGTTCCCAAATCACCTGTGACTGATCTGGTGGGAAAGTCAGTACCAGAGATGAAGGGTTTATTTCAGATTTCTCACACTGGAGTCTTCAAATCACCTTCAGAATTACCTTAGGTATTAAATATTAAATCAGAATCCTGGTTCCTGTCCAGACTTGGTGAATCAGAGTCTCTGGTAACATGGCCCAGGAACCTACATTTTAGCATTATCCCCAGAAGAGTCTTAATGCACATTAAACTTTAAAATCACTGCAGAATGAGAGGAAGAAATGACTAGATTTTAATTTGGGGGGGGGAGGAATCTCTCTGTCTTATCTTATGCCCTCCCATTGCTAATGCTCTTCTGCAATATCTGCAGGTTGGTCTTTCTATTATTAATTATTATTTCTATTATTAAATATTATTTCTATCATTATTATTTCTATTATTAATTATTATTATTAATCCCTGGCAGGTGTTAGAGTGCAAATTCTCCAGAAGAAAACAGTCAAACTTTCACAGTTATTTTTTTCACAGTTATTCTCTTATACAAAACAGTTAAACTTTCACAGTTATTCTCTTATACAAGCTTCCTGCCAACCCTGTGAGATAGCTAGCAAGGTGTTCTTATTTAACAAACAAGTAAACCTACCTGACACTCAGAAGGTCAAGAGACTTGCCCAATGCTACACGGTTCTAATGAGGTACGGGTGGGTCAAGCTCTTTACCTGAGCATAGGCTCTGTGCTAGTCTTCACCTTCTTGCAACTGTGTCCCAAATAATAAGAAGGTGGAGAATACGACCCCAAACGTGACACCAAAGTGGCTGCAGCTTTGCCACCTTTGACCCATGAGGATGTTTATTTTGATACATTTGCCTGCAATTTACAACCAGAAGGACTACTTAGCAATTTTTAATGTTGAAAGTAATGCCTAAGGCCAAGGGTTTTCCTGAGGGAGGACGGAGACAAGCAACAGTAATTGACTGGCCAAAGCACAAATTTAGTATCTTCACACAGCATGGATCCAACAACTCACACTCTGAAAACCAAAGACTTGGTCACTCCCTCATTCTGATTTATCTTAGGTTGGACTTAGAGTGTATACATGGTCCATGATCCTGCCTTTATATTCTTCTAATGATGCTCGACAACGTAAAACATATGCACTACTTGAAGGAGTTACGAATAGAGGTAGGATTTAAAAATCACTAGTGCCATTTCACTTTCAAAATCTGGAAAGACCTGCAGCTCACACCAACCTTATGCCCATATTTGCTTCTTCTTGTGTTGTGCCTGCTGTGAGCTGTGCTTTTAGACTAGTACTGGGGTTCTAAAGCATCAGAGTCTGTGAATGAGCTGTCATCACATCTGTCTTAATTGCATTTCCATCTGCTCATGTGGTGTGCACTTGTACTTGGCTGATTAGACAAGAACAAGGGAAAGAGTCTTCTAATACTATTCTCCTTACAATCAACACTGAGATTTTTTTTTCCACTTTTTATTTGGTAGAGTGTTAGAGAGGGAAAAGAAGCATGAAACACAATTCAACAGACATGTTTTAGTCCCGGGGCTCCCATTTATACCCATCACCGCGGACATACCTGCACTGTGCCACTTCTAAACCTCGGTTTCTCCATCTGTAATTACGTCTGCCTTTTCACTATATTAGTTTAAAGGAAGCAATGGATGTGCAAGTGCTTCGTAAATATAAAAAATGCAATTCTCCATATGCCATATATTCTTAGGTCACTGAGATGGAAGCATAAACTAAAACCTACAGAGTTTAGGATTCTCCTAAAATATGGGGTTTGCCGGTTGATTGAAAAAAAATCCATATGTGTTCTACTGCTTCCATATGCTTACATTATTCTCCATTTTGGTGAGTATAAAATCAGGATTAAAACATGCAGGAAGAGAGGGTTTTGGAAAAATTGACAGGTAATTAACATTTTAAATATGCTTTTTAATCTTCCAAAATGTTTTAATCTCTTCAAATGGTGTGTAGGAGACACACTACTGAGCTGCTACAGCCAGGGCAGGGAGCAAAGTGCTTGGATTAGGGAGTGCAGCTGAGACTGCAGCAAATACTGCGTGAAATCATTCCAGATGGATATAAGTGCCCATAATTAGTAGCAAACACTGTGCAAAGCACATTAGAAAGAACAAACCTCCTTCAGAATGCCACTGGGTTAGACTAGCACTGAGTAGGTGAATTTTCGGTGATGGTAAATAAACACCAAGAAAGCCTGTAAATGGTAACTAATAAGAAACTGACAGCACAGTGCAGATGTAGAGAAAGACAGTGTCTGAACATATGAATGGGAATCAGAACAACTTGGACATTTACTATAAGGAGGAGGAAAAAGGTACAGGAGAAGGGAAGAGGGGACCTGGGAGAAGAAGAGGGAAGGAGAGGAGGAGGAGTTGGAAGGAGAAGAGAGAGAGAGGAAGAGGAGATCCATAGAAGACCAGAATCAGATGTAATTAATGGAAAGATTTCCATCACTTCCTGTGTAAAGTGGGATTAGGAATGAAAGGTCATTGTAAATAGATCAGTGTATCACTAGAGTTCAGGAAAATTGTTTCCTAAAGTAATAGCACATTGTACATAAAGCTCACCCCAAAATGTAGGTCAGTTATTCTCAAAGAAATGTTCACATTCACTGCACAAAGTTCTGAGTTAAATAATTTCTCCAGATGCTATCAAACAACTCTTAACATGAGTTATAATTCTAAGGAATACTAGCTCTATTAAATAGTAATAGTGACAACATTATGAACAATTCTGTGATTAAATAAATTTGAGGGGCATTGTTCTTTGATGCAGGACATCTCTGAAATTGATGTGAAGAGAGCCTGATAGGTCTGCAGGGCAGACTAGAGGACATGGCACCTCCTTCTAGTGGAGCTCAGGCTCCCTTGAAAAGCCTTTCTGACAATTAAAATCAAGACTGAAGTGCCCTGAGGGGATAAGTTCAGGCTGACAGCACAACTTATAGAGCAGATGATTTCTGGAATCAGGTATACATGAAGACTGGTTGATGGTGGCAGATTGATAGGGGTGATGACAAAATTTCAAGAGACTAATTATAGCCAAAAAAAAAAAAAAAAAGGAACATTATATTAGTGGCTTAAGGTCATTAATCAACCATTATCACAGAAGAAATTATGGTGGTTGACAACCTCATTAATAATCAACATAATTCAAATNAGGAGCCTGATGTGGGGCTCGATCCCATAACGCCGGGATCACGCCCTGAGCCGAAGGCAGACGCTTAACCGCTGTGCCACCCAGGCGCCCCTCAAATTTGTTTTTTTAAAAAAATTAAGGAGAATATGAAGGACTTAGTAAGAGAAGGAAAGTGAAAGTATAATGAAAGGGTATTTTTTTAAACACTGCTAAAAAGAAAATAAATTTGTATAACCCCCTGGGAAATAATTTGACAATATATTTGACTACCTTAAGATTCTTATTGCATTGTAATTCAGCGTTAACCATTTCTTAAGAATGAACCTAAAAATAGTATAAGAAAAAAAAAAAAGCACCAGGCAAAAAGTCGTTCATTATTCAATATTTTATAATAATATAAAACATGTAAGCAACTTAAATGTTTTCCAGAAGAGACAGCTAACTGAATAAATAGACATTCAACTCACGGCTAATTTGTCTCATTGTTTCTCTTACATTTAGATTGTAATCTGAGACACCAGTAGAGAACATCAGCTGTTGGATTTCTCACCAAGGAAATGATCAAGATAATGACTCTAATGAAATGAATCTTTGTTTTCAATAAAAGATATTAGCTAAGAGAATCCCCTTAAGACTTTGTAAAATTGCTAGTCTGTGACAGATTAAAACAGACCAAATTTCTTGGGTAATTTTTGAGCCAGCAGCATCAAAAGCACAGAGAATTTAGAATACTTTGGGGGGGGGATTTATTGCAAGTTTCTTTACTCAAGTCCTGACTCCAAAACCACCAGGAAATTACACCTTGGAGAGACAGGTTACTTGCAAGTAACAGAAACAATGCTTGCTATCTTATAAGAGATGTTTGTGTATATGTGTATTTATGTATGTATGCATGTATATTGCCTATCTATATCTACCTACCTACCTACCTATTTATCTATGTTGTGCTGTCAGCCTGAATTCATCCCCTCTGGGCACTACTTTAGTCTTAATTTTAATTGTCAAAAAGGCTTTTCAAGGGAGCCTGAGCTCCTCTAGAAGTACTATGATGTCCAGCCTGCCCCTGAAGACTCTTCAGGCTCTCTTTAGATCATATGTATATGAATGAACTGTTAGACTCAAAGATTTTGGTAGGTCTAAGATGGCAGGAAAACAAGTATTAGAAAATAGGCAGGACACTCAGCAGAAGGACAATACCAAGATTGTACTGCAGCTACTATTAACGGGGCCTCCAAAATATTCTCTAAGCACTCAGAACTCTGGTAGAAAATGTATGGTCAGGGTTAGGTAGTATGATTGTGCAAGAAGACAAATAAGAGAAGGGCCTGGCCTCCCTCTGCTCCGGTTAACAGATGGCTGAGGAAGGAGGCACTAAGACTGCCACCAAAGGAAAATAACCCCAGATGGAAGAATAAGACACTAAAAGTAAAAGGTTGGAGGTTCTAAAGCCAGAAATTGACAACGTTTGCTACCATCACCTCCAGGGCCACTTTGTACTCATCAAGGGCAATCACAAAAACCATGAAATATGCTATTCAGAAGATCATGTTCTTTATAACAGCAATTCAAGCTTTGGTCCCCTTTTTAGGGGTTCCCAGGTCATTCCCATCCGAGATTAGTATCTACTAGATCATGCTTACATGACTTGCCAGATAATTCTATTTAGGCTCTCTTTCCATCAGGTCTCACCTGCTTGTACTTAATTTATCTCTCCATGCCATTTGGATTATCATCTCTGCCTTCTGCTTCACTGTCTCACCGGGAATGACAGTCACTGAGTCTAGAATGCTATTATCTTTTAAGAGAAGATGGAGTTCTCTCATTCTTTTTCTCTAATTGGCTAGTAAATTCTCAATGTGATTTTCTACTTTTATTTAGGATATCCAATGCCTTCTCCTCTCACTGATGTCTGCTAACAATTCTGAAACTATCTGTAAAGAAAATTTCCCTAAAGAGATGATATGTCTGGAATACCCAGATTGATAGATTGTGCCTCAGTCTGCCTTTAATCCCACCCAATTCCAGCAGCCTTTACAGAGATGCTGCTGTATACCAGACTTTCTGATTACAACTGGGATATGAATGAGGTCTGCCACCTGCCTTCAGTGCACAATGCCTTGAGAAATACAGACATAGATTGAACAAGCTATACTACTGACATGGTAAATGCTAGTTATTGATATCAGCTAGGTTTTATGGAATCCAAAGGAGGGAGAACTGGCATTTCTGCGAGATTGGGAAAGTGTCTCAAAAAATTAATATTTGCATTTTACTTTGAAAGTTGCAGTAGGTCTCTCTCTCTCTCTCTCACACACACACACTCACACACACACACACACACACACAGAGGCATACATAATCCAATTATAACCGAATTGATGTCTAATCTTGCCTGAGCAAGCAGGAAGGCTGGACCTTTAACTCAGGCTAGCACTGAAGCTGTAACTAAGCATGGAGTAGAGAGAACCAGAAGGAAATTTTGAAAAATGTGCATTCTGGACAGTAGTGGCTCAGAGAATAAAAAGTTACCTGAAATGTGCAGTCTGATTTGGGAAGCAGAGTGTGAAAAGGAGGGAGCACTTTGAGGCAATGGTAGGAGGAAGGGATAGCCTTTTAGAATGACATACAGTCTGCCTTTAAGATTTTTAAAAATTAAAATCGAGGGGCGCCTGGGTAGCTCCTTCGGTTAAGTGTCTGCCTTCGGCTCAGGTCATGATCCCAGGGCCTAGGGATTGAGCCCCTGTAGCGAGCTCCGCTACTCCCTCTCCTTCTGCCTGCCTCTCTGCCAACTTGAGCTCTCTCTCTCTGTCAAATGAATAAAATCTTAAAAAAAAATTAAAATCTGAAGAGTCTAAATCATTTGCTTCTTCTTTCTTTGTTCCTTTATTTTTTTTAAAGATTTTATTTATTTATTGACAGAGATAGAGACAGCCAGCGAGAGAGGGAACACAAGCAGGGGGAGTGGGAGAGGAAGAAGCAGGCTCATAGCAGAGGAGCCTGATGTGGGACTCGATCCCAGAACACCGGGATCACGCCCTGAGCCGAAGGCAGATGTTTAACCGCTGTGCCACCCAGGCGCCCCTCCTTGTTTCTTTAAATGTCTCTGATGTGCCCACCCAGAATAGGCTGTGGGGTATAGCAGGTACAGTGTGGCTCAATACTCTGTCCCTGGGATTATCCACAGCCACCTCCCACTGCCACCAGCTCTCATTTTCCCTTTGGATGACTCTTTAACAGGTTCCCCTCATTCACACTACATGTCTTCACCATACTCTTCCAGTAATTCTCTTGGCCCTGGGGAATGATATATATTATTTCTAGATTTCTTTTTAATTGTTCTTTATATTTTTCACAAATTGTCATAAACATTTTTAAACTTTAAAAATCATTATTTACTAAGTATTTGCTATGGGCAAACTGACCAGGCCAGGGGTTTGTACATACACTTTCATTAAAATTTCTCCATAAATGTTTAAGGTACGTTAATTTAAGTAGATGATTCTACTTTGGAAATGAGAAAACAATGTTTAAGTATTAACAAAAACAAAATAAATTAACAGAGTCTATCCCAAGACTCCTCTGCCACCAAACTGCTGGGCATTTGACAATCTCATTTCCTGGTTAATCGAAGTATTGCTCAAGCACTAGGACTGTATTTCTACAATTTCCTCAACATTCTACACTCCCGGACTGATTGGAATTCTACAGAACCTAACAAAAACATCACCATTCCTATGAAGCTTTCCTGGATTTCCAAAGATCCCTGAATAACTTTGTCAATTTTATCATGTGACCTATTATGTTGAGAGATGCATCTCGCCTCCCATCTGCATGGTTAAGTCTGTTAAAATAAGAGAGTAGCTTCCTTTTGCTCCATTCCTCTCTGCACGTAGCACAGCACTTTGTGTTCAGTACTTGATAAGCATTTTCTATTACATCTCCTCTTTCAAACAGATTTTACAGGAAAAAATGTGGCTTACATATGATACTAAATGGATCATTAAATTTGGCAGATGTCACCTTGCTTCTAAAAGAAATTCTTGAACAGCTTCCCTTTAGAACATCTTATTCCAGGGCTGGCTGTCATGGCCAACAGAATGATAAGATTGCTATTGTGGGCTTTAACAAGAAATACGTCTAATTCCCTTCCTTGACGGGGCAGTTACACAGAGATTACCCCCCGTGAGAACTCGCAGTGCTTCCTGTGAGCCAGATATTGTGAGGAGTGCTTTCGTTAGAGTCTCATGGAGAAGTTAGGGGAGAAAAGAAGATGGAGGGATGTTTATATTTAAGGTAGATTAAATTATTCTACTTTGGAAATGAGAACGAAAATGTAAGTATTAACAAAAACAGTCATTTACTGAGTACTTCTCAAGTTCTGGGAATTTTGTAAGCATCTAATACCAGTTTTCAGATGACATTACCTTACAGGGGCTAACCCACATTTTTGAGGTCACAAAAGTAGTATGTGGTAAAGCTGTGGTTCACACTCAACTTGTTCTGACCCCAAAAACCTTGCTTTTTACCACCATTCTATAATCTAACCTTAGTGTGACGTTTGCCTCAGCATTCTGCGTTATCACATCCACTGGAGTAAATACCTGATACCTTTAAGGAACAGATGTGGACTAAGAGGAAATAGCTCACAGAGTGAAAAGTGCTGTATTCAAATTCTTGTCCCAGCAGTATCCAGATGTGGGTGTCTCATAAAATCTGTAATTCTCTGAACATCACCTTTTAAAATAAAACCCAGTGAACATTTGTTGTCTATCCCACATCCAGCTCTCTTTCTTGGGGAAACAGCCCTGATTTTGGACCGAGGTCCACATCTTCAAGGCATTCCTTCTCCCTATCATGAGAAGTGGTACTTAGGACCACAGAAGCCAGTTCACCAGCCTCACAGATCTGGTCAGAATGGTAGGTGTAGGAGCAAAATGTTTCCCTCAGCGTGAATCTCCAGGCTTGTACTTAAAATCACGATTGCTCTTCTCCACTCATGTTGAATGTGGAAGAATTGATTGCCTGCATTGCTGGCCAACAACCTGGGAACAGGAAGACACAGCCTGTCTAAGAATGGAGTCACCACACAAAAAGCCGAGCCCAGAAAAGGAGAGAGAGAAACCAGTTCCAGCAAGATCACAGAGTCCTGTAGGTCTAGTTGAGCCAAAAAACAAATCTGTTATCTGAAATTGATTATGACAGCCTTTCTTTATTTTTCTTTTTGGATCTTAGTTTTCTGTCTCAACCAAAAACACTGTAAATACTGTTAAGTATATACATATACATAATCTCTTTGAGCTCAAAATTCTGTCATTTTCTTGTTATGGAAATTTTTAAGGCATACAGGCTTTTCATTATACATTTCTCCATGTGAAAAATTCACATTCTTCGTGGAGATATAATAAAGTTGATTTTATAGGTACTTCAAACATGTATACCAGGCTGCGAATAATGCCCAGCACATGGTAAGTGCGTTATGTAGTAATCTTACCATGATTATGGAACAAACATTTAAAAATCATTGATTCCCTTCTTAATTACAATATATAGGAATACAAGTTAGAAAACTAGTTAGTGATATAGTCTTTCTTGACCCCAGCTTCCTCTAAATTACGTATTGCATAGAAACATTTTTAACTGAAATAAATTCTCCATTTTTTCTTTTTTTTAAAATTTTTTTTTTTTAGATTATTTATTTATTTATTTATTTGACAGAGATAGAGACAGCCAGCGAGAGAGGGAACACAAGCAGCGGGAGTGGGAGAGGAAGAAGCAGGCTCATAGCGGAGGAGCCTGATATGGGGCTCGATCCCATAATGCCGGGATCACGCCCTGAGCCGAAGGCAGACGCCTAACCGCTGTGCCACCCAGGCGCCCCTATTTTTTCTTTTTTTTAAACATTTTCCCTTTCTCTATCTCTTTTTTAAAGATTTTATTTATGTATTTGACAGAGAGAGAGAGAGAGAGAGAAAGAAAGTTCACAAGCAGGCGGAGCAGCAGGCAGAGGGAGAAGCAGGCTCCCTGCTGACCAAGGAGCCCAATGTGGAACTAGATCCCAGAACCCTGGGATCATGACCTGAGCCAAAGGCAGATGCTTAACTGACTGAGCCACCCAGGGGCCCCTCATTTGTTCATTCAGATAATAATTCTATTAATAATGACAACCGTTGCTCAATTGTCTTAAAATAGTCTTAGACAACTTAGATGCATCATCACTCTGAAACTCAGTTACTGGCATTGTGGATAAGTAACTTTCAAGAGTCCTCATCTACTTATGTGTAAAGGAGACTAGTGATGCCTACTTCCTAGGGTTGAATGAGGAATGAACATATTTTTTTAAATACTTTGAGATATAATTTACATACCATAAAATTCAAGCATTTAAAGGGCACAATTCAGTGATTTTTAGTATATTAACAGAGTTGACTAAATCCTACCATCATCAAATTCTAGAATATATTATCACCCCTCAAAAAATTCCTGTACTCATTAGCAGTCACTTTCCAATTCCTTTTTGTTGTCCAATCCCTGGAAATTTCTAGTCTACTTTCTGTCTGTACGGACTGGCCTATTCTGGAGATTTCATATGAAAGGAAAATGTGATCTTTTGTAAATGGCTTCTTTCATTTGGCATCATATTTTCAGTGTTCATCCATGTTTTAGTATATATCAAATTTCATTCCTTTCTGTTGTCAAATAATATTCTATAGATATGCCACATTCTGTTTACCTATTCATTGGCTGATGGGCATTTGGTTTGTTTCCATTTTCAAGCTATTATGGAAAATGACACTATGAATATTCATAATTCGTGTACAAGTTTTGATATAGATATGGGTTTTTATTTCTCATGGGTATATACTTAGGAATGCAATTGTTGGACCATATGGTCATTCTATGTTTAACATTTTAAGGAATGACCAAACTGTTTTCCAAATCAGCTATACAATTTTACCTTCCCACTAGCCATTCCCCCGCATCCTTGCACACATGATAATTTTATGTGTCGACCTGACTGAGCTAAGGGGTCCCAGACCGATAATAAAACATTGTTTTTGTGTGTGCGTGTCTCTAGAAGAGATCAGTATCTGTATCAGTAGACTAGGTAAAGAAGATTGACCTCAACAGTGTGGGTGGACATCATCCAGTCTGCTGAAGGCTTGAATAGAAAAGGATGAGGAAGAGGGAATTCACCTTCCCTGCTTGAGCTCAGACATCTATCTTCTACTGCCTTCTGACCTTGATGTTCCTGCTTCGCAGGCGTTCAGGTTCAGAATGGGATTTGTGGAATACATGCCATTGCTCCTACACCTACTCTCACCCCTAATTCTCAGGCCCTTGGGATCAGATTTACACCATCCATTGGCTCCCCTGGTGCACAAGCCATGGGACTTGAACTCAATCATACCATGGTCTTTCCTGGTTCTCCAGCTTGCAGACTACATACCCTGGGACTTCAAGGCTTCCAAAATCACATGAACCCACCCTTATAATAAATATCTACATAGATATTTATATATTTCTAGATAGGTAGGTAGGTAGATAGAGAAATAGGAGTCGGTTTATGTCATTTTATATATTCTTAGTTCTGTTTCTCTGGAGAACCCTGCCTAATACATATACAGTTAATATTATTTTTTTTAAATTTTAGCCATAATTATGATTCTGAGTGGTCTCTCAATATTTTTCCAGCTTCACTGAGATATAATTCATAAATAATGTTGTGTAAGTTTAAGGTGATTTGATAAAGATATACATTGTTAAATGATTACTGCAATAAGTTAACACCTCCATTGCCTCATGTAATTGCCTTGTATGTGTGTGTGTGTGGTGAGAGCATTTAAGATCTCTCTTACCCACTTTCATGCGTAGAGTATAGTATGCTTACCTATGAGTCGCCATGCTCTATATTAGATCCCCAGAATTTATTCACCTTATAACTGGAAGTCTGTATCCTTTGACCAGCATCTCATTTTCCTCTCCCCCCTGTCCCTGTCAACCACCATTCTACTATAAGTATAGCTTTTTCAGGTTCCTCAAATAAGTGACATCCCATTAGTTCTGGCATATTTTATTTCCATTTTTGTTTAAGATTTTTTAAAAGAAAATTCACTTTGATTTCTTTTTTGATCCACTGGTTGTTCAGGAGTGTGCTAATTTCCACATATTTATGAAATTTTCGGTTTTTCTCCTGTTACAGATCTCTGGTTACACACCACTGTGGTCACAAAATATCCTTGATGTGATTTCAACTTTCTTAAACATGCCAGGACTTGTTTGTGAGCTAATATATGAGCTGTCCTAGAGAAAGTTCTGTGTGCACTTGTGTATTCTGTGGCTGTTGGATGGAATGTTCTGTAAATGTCTGTTAGGTCCATTTGGTCTAAAGTATAATTCAAGTCCAATGTTCCCTTATTGATTTTCTGTCTGGATAATCTAGCCTTTGTTGAAAGTGGGATATTAAAGTTCCTTACTAATATTGTACTGTTGTCTATTTCTCCCTTCAGGAGTATTTTCCTAATATATTTATTGTTGTGTTCCTTAGATTTTTTCATTGCTGTCTTCACACTTCAAGAAGCAGTCATTTCCTCTGTTATATACTGACTGAGTTTATACCTTCTGTCAAAGTGCTAGGGATTCTGAAACTCTGTCAGACTTTTTCTACGAATATGTCCCACACCTCCTGTTCCCTCTTGTGTCAGAATTCTTAAGTTTGTATGTCTTCTCTTGATCCTGGAGGGCCTGGCCAAGTGCTGGCAGCCTCTCTTTTGCTTTCTTGAGGTCAATGTAAATGCTCAACCTTGTGGTTTCTCCCAGGCCCCCAAAGTCAGGCTGACTCTTTGTGAGCCATTCCCAGTGGCTTGTCCCCAGTGACTCCCATTCCCCTGATGAGTCCGTAGTGCAGCTAGTCATATCTGAGTCCTCTGACACCCTACGGAGCTCTACCATCCCGTCTCCTATCTGTTTCCTACCCCTGTCACACAGCGCACCTCAGTATAATGAGCGGGGCTAGAAAAAAGTAAACCTTTTCAGCAGTGTCTTGCACAGGTGGGGAAGCCTAGCACTCACTCCCATGCTTTCACTTTCCCACGTGGGAGAAATCATGGCCTGAGAAGATCCCTCTTGGCACTGAGCTAAGTAGCTTGGCAGAAGGGTGATGCCAATAAAGGGATACTGTTCCTTTTACCCTCTTTACTGTATTCAACCTCTGATGTTGTTTCTTCAATAGTGTCCTAGAACCTTGATGGAATCCTGAACTTCCACAAGGATCTCTTGTCCATGGGTAATTATCTAAATCTGTGTTCTTTTTGAAGATGGTAGAAAACTTATTCCACCATGAGGATGACATCATTCTCCTCCTCCATATGGTTTTGATTTGCATTTCCTTAATGCAAATTTTAAATGTGCTTATTGGTAAATTACTTACTTTCCTTGAGGAAATGAATATCCTTTGCTTATTTTTAACTGAGTTATTTATATTTTCATTATTGAGGCAAAAAAAGTTCTTTATATATTCTGGAAACAAGTCCTTTATGATATGAGTTGAAATAGTCTTCCTATTCTGCAGGTTGTTTTCTCACTTTCTTTGTTTTGTCATTTGAAGCAAAAATTTTTCAATTTCAAGGAAGTCCAATTCATCTACTTTTCTTTTTTCCCCTTATGCTTCTGGTCTATATCTAAGAAACCACTGTCTAAACCATGGTCACAAATATTCACTCATGTTTTCTTTGACTTTTTTTAGTTTTAGCTCTTACATACACATTTATGATCCATTTGACATGATTTTTTATATGATCCAGCCAGAAGGATTGGGGTAATTCTTACCAGTGTAAAAAGAATGCCAACTTTGAATTTCATGAATAACAATGAACCATCATAATAAGTCAGAATACAAACTTCCCATATGCCCACTGTGGGAAGTCCCTCAAGTTTCATTTACATCTATCACAAACATGGTATATTTAACAACTGTCTGCCTGTGACTACGCAAATCTCTGAACATGGAGAATCATTAAAATCCACTGTAAGTTTGTTTTTTTCAAAATCACTTACTTAGAATGTAATTAATGTTTTCTTTTAATTCTTATATCTTAAACCTCAAGTGACCTTCTTTCCCAATTTTTCCAATTAAAGCCCACCCATTGTTCCACTTAAAAAGTTTTTAAATGCCTACTCTGCACCAAAGCACTATGTCAGCTGAATAGGTGAGAAGTAGGGTGCTAAATGACATGAGTAGGGGAGACAAGGCATCCAAGAAAAGTAATAATGTGTAATCAAATGTGGAAACCTCTACAATAACGTGCATTCATAGATAGAAACTGATATAGGACAAAGAATAATTCATTCTGTTTAACTTAATTTCCTCCTCTTCCAGTATTAATTTAGGCCTTCGTTAACTTTGTTTTATTTGAATTATAATGGTATGTATCGATATTGATCAACTGTGCTATGTGCTTCTGAAGATAATTAGCTGGAAAGAAGGAAGCAGTGAGACAACAGTAGAAGCAAAGAAATTAGTACTAAGTGTGGGGTGAGAACAAGGTGTCGGCACAGTACAGCACCAGGACACCTGGCTTACTTGTATTAACTGTATTCCTGCCCAACTTATGAGCTGAGAGTGGAGGGAGAAACAAAATACCTCAGTGGACTAATAACAAGCTACAGAACTGTGACTGAACTCGGCCATGATGCGTCATATCTCCCAAGAACACTGCATTTCAAAATGGAAGTGAAATAAGTCAAAGAATGAAGCCCCAAATATGGAAGATGCAAAAGTGAGGCTTAGAAGATTTTGTTTATTCTTTACATTTTTTGTTGCTATTGTTTGTCTGCCCCGTCCCCTCAAATAGTCCAGCTCAGTAGCACTCAAACTACACCTTATCTTACTTTGCATGGGAACATCCTTCCATCTTAAGGATTACACTGTTCACAGAGTTATTATCATTCGAAAGGCAAAGATGTGGCAATATTTCCTATCTTTACATGGATCATTAAAGTTCTTTGCAGTTGGCGACAGCTTTTTTATTTCTGCAAATGCTCCGTTTGAGACAGCCAACACAGATAGATATACAGAGCAATGTGACATTATTTTACATTCTACTTTCTCTAGGTGTAATGATAGCAACTTCTTAGAAACTCTCTCCCCTGGTGAGAAAGGACAACTTTGTCTTAGTAGTTACTCGGGTTGCCTTAGAAACCACTGTGCTGTCTGAAAAGAATAGTTTTATCTTCAGGAGAGCATCTCACAATACATTGGGTTATAATTTTTCATGAAAAAGAAGGCAGGAAAATAATTATATTTTCCATTCTGGGGAGGGAACAAGGCTTGGATAACACAGCAAGACAGAAAAGGATGCTTCCCTAAAGACAGGCTCCCAAAAGTATAGTCAACAATCATCACTGAAGAAGGGATCCTTAAAGGATTTACTGAAGCCAATTTAGATACAGGGTAGGTGAAGACTGTGCTTCTTTCTGGGAGCAATTCTAGACTTTGCATGTCAGAGACATCCTGATAAATCTGATGAAAACTATTGTTCGTCGCTCCAGAAAGAAAGCATATGCATATTTGCACATAAGAATATGAGTATCATTTTAGGCATCTGGAAAGACTACCTGAATCCCATGAATAAGTCCTGGATTCAAAATACTTGACCTACGCGGCGCCTGGGTTGCCCAGTCGGCTAAGCATCTGACTCTTGGTTTTGGCTCAGGTCATGATCTCAGGATTGTGAGATCCAGCCACACAGTGGCTACTACCACCTAAGGGCAGGCTCTCTCTCCCTCTGCACCACCAACACCCCCCGCCCCCGCGCATACCTGAGTGCATGTGCAAGTTTGTGTGTATGTCTGTGTGTGCTCTCTCTCTCTCTAAAATAAATAAAATAAATCTTCAAAATGCTTGATCTAGGATATACCCCAAGGAAGGCAATCCTAAGAATATTGGATTTATATAAGGTTATATGAAGACCTGACAAATATACTAGGGTTTAAGCTTAAAAAATAGAAGATTTACAGTGAATGGGGTGAGAATGAAGGTGGGGGAGGGGTGCCTGTGGCATGCTAAATGATTTTAAATCATAAAAGGACTATTTCATAGAATTTGCATGGGTTCATGCCTGCATGCAGCTTGAGATGGTAAAATAATCACAGGTCACATTTATCAAGTGTGTACATTGTGACAGGTAACATCCTAAGTGTTTTTTTTTTTTTTTTTTTTTTTACATTCACAACAATTCTGAAAGGTTCTGTCATGAGATACAGAAAGAAAAACAACTTGTTCAAGAATTTGCCCCTAGAAAGGGGCAGTGCCGTGATACCAAATGAGAGAACTGGCTTAGAGAGACCATGATATCACCCTCTCTTGCTGTACAGCCTCACGAGTAAAATGTGAGCTGGACAAAATTTTTGCTCAATATAGAGAAATGTTTGATTTTAATTAGGCTGTCTCACCATAATTTTCTTCTCAAACACTGTCATGCCTTTCACGTTACTATTATGCTAAAATTGTTAGGAAGAATTCACTTATTACCGAAGTTCTGAATACCTATGTAAGATTAAAGAACTTTGTTCTAATAAGTTTTGATAAAACTTAATTCTAAAATCAAATGGGCCTCTTTTTTTTTCCTTTGGGAAGAATTCTAACTCAGTTTTTTTCATGGCTAACTCAATTCACCTTAGTTTTTTTAGTTAGTGTTTTGGTAATTGTATCTACATATTTGCATGTTCAAATATATTGTCATACAATTCTTTTTGGAGTATTCATTCTCCTTTTATTTTAACTATTTTGTGGCATTGGTAGTTACAGCCTTCTTTTCATTTATAATATTGCTGGTTTTAGTAATTTTCTTAACCTATAGCTTCAGAATCTATCTCATTAGATTTTTTAATTTATCAGTGTTTTTCCTTTTCTTTTTGGTCAATTTCTTTTGTCTATTATTTCTTTACTTGGGTTTATTTTCCTTTTCTATTTTTTAAGTTGCATGCTTGACTAATTTTAGTTAATCTTTTTAATATAAGAATTTAAATATACCTTTTGCTTGGGCTATTTTCATAGCTACATTATATGAATATTAACATTTTTTTCAATATGTTTCAGTTTAAATATTTTTAAAATTTCATTCTTATTTCTTCTCTGACCAGTGAGTTATTTAGAAGTGTGTGTTTATAAACAAAAATACATTTATGTTATTGATTTGAAGCTTAAGAGGAAGAGACTATGGTTGACAGGTTATCAGTTTTATTGTGTAGCAGAAATCAGTGTTTATTCTCTAATTGTTGGTCAAGAGGTCAACACTTGCTTATTGAATTGACCTTGTTAACTGTGTTTTTAAAATAGTGTACTGCTTGGGGCACCTGGGTAGCTCAGTCAGTTAAGCATCTGACTTGATTTCAGCTCAGGTTATAATATCAGGGTCATTAGATTGAGCCCCACTGCAGGCTCCGTGCTGAGTGTGGAGCCTGCTTAAGATTCTCTCTCTCCCTCTTTCTTTGCCCTTCCCCCAGCTCACCCTCTTCCTCTCTAAAAAATAAATAAATAAATAAAAATAATAATAAAATAAGTTTAACATCTTTACTGATTTTTTTTCTGATTGGTCTGTCAGACACTTAGATCCATGTGTTGTATCTCAAACTCTAATGGCCATTCTGCTTTATAACTTATAAAGCTATCTTGATTCATATACTTTAGAATCATCACATCATCCAAGGAACTGAATACTACCGTATTAAATAAAGATTGTCTCTGCTAATGATTTTTGTCTTAAATGTAACTTTGATATTAATATATTCACTACAACTTTACTGTATTTTAGTCAGTGTTTTTCTGGTATGGGTATTTTCTTCTTTTTACATTTAATATTTTTGAGTACTCATAGCATATATTTGTACTTTTAAATATAACTGACAATATTCTAGATGTTTTAAATGGACATTTTAGCCCTACGTACATTCCTTGTGAGGACGTATTTGGGTTTACTTATACTCTGCTAATACTTGCTTTATGTGCCGTGAAGTCTTAGAGGAGATATTATTATTACCACTGTTGTCATTACATGATTTGTAACTCTGAGACACTATAGAGGCAGAAAGCTTTCCTTGGCTGCTCCTTTTATTCTCCCTTAGCCTACACTTTCACTATGGATGGAGCCCCTCTGGGTAGCCGAGCTTTATTCAAGAGTTTATTAAGTTTAGCAGCCGGGCCCCAGGTCTAGAACATCTATGTGCCAGTTAACCTTGCCTGTGGCATTTGCCGTTAAGATACTCTTGACCTCAAGTTCATTTAATAATTTTGTTTCACTTGTTTATTTGCCCTTGGGAATTGATTTTTTCTCTGGAGAATTTGAGAAGCATTTCAAAGAGTATGTGTTATAGTTTAAGAAAATCTGAATGAATTGAGCAGAAGGATTTTACTGAATATAATCTATCACATGGTGAAGTAGAATTCCATCTGCCACTGCTCCATTTTTCTTTGAATTCTTTTTATGGACCACATCTGCCCCATTCAAAAACCCTTCCCAACCCAAAGTCATTACTCTACTACATACTACACTGTTCTCATAGGAGTTAGGAACACACAATGGCATATTAAATCCAATGACAAAATTTGCAATAGATAACCTGTATAATTGTATTTATTATCAACCTGCAGAAATATTGAACCTTTTGGTTAGTGGTAACCTACCATTTTGGTGAGGCAATTGTGGCTGTTAGTAGATAGAATGACTCTGATAACTCGAAATGATACTTGATCTGGTCCTTGGATATATATTTCTTTGTTGTAATTTATTTGTCATTTATTTAATACATTTGTAGAGTTGGAAGAATCAACCTAATGGTCTTAACTTCATACATTTGAATCACCTGTGGATCTTAAAAAAAAATACAACTCTAAAACTCATCTCCAAATATTTTGAATAAATTTCTCAGGAGTAGAGAGAGTCCAGAGACAGAATATTTAAGGGAGCGGCCTGAGTGTAGGTCATTTTTACAAGCTTCACGTTGATTCTATCATCATGTAGGACTAAAAATTAGTGACTAAAGCAATTCATCGAGGACTTTCTCATCGGTAAAAGAGGACTGCAGACTTAGGTAATTGGTAAGATAACTTCCTACTCTTGTGTAATTTTTCCCCAATTCTTATAGACCTTTATAATTTGAACAAAGCTCTGAATAAAAGATGATTTGATATCAGAGAACCACTGTGTGTCTTTCAAGCCTTTCCTATATGAGGCTATGCCCCTTTCTGTTGTGCTTCTGTTTCAGAGCATACTGACATTTGTTCTGAACTGGAGTAAACCTTACTCTGTTTTAAGCATAAGGGTGGGAAGTGTACACATTATAAGTAAGAAACGTTGAGGAGAAAAAAATGAAGGGTATTAATTTTTTAAAAATTAAGCTAACATATACGGATCCATGGGTCTTAGACTTTGCTATTTAAATACAACCAGAGAGAAAAAAATCACTCCTTTCCCCCCTCCACACACATATTCAAGGTGTTGTTACGTGAAATTAAGAAACACCTGTCATCTTTATTACTGGTATTATTAAAGAGGAACAGTGAATCAATTTTCTCCTTTCTTTGTGACAAAATATGACAGGAGCTAGATGCCATGATCTTAGAGTGAGTAATCAATACAGAGATTTAAGGCATGGGTTATGTCCAGAAATGTTCTAATTATATTACTAGGCTGTGTCATCAGTATCAAGAATGAGTTAAGCCTTATCCCCATTATATTCTACCTAACTCACTATCATTTTGATTCCCTCCTCTGGATCATGAAAGATCATATAAGAACAAACGGAGACAACTATAATTTGACTCTCATACAAAGGTACCCCTGGAGTGTACAATGTCTTCAATTTTATGCTAGTTTCACAGGAATTCATATTCTTTGAAAGGAATTGTTTAACAGTAGGACACCTATGAGCAGATAAGTCATCAGGCTGTCTTCAGGAGCATTTGCAATGATCATTTAGCAGTGACAAAGGATTCCATAAAGATAAAATCATAAGGATTTTTCTCGTCATCAATATTGAATTGTATTATAGTACTAAATTCAGCAGCACATGCAATTTGGGATATTAATGATTCATAACTTGACTTGATTATATTTAGCACCATTTTTCATAGTATCTCAGTCTCTGTAGCCTAGAAGATTTAACTTCTCTAAAAATAGATGGTTTCTTAACACAAAATGGCAAAAAACAGAACAAAGATATTTAGTCTATTCACATGGGCCTTATTCCAGAAAACAGTATACCATCAGTGAAACCAGATTTGTGGTCAAAAATCAAGTTTGCAATAAAGGAAATTTTTTTCCCCCTGAGGGTACAGAAATATACAAAATGGAGCTCCCAGAGAATCATTTGCAGACCAGTTGGAGTCAACACCTTAATAAACTATTTAGAAGAATATACACACAAAAAAATGAAGGTCGATTATAAACAGAACTCAAATATGATAATTTTAGAAAATATTCATTAGAATACAACCTACAACTTGATTTCCTTCATATAAAATTGGAATGTAATTGTAACTAGATCATATGACTGTCATTAGGGTAAAATGAGATAACAAGTATAAAGCATTTAGAACAATGTCTGAGACATAAATGTTGACAGTAGCAGTGATGGTGGTAGGAACGTGAAAGGAAAGTGCTTCTTAATTTGAGATCCAAGTATGGGCTTGATGGAAAGTAAGTAATCCTTTTTGAACACATACATACTTTTCAAGGAGAGGGTCCAAATCTTTCCTCATTCTCTAAGTGTCAGTGGTCCCAAAACATTAAAACAAAACAAAACCCAGATGTATTATCTCATGATGGTATATGAAGTTTAAAGTTTGAGATGCTTAATTTAATGATGTGGTAGGTGTTGTGATGAGCACTGGGTGTTATATGCAACTAATGAATCGTTGAACACTAGGTCAAAAACTAATCATGTACTATATGTTGGCTAACTGAACATAATAAAAAAATAAAAGATCAATAAGAACAAGAACAACAACAACAAAAAGAAAATGAAAGAAAACTACTTCTTTACAAAACCTCTGAATGGTCATATAAATCAAAATTATCAGCCACAAAAGTGAACTGAAATGCTCACAGCTTCCATCCTAGGAAAAAAGCCAGATGCTTTGCCACTACTTTCCAAGATCCAGCATATGAGTGGCAAAGCCAGATGCTTTGCCACTACTTTCCTAGGAAAAAAGCCAGATGCTTTGCCACTACTTTCCAAGATCCAGCATATGAATGCCTTTCTTAGTAAGAAAGGCATTCATAACCAAAATGCAGAGGGAACAGAGCTTGGGAAAGAGCCCTACGTTTAGAATCAGAAACCTTGACTGTCTCTCAGCTGATCTACAATCTTCGGCAAGTGACTTAATTTATCGGTCTCAATTTATCTCAAAAACAAAAATAAAATAAACTAAGTCACATCTCCCTCACAAGGTTCAAAGAATACAATACATGAGAAAATATATGACCATTTTTCTAAAACTACTAAATACTGCAAAATAGGGACTGTTGCTATGAAGAGTAATAGCAAAACATGCCCATTTTTCCACACTATGGTCAGTGCAATATAATAATTCCTTGAATTATGGCTGTCAGAGAGATGTAGTTTTATCTTGGTCTACCACATACCAGGAATACAGTTTTAGGAAAGTTACTTAAACTTTCTTTTAAGCCTTAATTAGATCGCATGTTTATATGAGGACAATAATAATACATAATAAATAGGATTGTGTTATATAAAAGGATTAGTGTTGTGCCTGATGCATACATGTTCAAAAATATGTATTACCCGGTATTATTTTTATTGTCCTCATACAGAAATATTATGCAACTGTATCTAGTCTAGCTTTTTCATCTGGAAGAGATTAGGTTTCTACTCACAAGGGTATTGTGAATATCAAACACAAACACTGATAACAAGAAAGCACAACAGAAATATGAGACGCAGTAGAGAGAATTACCATATTTTAAGCACATTTGACTAGAAACTCCAAGCAGAGCATTCCACACTCCAAATCATTTAACTTCAAAACCATGCATAAGTTATATCCATATTACAGATAAAGACACTGAGATGATGATAATGGAAGCAATTTGGCAAATCTGGAGTTTAAAATTTTCTCTCTGTTCTCAAGACCCGAATCCATTCACTGTAAGATAAACCACTGTGTGTTTCCAGCTACATGGATTTCCTGTTTGAGACATTATTTTCCCACAATTCATTTTAAAAATGTAGAGCAGTGGCCGTCCTGGCACATTTTATCCAGGGCCCTGATCATTATCTTACAACATCCCACTTTCGTCCTCATTTCACATGGCTTTTGTTACAAATGGCCTCACTTAAACAGCTTCTCAGGTCTCAGACAATCCATAAATACCAGCTGGAAGGTGTATATTCTAGCCTATCTGTTCAGAAGCCTTAGCCAACACCCTTTTCATTCTGATAAACTTCCTCTTGTCTAAGTAAACCTAAAACCTATGTGTTTTATGTCTACCTTTATGTTTAGAAACCTTGTATGTTCAGACATAAATCCCTCATTTAATATAGCTTAGTAAGTCAATTAACTAGAAATTTGTATGTATATGCCTGCAAAGAAAAGCCAAAAAATGATAAATATGGTATAACTTTAAGAGATCTTCTACTCTATATCAAAAATCTCAGGAGACAGAGAAAGAAAGATAGGACACAGAGGCAAATTAGATGGGATGGACATTGAAGGATTTAAATTCTACCCACCATTCTTGATCAGCTCAAAAGCTTTTAATAGTTGGCATTTTTGTTACTGTTGATGCTGTCATTATTATTATTAGTAGTAATTTTGTACTGAAAGACACTGAAGGTAATAAAAATCCCACGTAGAGTTAAAGTTGATTTTTTAAAAAACATTTGGAGAGTTAGTTGCCAACATTATGCCCACAGATATTTTAGTGTTCATTTTTATTTTATTTTATTTATTTATTTGACAGAGAGACAGCCAAGCGAGAGAGGGAACACAAGCAGGGGGAGTGGGAGAGGAAGAAGCAGGTTCCCAGTGGAGGAGCCTGATGTGGGGCTCGATCCCAGGACTCTGGGATCACGCCCTGAGCCGAAGGCAGACGCTTAACCACTGCACTACCCAGGCGCCCCTAGTGTTCATTTTCTAATGAGGATCTTCTCAAAAAAACCCTTAACANAAAAAAAAAAAAAAAAAAAAAAAAAAAAAAAAAAAAAAATCAAAAAACTAGCACTGATGCATTGCTACATCTAACCTTAGACTCCACTCAACTTTTTCCATTTTCCCAATAATATCCTTTATTATAAAACCTTTGAGTCTAGAAATATATTTTGCATTGGGTTTTCAGGTTTCTTTAGTCTCCCTCAATCATCTTAAGACTTTTTATGGCTTTCATGACCTTGATATTTTTGGAGATTATAAACTAGTTATTTTGTAGAATGTCCCTTATCTTGGGCCTGTCTGATATTTTCTTTTGATAAGACTAAAGACATGCAACTTTGGGAGAAATATCACAGAGATAATGTTGTGTTTTTTCCATTGCATCCTACCAAATGGCAAATGAATTTGATTTGCCCCTTTACTGGTGATATTAGCTTCGATTCCTGGCTTCTCCACTATAAAATTACTTCTTTTCTTTTGTAATTAATAGGTATTTGGGGAGAAGGATTTCAGGATTATGTAAGCATCCCAATCCTCAAACTTCCCACCATCTGTCCAACCTTCCACCCTTCCTTTCCTTCCTTCCTTCTTTCTTTCTTTCTATGATACACATAGTATTTTTTTCCATATAAATAATTCAAGCTTATTGTAGCAAATCTAAACAATACGTAACAGCACAAAATAAAAATACTAGAAATTCTGCCACTATTATGTAACCACCACAAACATGTTGGTAAGCATCTTTTTACTGATGAATAATTTTAGCAGTCTCTCTGGGTTGACTGCTTGGTTTTCCAGGTCCTTTCCTTTCCCTTCCGTCCCTCTCTCCCATTTTTCCTTTTTTTCCATACTGGTATGTTTTCACAGTTTCCTATTTATTTAATGGATTATAATCTATTATTATCATTATTTATTTTGTTGCTAGATTTATCCCAGATTTGGGCCAGATGACTTACTGACAAAGGCTTGTCCTTTGCTATGCCCCAGTCATTATTTGAACATATTTTTTATTTTCTGGCACAATGAGATGTTCTAGATTCATCTTGTGCTTCCCCAACCCCAGCACTGTAACTAGTTATTTCTCCAAGGAGTCTTAGTTCTTTATACTGGAAAATAGTATTCAGAAAATGAGATCTGGGTTTTAGGTGGGCACCTAGCTACTAACGTATCACTGATCCCAGGCCCTTAGGGCGGCAGAGCTAGAGGACATATGGATGTATGTACATATTTATATACATTATATATGACGTCTTTACAAATGTGTGCATATTATACATACGCATTTCCACATGGTCCTGCTCCAGTGATGATCTAACACTACAGGTTTTCTTCTTTCGCATCTTTATAACTTCTTTCTCAGACAGTAAGAAACCTGCCTCCTTTTAACTTACATATTTGATTATTTGAGCAATACCCCTGTATCTGGCTAATCTCCTATTATTACTGTTGCCTATCTAAGGGAAATCCTCATTCCACACAAGTTCCAACTCCTGTACTTGCTCCCCTTCTAAGTGACCATCCTCTTTTCTTGGCTCAGGTTCCAATCCCCTATCGCCTACTTTGGGATAACCCACTTCCACTTCTTTGGTGTCTATCAAATTTGATATAACTTCACTAATTGGGAAATCGGATTTTTAAATAATACATTTTCAATCTATTTAATGTTTCTTTAAATACTATTTAGAATAAACAAGCTTTAAAGCTTGATAATTACTGATAATATTAACAATAGTAGCCACTTAATGAGTGCTCACTCTATGCTTGGCAATGGGGTAAACCCCTGCTATCCATTTTCTCACCTAATCCTCATCAATTCTTAAATCAGATATTGTTGTTGTTAACATCATCATCGTGTCTATGTTTTTGAGAAAATCCCAGCCACGTAATTTATGCATGATAATTATAGCCCTAGCCCTTTGAAAGTTGAATATCTAAAATTTGAACCCAACTCTGACTGCAAAGTGCATGTTAGTAACCACTGCAATACTGAGAGTCATGCGGCAGTATTCCTATCTGGAGGGCAATAGGACCAAATTAAGATTTCTTTTTATCTTTCTTCAGAATTTCAGAGTGAAACTTTTATGAATAGCTTCTTGATTGATAACTCGTATAACTGTTTTTGACAAAAGTAAGCAAATTAGTAAGCTTTATAATAGGTGAACATTCAATTAGAAGCTTGATAAATGACAATAAACTACACATTACATGGCAACAAATATGCAGAAGTGCATTCTATATTAAGGAATTTAAGGTACTGATGTTGCTAATGCCAAGCTTCATAATAGTGGTAACATTTCTCGGGCCTTTCTGTGCTAGGAATATGAAATATCAGGGGCAACAAGGTTTAATGTATAATGAAATGGGCATTAAGAAACTTGGATCCTGATCTAGCTCTGCAAGTTGTTGACTCTGTTACCATATGCAAGCCGTTTTCACTCTCTAAGCCTTAATTTCCTTATCTGCAAACTGAAAAATTTGAATTAGATTATAAAAGTATACTGTAGCTTTAAAAATCCAACATTTAATAAAATGTAAAATTTTACTAACTATAAGAGGTGGCACTTTAAAGAACCATAAATGTATGTTAGTAATGCAAATATTTTTTTCTCCTTTCTTATGAGATAGTAACCCAGACCATTTCCTACGTGTCTCTTCAGAAGGAAAATGAGGTATATAGACCTCCAGTAGCTGTCTCCATCCTACTGGCATTGGCAGAAGTGCTCATCTGGGTCAGCTGTCCCTAAATTTAATTTTCTCTGAATGCATTAAAACGGCTGTATGAGAGGTGCAGTGAGCTTGCAGCAGTTCTACTTGTCCGCACAATGAATTCAAGTGTGGGGAAGCTTTCTAAATATACTGGCATCTCAGGTCCATCACCTACAAATTCTTATTCAGTTGGTCTGGAGTAAAGTGCAGAAATGATCTCTTTTTCCCCACTCTGACTTTCTCTAAATAAAAGTAACCCCAAATGATTCTGATTGACACCCAAGTTTGAATACCTCTGCATGAGAGTGAAAAGGATCTCTGCTTGTGGTTGTCTAGGAAACCACATTACATTTCTCAAGCTTTGTAGAAGCCTTACAACAACGCACAGCCTTAGGAGTGAAAATGCACAAACTGTTTTCTCAACAAACTAAATAACACTTGAAAACAGTTTTGCTCAGCAAAATTTTATAGTACTGATGTTTTTATTTTACCAATTTCCATTGGTTTGGTGAATATTACCTTTCAGAATACTCTCTTGATCTACCATGACTGAGTTTTCCCCATGTCTCCAATTTGCCAATTTGATACAAAGGAGAGATCAGTTTACAAGAAAGGGTTCAAAAATTATCATTTCAAGACAACTTTATGAGGCTTTTTTTTCCCCTATTCTAAGTAAAATATATATTTTTAGTTTTTCTTTATGTCATTACATTCATTTCTCTCTTGGGAATGATGGCTGTAACCAGAAGATCACAGCACATTGCTATGAGATATCACTCAGGGATTGGTTCAACTGCTTTTTCTTTTTTCTTTTTTTTTTTTTTTTACAGTCAAGGTCACTGAAGCCCAAAGAGATGGAGATGAAGTGATTATTCCAAAAATCACCCAAGGAGTTTGTCGAAAATAAAAATGGTACTGGAATCCAGATCACTGGCTTCCAAGTTGAGTTTTCTTTCCATTGAACCACGGTCATTACATAAGATACTAAAGTACAAACAACTCACTCTATTTTATTTATTTATACTTAATAGAAATATATGCTAATGCTTACATCTGATTAACTGTTGTCATCTTTAAACTCTGACAATATTATTGTAAACATTTTTGAAACTTCTCTTTTAGAAATTACAGTAAGGCATTTTATAAGACACAATCATTCTAATTTCATTACTTTTTAATTATAAACAGAATTTTATTTAACCCAAACTATTTTTTCAATCTTTAGTTGCCATGGATTCTAATGACTTTGCATGATTTGCCATTTTTGCATATCTTCAAAGTTATGTTCCACTGTTTCTGGATGAAAAATTAATGGATCATTACCAATATATTATAGAAAACTAAGTTATGGTATATAGTATTCTATTTTTTATTTCCAAAACAACTTTTTTGAAATGGAAGACACCTACTTAGAAAAATTAGAGCTGTTATATTTATTATAACATCTGTTTCCTTACCTTAAATACACATTAATTTCCTATGAGTAGGCGACATAACTTGCTATTTATTATTTCATTTTTCTTTTGGTTGAGGGTCAAGGCTATTAAAGAAGATAATATCATCATTTAATAAGTCTATGCCAAGCCAACTGATAACATCAAAATTTTCTGGTGTGGAATTTCCTCTAATATTTTGTTTTATTCATTTTTCAAAGTCCATTTCCTCAATCATTACCTCATAGACAGATTTGATTTCTCTTTTATTCTATTACATATAGCAAGTACTCCAATGTATTGCACCGAATGCTTGCTATTGAAGTAAAAGCTCTTAGGGGATCGACACATTCATATTTTACATATGAATTTAGTTATTAATTCTTTTTTTAAGATTTATTTTAGATAGAGTGCACAAGCAGGGGGGAGGGGAAGAGGGAGAGTGAGAATCGCTAGCAGACTCCCCCCTGATGCAGGGCTTGACACGGGGCTCCCAGGACTCTGGGATCATGACCTGAGCGGAAATCAAGAGTTGGCCATTTAACTGACTGAGCCACTCAGATGTCCCTCATTAATTAATTCTACACATATTCATCTTATATCGAATATATGCCTTCTACTATTGTAGGCACTAGAGATGTATCAATAAATACACTGACACACTCCTTATTGAGACGACCCTGTACCGGACGCTTCTCAATCTCTTCCCAGAATCCTGAATGCCAGAAGGAAAAACACAACACACACACTATTACCCCAGAATTTATGCATTATATACACTTCTTTAGTAGACAGTAAAAAGGGCGGAAAAGGGTTTTACTTTGGTTTTTCCAGCATTTTGAAAGACTTTCTTTTCTCACAACTAGTTTATTTTCTTTGTTTAAAAAATAATAGGTGCACACAATAGAAATACATTCTTATATTCATTAAGAGACATGCTGCAATTTCATAGTAAACATATTTGTGCTTGATTCCTATTCCTAAACTCTTCTTTATGTCTAATCCTAAGAGAGAGTCAGTTACTAACATTAGGACTCTCTTGAATAGTTAAGATCATCCAAAGTTTATTTCCTAAATTTTCTTTTTTCAAAAGGATATGTACCATACTACCTGTCCTTTCTTTGAAAGCTCTCTGAAAAGTATCTTGTTCTGATTTTCTGAAGTGAGCTTCTAAGTTTTTCCAAAATTCCTTCTTCAGAGATGTTAGTCTTATTTAATATCTTAATTATTCTTAAGAACTACAGAAGTGACCCCATCCAGATCACATGAATTCAATGCACTTTTCTACATCAAACCTCTCTAGATAAAGTTTACAGGATTGCTCTACCTTTCGAGTTCAAGGACTCAAACCATGAGCTGGACATTGTGCCACAATGGCACCAGACGCATGAATAGATGTTTTGCTCCTAAGGAGTTTCTACGGCTGGAGATAATATATAAAGAAATGATATCAATATAACATGGTACGTGCTAGACAGTCAGCTCTTGGTTTCCTCGATCTGAGAAAGGGTACAGCATAACGGTTGTGAGCACAGGTCTGGAAACAGAACTTTTGAGTCTGACTCCCAGCTTTCCCTCTTACAAATAGCAAGGTTTTGGATAGGTCATGAAGTTCCAGTTTATTCATCTCTAAAATGGGCAGAAATATAATAACTACTTTCAGAGTTCTGCAGATTGAATAATTTAGTGTTTTTAAGCCCCTTATAACAATATCTGACATATAAATGGCTTTCTACTAATATAAGCTACTGCCAGTCATTATTTTCTGTTTGTCTTCCGTGTGTTATTCACTATGCCAAGTCCTATATATAGTCAAAGCGCTAGGTAAAATTGGCTTTGGCCCTCAGTCAAGTTGCTATTATAAGCAAATAAATGGTCAATTATAATCCAGTGTGAGGAGTTTTATGTTAGGCGAATTACAGGGACAGTGAAAATACAAAGGGGAACTTAACTCAAAAATGAGGAAGGAAAATGGGGCTTGAAAACGACGGAAACTGATGAGGAAGTGACATCTGAGCTAAAACCTAAAACCTATGAAAGTGTTTTAAATGAGAAAAAAAAAAAGAACGTTTATGGCATAGAAGGTATTTTTGTGACAGAACCAAATAATACAGGCTTTACTGTCTTTTTCATTTTTTCCTCTCAAAATTTATATTTGAATTGAGTAGCTTTAATAATCACTCACCAAATCAGATTTTTTCCCCTACTGATTTTGTTAATTATTTTACTGAGTCTTTAAATATATTTATTAACACATCGCTCCTACCTCATCTACGAGAGATCCAGTTTCCTCTCCTACAAGAGGAAACACTACAATGAAAAACATTTAAAATTATATACAAGTTTCATCTATCCACAAGTACGTCTCCAGGAATTTCGTGTCAGCTGTGAACTCTGGGCTGAGCAAATCACACTCACTTAGAACATTAGGAATTCTCTTTTTAAAGGAGGCGCTCCAATACAGTAACACATTACATGCTATATAAAATTCCAGGGAATCAGGTTCCTCTCTAGAAATAAGATGATAGCCAAATACTTTTCATTTTTTTCTTTCATTTTGTTTGTACAATTTACCAACATTTCTCCTGATATGTGTGCATTTATTCCACTATCTATCTGCTCCAGGAGTGACCTTGTCACAACATCAATTAATGTGCTAAGGAAGGTTCCAGCTTCACTTCTCTTTGTGCAGCTAGAAGTACTTTTCAAAGACTGACTTTCAAATTTAAAAACCTTTGTTTATAAAAGGAGAGCCTGCTGTTTTCAAGATTCTTCCCCCCTACCCTGGAGTTTTCCATTTACCTTTCTTCCAGCCTTTGTGACAACTCTTCATTTTGAGATGATTGCGACCTACCCTCAAACCTCTGTTTTTGCTATGGTCTGGCTGCTAAGCATTCTCTGCCCTTTCCCTTCCACTTTCTTGTTTGAATCCCCTCTCCCTTTTGTTATTCCTTCATTTAATTTTTATTTGCCCTCTGAAGCACATTACTCGGTCTGCCTGCCTCCCTCTGCTTCTCTTTTCATAAGGAATAAAGTAGTTGGCAGTGGGGCTTTTCTTTCTCAGCAGTCAGCCAGCTCTTCCTGAAGGAAACTAACAGGGCTTCATTGCGCTGGAGCCTCCTTTTCTAAAAGACACAGGAGGACATATCCACATCCTTGTTCTCTGCCTTTGATTTGCTGTTGGAACCCAGAGCCATTCATTGTCTGTCCTCCTACCTACAGGATCTTAGAGTTCCATTTCTCTCCTACTTGTTGCTTTGTATAAATCGGAAGGAAAACACCACACATATTAAACTCAAAAGAAGCTAAAAGTAAATTGACTCCTTTATGGTTCTCTTGACACTCATTCCTATCCACTCTTTTTCCAGCCCAGCATGAAGGTCTCTCAGCAGCTGCTTCTCCTCCACCTCTGTCTCAGGGAAAACAAATGCTGGGGCTGACACTGACACATCACAGCTTTGAATTTTGCTTTTTTGTTCATCCAGACGGTGACACGTTCAGAAGGTGAAAAAAGTACATCAATCCACTAAGCAAGACAGGCAATATCAAGAGATACATTTTTCTGTCACAGGGATGGTTGTGAAAAGGGCCTACAGAGCAGAAGATCAATAACTGGGATATCAATAATTTTTTTTCAATTACTAATTCCAAATTGTATTACATTTTCCCATTCTAAATATCTCTCAGTGGTGAATTTTTATGTGTTCAATGGGGTAGTAAACATCGTAAACTTCTATAAAGATAATTTAAAAATTACCTCAAGTTACCTGAAGCAGACTAGAGGCTGCTTATGGCCTTGAACATTAAAAATCATTCATTCCATGGTGTTTATGCATTTTGATCCAAATGCCCTATCACTGTGAGAGGTTAAAAGCAAATGTAACCTGGTAGCAAAGCTGAAGTGAAAAAGTCATTATCAGATTCGGGCCTTGTGCTCAAGTTTTATCCTTTTGCCTTCTTCACATTAAGTCATGAGAACATCACTCCTCTCTCATGCTAGCTTTTCCTTCTTTAACTCTTTTCAATTTTCTTTTCTTTCTTTCTTCTTTTTTTTTTTTGACTCTTAAAATTTGTGGAACTTGGGCATTAAAACCTCTAAGTTGCAGATCTAAAGCACACTTTAAACGCTGTTTAATTTGGTTCAGTCTCATGTATGGATCGCTGTGGAAATTCCCTGTAGTTTCAAGTGTGGGCATCCATTTCCATCCTTGTCTGATTGTACCTCACATTGATCGGTTATCCACAAAGCCTGGGTTTGGGTTTTTAAAGATAGTCACTAAGGATCGAATATAGGTCAGTCCCCTCAAACATAAATTAATAAATTAATATAGATAAATCACTGGATTATTTGTTATAAATGTAGAGCACTAGATCCTATCCTTAGAGGCAGAGCTGATACCATTACAAGTGTATGGTCTGGTTTCCACTTACCGCTTCAGTCTCAACTTGTCCCCTGGCCCCACTCCCTTCCTGGTCTAGCCATGTTGTCCTGATACCATTTCTTTTGTCTGATATGCTACCTCCTGTCTTAAGACCTTTGAATGTGCTGTTCCTCAAGAACAACATGCTATGGTATTATTAATTTCCAATCTGATTCCACTGCTAGAATGTAAGAACCATGAAGGCAAGAATTTTGCCTTCATCACTGTTGGTAATAAATAAATAATATACAAAGTAATGCTTATTAAGCTTTCCCAGTGACCTTTTAGTTTGTCTGCAAATACATTTAAAAAAAATATATTTAAGTTCTCTTGGACCTCAAGAAGGCAGAAGTCTACCCTGTTCCATTCATTATAACCTGTAAGTTCTGACTCACTCTGCTTTGACAAGTAACTATAGTGCCTAGCAAATTCATACTCACTGGTGTTTAAATACAAATCCAAGGTTCCTGACTTGAATATGCTATACCACATAGACTTATAAATTAATCACCCAATATTCCACATCATTTGTTTGAGAAAGTAATGAAACTCACCTATGTATTTCTTTTGTATTCTTATAAGGGATTTTTATCAGTTTTCTAATTGAAAAACCAATGCCATTGTAGCATTTATTAGGATAATTCCATGTAATTTTGACATCCTTTTATGCCATGATATTTTTAATTTGCTGAGTCCCATATTATGGACTACTCACTCAAGGATCAATATCAGAAGCCTGTGTGGTCCAGGAATGGGGATATTTCAGTTTTCAATAGTTCTACCTTAAGTAAAACTATCCTCCTTTGACTTAAATCTTACATTAAACAAGGTTGACAGCTCAGAAAAGATTTTTCTCTTACTGCATTAAAATACTGCTTACTATTCAATTATTTAGGAATTATGTCTATTTACCACAGAAATATCTGCAGAGAAACTCCAGCTCCTTAGTTTATGGTCAAGTAGGTGTTTAGAGTAAGACATGAATAGTGCAGTGGCAAATTGATTTCTCTTGTCCTATTATTAAAGTTTCTGCCAAGACACCAGCCATATGTTGAAGATGGTGTTGACACTGGAAGAGGACTGAAAATGGGGGGAAAAATAAGTTTAATACACTCCTAGGACAAAAGTTTTCTAGTGTTCTGTGAATTTGCAACTCTGAGGAAGTCTCTCTATATATGACAGTGTGTGTCTTCTGTATGACTTTTGACAGCAGAGGGATAATATAATCTCCAAACTTATTGACAGTCAATTTGGTTTTTCTCTTCCTTTTAGTCATCCCCGAGTCTCAAAGGGACATAACTTCTATAACCACATTCAGTATCTATAAGAATATAATTATAGAGCATCAGGCTTGAGAGCTTAGTAACACAAGCTAAGATGAGCTAAAACAGGTTAAAAAAAAATCCTAAATCATTCCCTAAGCTGTCACTGTGATTTTTAAAATGTAATTCATTTATAGTGAAGCTCTAAACTATTTTTCTAACAAATAATGAAAGTGGAATTTGCTCCAAAGTGTGTAAGAATCTTCAGTAATACTGATACCATTGAAGAGTGAGAGAAATTGGGGGCTAGCCTGTGGGGCTATTATGGAATAAGTAGATAAGGAAACATTATTACTTTTTAAAATTCATGAGGATGGAATCAACCCTCACATGAAGAAAATTCATAGTTTTTCTTAAATATAGTTTATTCTTTGAGAAAATAAAAGACTGCCTTTTTGTCTTCAGATCCTACTTATGTTTTAGTGGAATCATTTTGATGGCTGACATTTCAGTACCAAGGACAGTGCCAAGCCTCTTAAAAGGGGGAACTGTTGGCACAGACAACGAAGACCAGGCTGCACGCAGTTTTCTGACTGACAGAGTAAGAAAACAGGGAGAGGGGAGGATGGGGAAGAGAGGGAAATAGGGAACAGTACAAAGTGATTTGGCTATCAATTTGGGGAAAGTGATGGAAAATCAGGGTGATCTTGAGGAACCTATAACAATACAAAAGGTCCCACTAAGCTACTGCCCTCGATGGGATGAGGATGTAAAGGGAATATAAACTTTTCTCATACCTTGACTTATTTAATAGAAATATTTAATAGAAACATTTCAGTATAATTTTTAAAAGTTAGAATCCACACTAGAATACATGAAAAAATTATATCTTAGACTATTCCAGATAAAACATTCTGCCTTGAACTCTGTGCATTTGTGTGCAGCTTTACACATGAATCCACACGTATGAGCTTCTGCACCTTCCAAATATCAAATTTAACACTGTTTCACTGGATAAAACTGTCATGAAATATAAAGCCTGTATTTTCATTAATCAAAAAATAATATAAAGCAAGCAAAATTTTCATTTTGGCATGAAAATGTAAAACACTGTGTAATTTCTTTTGTTTAGTATGATAACTAATAATTGAAAATGATTTATTGTTCATTATAGCACTGTATATGAATACATAATAATATTTTTGAAAGTACAAACCTCATTTTCTAAAATTTATAAGAATCAGATAATTATATAAAATATATATTTAGGACTTTAGAAGGAGAAAGCTACAGGGGTTTGTTATTTATTTAATTTTCATCATATTATAAAACTTTGGAATTGGAAGTAGACTTTACAACTACCTAAATGAATTCACATGATTAAACTAAGATCACTGTGATTTTGTGACATTTCTTAGCACACTATTTTTTACGAAAAAGTAACCATAATTTAGATCTTTCTGAGTTGTCTTCCAGGGCACTTTCTCAAATATTACACATCTTCTCTATCACGGTAAATGGCACCATTCATTTGCTCAGCCCCAAAACTTAGTGGAAATCATTGATTTATATCTACATGTAAACATCTCCCTGTACCTTCAGTAGACACTATAGTTTTTTCTCTAGCATAGGGTCAATTCTCTCAATCTTCACTGTTGCTAACATAGCTTAAGTTACTGTCCTCCTCACCTGGAATATTGCAGACATCACCAAGTTGGACCTATTGCTTCTGCAACTGACCCTTTATACATTCTTCTTCACACATGGGTATAATCATTTTGTTAACGCATATCTGGTTATACTATAAGACTGCTTAAAGTTCTCTAACATTTCATTTTACACTTGATATAAGTCAAAATGTTTGTTTTTTCTATAGCCTGTAAGGTCTCCTATATGATGCAAATCTTTTCCAACTCTTTGAACTCATTGTCTTCAAACTACCTTTTTGTCAACTACTCTTTAGTTATAAAGGTATTCCTAGAACACACTATGAATGTTGCAATTCCAGTGCCCTTAAATTTGCTTTAAATTCTTCCTGAAAACATCTCATGCCCCCCCCCCAAACTGTCATATGGCTGCTTCCTTCTCATTATTTAGGATTCAGCTAAAATGTTTTAGCATACAGAAATCTACTATGACAACTGGTCCCAGTTATAATTCTGTATCACCTAACCTGGCTGTATTAACTTCATAGCATTTATCTCTATCTGAAATCTATACCCCAACATAAGCCCCAAAGTAATAAGGATATTGTCTGCCTTATTCTTCACTGTTTTTCTAACTCTAGAAGAATTCCTGACATGTACTGAAAGATATAAAAAAAAAAGTACTTGCTGAATAAATGTATGACTGTGACCATATCTGTACAACTAATGACAAATATTTCAAGTTTCCTTCACTTAAAGAAAATAAAGAAGAGAAGGATTTTGTAATATAAATTTTAAAGTTAACACACAGCAAAATGATAATTAAGGACATATCAATAGTCATTCAAGCTACTGAAAACCTCATTCACTTAAATATAGGAATTTATTTTTTTAATCATTACCAATTTATTTCTCAAAATGAATAAGCAGCAATATGGAGAAGTCCATCGCAGATTTAAATCCATCACTAGATAATAATGGGTCAGGGAGCTAGACACACTAAGACCCTTGACTAAAAGTGTCATCCACTGAGTAAGAGTCATTAGTGAAGAGAAGGCAACAATTCAGTGTCAGCCACTTGGGTGGGNCCATCGCAGATTTAAATCCATCACTAGATAATAATGGGTCAGGGAGCTAGACACACTAAGACCCTTGACTAAAAGTGTCATCCACTGAGTAAGAGTCATTAGTGAAGAGAAGGCAACAATTCAGTGTCAGCCACTTGGTGGGACTTAGAATCCTAAGAGAACAATAAGCAAGACAAAAAATGGGAAACCTGTAAAGAGATACTCTGTTAATAATACCTAAAGCTCATACTCTTGAGTAAAATGAGTGTCATTTAAAAGAAAGCCTTTTACTTTGATGTGGTCCCACTTGTATATTTTTTGCTTTTGTTGCTTATGCTTTCCATGTCATATGCAAGAAATCATTGTCAAGACCAAAGCCAAGAAGTTTTCCCCTATGATTTCTTTTAGGACTTTTATATTTCCATGTCTCAGTGTTTAAGCCTTTCATCCATTTTGAGTTTATTTTTGTTTATGGTGTAAGTAGGGGTCTACTTTTATTTTTTTGCATGTGGATATCTAGGTTTCCCAACATCATTTGTTGAAGGGACTATCTTTTTCCCATCATGAATTCTTGCTCCCTTGTTGAACATCAATTAATTATGTGTGGCTTTCATTCTGTACTCTCTATTCTGTTCCCTTGGTCTATATGTCTGTCTTTATGTTAGTGCCATACTGTTTTAGTTAGTGTAACTTCTGCACAGCAAAGGAAATGATGAACCCTTAAGGGCATTATGATGAGTGAACCTTAAGGGCATTATAGTGAGTGAAATAAGTCAGTCTCAGAAAGACAAATACTAGACGATTCCACTTATACGAGGTATCTAATGTCGCTAAATTCACAGAAGCAGAGACTAGACCAGTGGTTACAAGAGGCTGGGGGGATGGAAGGAGAAATGAGGAATTCTTGATCCATGGGCGGGGATAAAGTTTCAGCTACGCACAATGACTCAAGTCTAGGTATCTGCTGTATGGCATAGTGCCCACAGTAACAATTGGTGTACTGCACTTGAAAACTCGAGAGAGTAGCTATCATGTTAAATGTTCATACCACCAAAAAGGGTGAGGTCATGAGGAAACTTAGGAAGGTGATGGATATGTCCGTTACCTTGAGTGTGGAAATGGTTTAATCAAATTGTATTCATTATGTATGTGCAATTATCTGTATATCAAGTTTACCTCAACAAAGCTGTTTAAAAAAATAGAGGAAAAAAGAGAAAGCCTTTCACCTAATATGCACATACATGCACACAAATACACACACACTCCTGTAATGAGAATATGTCATCAAAGGATATAAGCCAAAAATATGCAAGACGGAAACCTAAGTAAGAATGGTATGCAAATGTGTGGCATGCATGCTATTCAGAAGGCTGAAAACAGTGACAAAAACTTCTTAGGCTCCATTCAAACTAGGACAGGAGGAAAATGGAGGCCACTGATAAATATTACCAGATGAATGAAATAAAAAAGAAAGAAAACCATAATTTGCCTTCAGATTTCTATAGTAGAGGAAATAATCGTTCTACAGGGAAACAATATCCACTGAGGGTCTGCTCCATTCCACATCGTATGAGGCGCTCTACACAGTGCCTTTGCATTCAATCCTCATAACAACGCTATAAAGGACATGTCCTATGGCAATTATTCAAAGGAAGAAAAAACAAAACTGTGCGATAGTAAGTAACCTGTCAATAGCCATACAAAAAATTTACAAGACGTAAACCAAGACATAACTAGAAGTGACTCCAGAATTTACATTTTATTTTGCTAATAATATTAAGCATTCAAATATTCTATTGACATTGCTGGTATTAATGTCGTTATTTTTAATATGTGCTATGCGGTGAAAATTGTTTGGAAGGCCTGCAGTCAGCTACACTCCTCTGTAACTCACCTGTAGTTACCATCATTTTTTTTAAAAAAATTTTCGTACCGTCCATTCAAGGAACATGAAAATATGCTCTTTAACCCTTACAGGTAGTTTACAGACAAAACAAAACAAAACAACAAAACTGAAAATGTGTAAGGAGATAGTCTTGAAAGTTTTAAGATAGCCCTGAAAGTCTCTGTTTTTTCCCCCCTCAAGGAGGCCAGTAGCAGATGGAAGGCACCAACCAGCCAGGTTCAACAGGAACAACAACATAAAGTTATTGATAGCAGGTGGGAAAAGAAGGTAAGATCCAAGCTTGATGTCAGTTAAAATTGACATGAAGCTGATAAAATAGTTAATAGTAGTTTGAATTGACAAGGAGTCAGTGTTTAGAACTGAAGATAGTGTTGATATAATTGTCTGCAGACAGCATCTGGAGAACTGGACTAATACACTCATTTATGCATACACTCATTCACTCCACAAGTCATTGTTAAAAATACACTGTGTTCCAGGTATTTGTTTAGTTTTGGGAAATGTGTACATTTATAGTTGCCACTCATCACCAAAAAAAAATGTTAATTATTACAATAGGACAATGAACTAGCCAAACAATCGATAACTAATCCCCTGCCTCACACGAGAAGACAATTACACAAAACAATCTGTGTGCTGTGTTGTCTTTACTTTTTAAATTTTTCTGATTTTTGAGACTGTATCTTCCTGAAAAAGAGACAGTGTTTTTTTCTTTACCAATCATTATTTCCTACAACGCTGTTTTAGAGGTATTTCCAGGTCATCTATGCTCTGATTTGTTATTTTACAAATCCATTTATGAGCTGCAAAGTGGAACATAAATCTGATTGTCCATATCTGTTGCCCAGGCTTAGAACTTCCACTGAAGTTAAACCTAATTGATGATTTTCAAAAATTCCCTCTGTCACAGAATAGATTATGGGATCTGAAAAAGAGGTTGGCATAGGTGACCTCCAAGATCTTCTTATCCAATGCCTTTCACAACATCAGACATGCTCATCTAAATACTTGTCCCCCTGTGTTGGATTAGGACACACTGCCCAACCATTTGAACTATCTCTAGATTGTTCTCATCTCCCTTTTTTTCCCACATTACCTTATCCAACCAGTCACCCAAAGTCATCTTGGAAATGATTTTTAAATCTCTGTAATTTTTACTGATCCCAATGCCAATTCCTTAAATTTTATTTTTAGGCAGTTTTTGTTCTTAGTTTCCTTTCTGCCTAATACACTCCCCCACATGGGTATGAAATTACCCTTCCTAGAACAAATCTAAATGAGGTACGTCTTTATGTTAAACTCTGCAGTGGCTTTTCATCACCTCTGGTTCTGAACTTCCTTTTTGTTCTCATCTCTTATTCCTTTCCTGGGACTCCTTGAAACTGCCCCCTTCAGCCAACACACATACACACAAATACACCCTATGTGTCATTGAACCGAACATGTATTTCCACTAATCCATGGGGTCTGACATGCTATTTTCTGTTATTTCCTTTCAGGTTCTGCCTGATAAACTCCTGTGCATGCCCATGACATGGTTCTAATGCCACCTCCCAGATGAAACTTTCTCTAAAGTCCACAGGTCAAATGTTCTCTTGCCACTGTGTGCATTCACTTATTATAACAGTTTCCAGGCTTTAATAGGTTTCTCTTCTTTGTCTTACTAGGCTGAAAGCTCCTGGAGGGCATGGACTGTTATTTTCCTTACATTTGTCAAATACTCAATAAATGTCAAATGAGGGAATTAGTTCCAATCTGACTCTCAGCTACCATGACTGCTTCGCACAGTCTTCCTGTCCACTCAATAAAACATATCTATAATTTTAATTTAACACTCATTTAAAGGAAGTAAGGAATTGTTACTCTCATTTTCTATACCTTATATCTTTTGCTCATATTTTGTTTCAGGGTAAAAAAAAAGAGCTTCTTTGTGAAAAATTACTACAGAAACATCGAAGTGTTAAAAAACTGTACAATTTAACTTTTTGTATATTATTGCTTACTAAAAAAGTAACCATTCCCTTGGAAGTCATTGTGGGGGGGGGGGAAACAACAGCATGTCTCTGATGAATGTGAGAAGGAAAAAATCTAGCTTCCAGGCAGGTGATATGAATTTGATTAACAGATAGAATCACACTATATACCATGAATGTTTTAAGGTTTATAAGACGTAAAATGTGAAAAGTAATTCAAAATGGTGAATTGACAAAGCACTATGGATAAAATACAAACCAAAAAAATTCCATAAAAACTCCAAAATAGAAAAGTTTTAAACTTCAGGCATTATATTCCCATAGGAGTTCCTGGGGATATATGCCAACAGATACATAAATGACGAAACTGTCCATAGCATTCCAGGTATATAGTGTTCGCACATTTGAAGGCAGAAGTAGCTATTCAGCCACAATCCATGATAGGAGTGTTTTTCCTGAGACAAAAATTGAATCCTATCATTTTCCCACTTACCTCCTCAAGGTCTTCGTATCAAATAAAAATATATTTATATATTTATGCCCCACCACCCACTGCTAGGATACCACTTATTAAAGCCAAAAGTATTAAGCTCTATTACAAAACTATAATCATCAAAACAGCATGGTACTGGCATAAAAATAGACACATAGATCAATGGAACAGAACAGAGAGCCGAGAAATGGACCCTCAACTCTATGGTCAACCAATCTTCAACAAAGCAGAAAAGAATATCCAATGGAAAAAAAAAAAAGTCTCTTCAACAAATGGTGTTGGGAAAATTGGACAGCCACATGCAGAAGAATGAAACTGGACCAT
>NC_048233.1:56291099-56502400 GCF_002007445.2 Ailuropoda melanoleuca | reverse complement strand
CTCTGCAGACATTTTTTGAAAATTTTCCCACTGACAGCTAATTCTATTTTGTCAATCTATTTAGAAGAATGGAGCTAATGCTGCTTTAAAGAACCAAGCTGCTGCCACTCAAAGAGCTTAGGGAATTTTTTAGCCTAGTGCCTTAATCATATCTTTATTTGAGCATAATGTGGCCCATGCCTGCCATTTTTCTAAAGCACTAATTCAGTAAGCATATGTAATCTGCCAGTAGGGACAAAAAAAAAACACACTAGTAAATCTTATTATCTACACATTTGCAAAAATGAGTTGGAAGATGTCTCCATAATACATGAAAATATTACACAGAGTATGACAGGCCTCTACTTGGAAGAGGAAAAATAAGTAGTATAAGGAATTGTGATGCACTTGTTAATTCCATTTCCTGAGCAGTGATTTTTTTTTTTTAACTGTATTTCACTCCACAGTTGGACAAACCTGCCATGTCTCATCTTCACTGAGGACAGAGATCTTCATCCTGTGCTCCACATTTGTGAGTTTAACAATCTCTCTTACTCCGTGGCTTTTTCAGCAGAGTAAATTCTCACAATATCCTCAGTGATTTGGGGGAACTGACTTTGTTCTTCAAAATTTTATGTTTCTGATCTTTGTAGTTTCACTGGAAAGTATGTGGGTTTTGAAGATAGAATGATCTTTTGAAATTTGGGTTTCAGATTCCAACTCTGTATTTATACATTCTATAACTTTCATTTGGCTATTTAACTGAAGAATGTTCCTCATTTGTAAATTAGGCATATTACATATCACTAGTTAGGTGTAAGTGGCAGAGTTGGAATCTGAAATCTGAAATCCAAATATTTAAAGATTCTTCTCTCTTCTTAATTACTACACTTTGGGGGATCTGTCGATTTTTTTTTAAGTTTCTGTTTAAATTCCAGTTAGTTGACATACACTTCAGTATTAGTTTCAGTTGTACAATGTAGTGATTCAACACTTCCATACAACACCCAGTGCTCATCAAACCAGGGGCACTCCTTTAACCTCATCACCTATTTAACCTGTCCCCCCATCCACCTCCCTTCTAGTAACCATCTGTTTGTTCTCTATAGATAAGAGTCTGTTTCTTGGTTTGCCTCTCTTTTTTCCGCATTTGCTCATTTGTTTTATTTCTTAAATTCCACGTATATGTGTGAAATTCAGGTGGTATTTGTCTTTCTCTGACTTATATCACTTAGCATAATACTCTCTAGATAAAGTTTGTTATTATTAATAACATTCATTTATCGCTCACAACAAAACACATAAAATTGGAATACTATTATTCTTATTTTATAGATGATAAAAGTGATCATCAGAGGAGTGTTGTTACTTACCAGGTTTATAAATGACAGAACATGAATCCAGATGTCTGAATTATAGGACACAACCACTGTGCTAATTATTCTTAAATGATTTTTTAAAAAATCTACATTTCTAAATTTAATCTCTGAGGGCAGGGATTATGTCTAAAGCAAGTAATAGGATGTTAAAAAATCAACTGATTCTTCATTTTAGCTGAAATATTAATGCAATTGTTATTAAATAGTAAAAAAAAATCTTTTAAACATACCATCCTGGAAGAAACAAAACTTTACTACAGAAACTGTATCATTTACATACCCTGTATGTCACCAGTTACTTGCAAAAGGGAGAACAGCAACAGTACCTTGCCTCAGTGATTGTCGAGAGGATTAAGGGAGATAACTAACGTTTGTAGAGCACTTAACACAGAGCTAACCAAATTACTGAATGATGCTACAAACTCTCAGATGTTTGATTTCATAGCATCAATTACAAAAAAATCAATCTTTGCTTGGGGCAAGATTTTTGCCATATTGCCATATATTTTACAGAAATATTTTAGTATCATATGCATGTATGTATAAATATATCTATAACTTATAGTGTAACATGAGATCAAGACAATTTTCCAGTGTAAAAAATAGAAATACTTTAAGTGCCACTAAATTTTACTTGAGTCCCTGTCCCGGTTTACCATGACTAGATTTTTTCACATGTTCTTAATCACGCTCTAAAGAGCCTGAAAGCACTCATTTCCACTTAATCCCACCATCCATGGAATCTAAACTTTTACCTTATCTGATATCACTATCAGAGAAATATGAAATGTTAAAGCTGATTTTAGAGCTAACATGATCCATTCACCATATTTGTAAATGGAAGTACTGGGCTCAAAAATTCATTAATTTATTTATAAAAGAGAAAGTGAGATAATAGAGATGCCCTAATACAAACCAACCTCACTCCAGAGTAGAGACTTCAGCATTCCCAAATGGTGCATAATCCATTATACTGCATTTAGGTATTAAAAATTTACGTACATCTGGACCTTATCCTGTGGCTCTAACTGTTACTCATCTGGGATGGAAACTGAGCATCATGACCGTGTTTTCATAAAGGACATTTGACAAGCTATATTAATAAGATACAGAGCAGCACATACTTGAAAATGCATGATATGATACAGAAACATGTTAGCCATTCAGGAGGATGTTTCATTGAACTAAGTGAAGGCTGAGAGTCTGAAGGATGAAAACAAACTCACCTGTCCTTACTTTAAGAGAAATGTTGCTGCTTTAAGCTGCTAAAGGCTGATCAAAAAAGAAGCGAGAATCTTTTAGAGGCAGTCTACTCTCAACTCCTCTTTACATGTCCCTAATGACTTGGACAGTTACGTTACTGAATCAAATAAAACCTATTACTGAGGAATTTTTAAAACTTTTCACTAGGGGCGCCTGGGTGGCACAGCGGTTGGGCGTCTGCCTTTGGCTCAGGGCGTGATCCTGGCTTGTGGGATCGGGCCCCACATCGGGCTCCTCCGCTGTGAGCCTGCTTCTTCCTCTCCCACTCCCCCTGCTTGTGTTCCCTCTCTCACTGGCTGTCTCTGTCTCTCTCGAATAAATAAATAAAAAATCTTTAAAAAAAAAAACAACTTTTCACTAAAGGCAAGCATTAATGTATTAGGAAATCTAATTCACTATTCTTCAAAATGCCTAAAGCTAAACTCCTGATTAAAACTTTTGGTTATCATCTGAGATAATTTTTTAAAATTTATTTCAGCATGCATCAAAGTAAGTATTGAAAATATCTGTACTAACACTAAAAGCAATACTGAATGCAATATTTAAAATAGATATGTGATTGACCTGCAGTTCTTTTACTTAAATCTGCAACAATTTAGCATGTTGTAATGAAATTATGGACATAATAATATGGATCCATTGATATCCCATTTTTAAGGAAATCTGTGTGAGGAGGGGCCTAATCATTGAGAACTAAACATATTTCCTCTTTAAATTTAAAACTACATTTTTAAGTAACAAAGATTCTAAATCCTATCCCAAGCTAAGAAGTCAATATTGTTTCAGGAAATGCAGTTTACAAATAAAAATCAATTTGCTCTCATATTGATCATTCAATAATATTGAGAAATTCCTAATATACTAGAATCAATTCTCTTGAGCTGCTAAACTGCAATTATGGCAAGCCATCTGGGACTCTGTGTTGACAAGCTGTTTCAGCTTTGTGGGTCAATGAAGAAATCATTTGAAAGTATAGGGCTTCACTAGAGGTAAACCCAAAGGAAAAGAGCTGTTCTCTATAGGAAATTCATTTCAGAAAAGAGAATATTAATATGTATCAGAAAGAAGTCCAGTTCTTCCATGAAGCCTTTGAGGACCACATACATACTTTCAAAAAATAATGAGGACTCTTTTCTTATGTCTCTGGGCTTTTTATGATAGAAACCATCTGATCTCACTTGTTACTCAACACTTCAATACATATTTATGAAGTGCCTCTTATGTGTCAGGATCTATACCAATAAACAAGGTTAGAGATATAGATGTTTGCGCAATCCAGTGAACAAGGAAGATACATAAACAATTTCAATCATTAGTCAGTATTATTATCTATAATATAGAAGATTAGGGAAAAAAGAGGGATTAATCTGTTCTCCTGAACCTAGGGAGGATAAATATGGTAGGAAAGTTTCCACAGAGAAGAAATAAGCAAATTTTGACTTACATAACGTATACATTGGAATTGGCCAAAATATTATAATAGTAACTAAAATTGCCAATTGCTTTTGACGTGTTAGGCACTGTGTTAACTGCTTTACAAAGATTAATTATCTCACTTAATCCTCATGACAATGCATGAGGTAGACACTATTATTATCCCAACTTTGCAGGTGACAAACTGAGGCACAAGAGTAGTTCAGAACTTTGCCCAGGTCATGTAGTGGGAAGTTTGATTTGCATACAAGAAAATACAGGAGGGAGGAGTCCAAGATGGCGGAGGAGCAGAAGGCTTAAATTTCTNTCATGTAGTGGGAAGTTTGATTTGCATACAAGAAAATACAGGAGGGAGGAGTCCAAGATGGCGGAGGAGCAGGAGGCTTAAATTTCTCCTGGTCCCAGGAATGCAGCTAGATAGCTATCAGACCGTTCTGAACACCTACAAACTCAACTGGAGNAATGCAGCTAGATAGCTATCAGACCATTCTGAACACCTACAAACTCAACTGGAGAATGAAGAAAAGAATAGCAGCAACTCTAAGAACAGAATAGCCACCACTTTCTGCAAGGAACCCAGTTTAAAACAGGCGTTGAGCTCCAGCTCGGCGTTCCAAGATGGCGGAGGAGCAGGAGACCTAAAGTTCGTCCGGTCCCAGGAATTCAGCGAGAGAGCTACCAAACCATTCCGAATACCTATGAATGCAACTGGAGAATGAAGAAAAGAGTAGCAGGAACTCTATGAACAGAAAGGCAACCACTTTCTGCAAGGAGAAGAAAAGATGGAGGAGGAGTAGGCGACCCTTTCTCAGCTGGTCCGAGTCAAGCTGGATATCTACCAGACCATTCTGAACACCCACAGAATCAGACTGAGACGCAGGAAGATACAACTGGATCTCTACAAATGAACATCTCCAGTGCTGAGTATTGAGGTACAAAGTGGGGAGCTGTGAATCCGAGCACAGATATAGGAAGATAAAGGGAAGGGGGAGGGAGCCTCTGCGCTCAGGCTCCAGGAAGCAATAGCCCCTTGCGCTGGGGAGCAGGCTGGACTCTCAGACCAGCACCCGCAAGACAGCAGACAGAGTCAGTGAGCCTGGGAATGCCCGTGTCCAAACTGAAAACAGGAGCTCCCGACCGCACACTCAAACTAGAGTGAAACCGAGAGCTCAGGAGTGCAAGTGCGACCAGACTGAAAACTGGCGCTCCAGAGCACAGGCGAACCATACTGAAACAGGGAGCTCGGGAGCGCGTGCGGGGCGGCTGGAGGGGTTAGAAACACAAAGGACAGAGACGCGCCGGCCCTGGAAGTGAGGGCTGGGACACCGGGTGTGGGGCACACAGCCCGGAATGCTGCAAGGCTGAGCAGCACCAACAGAAACAGAGTTAAAGTGGCCAGAACATCAGTGGAGAACAATCCGCGATCCCTCTGTTCTGAGACAGAGGCTGAATTTCAGCCGCTGCTGCTCTGAATCTCAGAAGAGGCACAGCAAACTGCCAGGGAAAGCCGCCAGAGAACAAAAGCCCGGAAATACCAGCTCACAGCATGCCCATCCCCATTCCCCCTCACAGGGGACTCAGAGACTCTACCCAAACAGGGTTTTCTGAGTACCAGCCAGCAGGCCCCTCCCCCAGAAGGCAGGCTGAAAAATCAAGAAGCCCACAACCCAGGGCGCCTGAGTGGCGCAGTCATTAAGCGCCTGTCTTCAGATTAGGGCGTGATCACAGCGTTCGGGAAAGGAGTCCCTCATCGGGTTTCTCCACTGGGAGCCTGCTTATTCCTCTCCCACTCCCCTGCTTGGGTTACCTTTCTTGCTGACTGTCTGTCTCTTGCTGACTGTCTCTCTCTCTCTCAAATAAATAAATAAACTCTTTAAGGAAGAAGCCCACATCCCTAAGATCTCTATAAAACAAGGGCGCACGGCCTGGGTCCCAGTCAACACTTGGGCTCTGGACAACCCTGCAATCTCTCTTCATCAGAATGACGAGAAGGAGAAGTCCCCCCCAGCAAAGAAAAGATAATGAGTCTGTGGCCTCTGCCACAGAATTGGCCTCGGCCACAGAATTAATACATACGGATGTATCCCAATTATCAGAAAATGGAATTCAGAGCAACAATGGTAAGATGATGAGTAGAATTGAAAAAAGTATTAACGAAAATGTTACTGAGAATATAGAATCCCTAAGGGCAGAAATGAGAGCGGAATCTGACAGAAATTAAAAATTCTATGAGCCAAATGCAGTCAAAACTAGAGGCTCTGACGGCCAGGGTCACCGAGGCAGAGGAACGCGTTAGCGAATTGGAGGATGGGTTAGTAGAAGAAAAAACGAAAATAGAAGCTGGTCTTAAAAAAATCCACGCCCACGAATGTAGATTACGGGAGATTACTGACTCTATGAAACGATCCAATGTCAGAATCATCGGCATCCCTGAAGGGGTGGAGAAAAACAGAGGTCTAGAAGAGATATTTGAACAAATTGTAGCTGAAAACTTCCCTAATCTAGCAAGGGAAACAAGCATTCGTGTCCAAGAGGCAGAGAGGACCCCATCCAAGCTCAACCAGGACAAACCTACGCCACGGCATGTCATAGTGCAATTCGCAAATATTAGATCCAAGGATACAGTATTGAAAGCGGCCAGGGCAAACAAATTTCTCATGTACCAAGACAAAGGTATCAGAACTACATCAGACCTGTCTACACAGACCTGGAATGAGAGAAAGGCTTGGGGGGGCATTTTTAAAGCTCTTTCAGAGAAAAACATGCAGCCAAGGATCCTTTATCCAGCAAAGCTGTCATTCAGAATTGATGGAGAAATAAAGACGTTCCAAAATCGCCAATCATTAACCAATTTCGTAACCACGAAACCAGCCCTACAGGAGATATTAAGGGGGGCTCTATAAAGGTAAAAAGGCCCCAAGAGTGATACAGAGCAGCAAGTCACAACCGATACAAAGACTTTAAAGAGAAATGGCATCATTAAAATCATATCTGTCAATAATCTCTATCAATCTAAATGGCTTAAACTCTCCCATAAAACGCCACAGGGTTGCAGATTGGATAAAAAGACATGACCCATCCATTTGCTGTCTACAAGAGACTCATTTTGAACCCAAAGATGCATTCAGACTTAGAGTAAGGGGATGGAGTACCATCTTCCACGCAAATGGACCTCAAAAGAAAGCTGGAGTAGCAATTCTCATATCAGATAGACTGGATTTTAAACTAGAGGCCATAGAGAGAGATACAGAAGGGCACTATATTATTCTTAAAGGAAGTATTCAACAAGTGGATATGACAATTATTAATATATATGCCCCCAACAGGGGAGCAGCAAGATACACAAGCCAACTCTTAACCAAAATAAAGAGACATATAGATAAGAACACAGTAATAGTAGGGGACCTCAACACCCCACTATCAGAAATAGACAGAACACCCTGGCAAAAACTAAGCAAAGAATCAAAGGCTTTGAATGCCATACTCGACGAGTTGGACCTCATAGATATATATAGAACACTACACCCCAGAACCAAAGAATACTCATTCTATTCAAATGCCCATGGAACATTCTCAAGAATAGATCATGCTCTGGGACACAAAACAGGTCTCAGCCAATACCAAAAGATTGAAATTATCCCCTGCATATTCTCAGACCACAACGCTCTGAAATTGGAACTCAACCACAAGGAAAAACCTGGAAGAAACTCAAACACTTGGAGGCTAAGAACCATCCTGCTCAAGAATGACTCGATAAACCAGGAAATCAAAAAACAAATTAAACAATTTATGGAGACCAACGAGAATGAATACACAACGGTCCAAAACCTATGGGATACTGCAAAGGCAGTCCTAAGGGGGAAATACATAGCCATCCAAGCCTCACTCAAAAGAATAGAAAAATCTAAAATGCAGTTTCTATATTCTCACCTCAAGAAACTGGAACAGCAACAGAGGGACAGGCCTAACCCACTGACAAGGAAGGAGTTGACCAAGATTAGAGCAGAAATCAATGAATTAGAGACCAGAACCACAGTAGAGCAGATCAACAGGACTAGAAGCTGGTTCTTTGAGAGAATCCATAAAATTGATAGACCACTGGCAAAACTTGTCCAAAAACAAAGAGAAAGGACTGAGATTATTAAAATTATGACTGAAAAGGGAGAGGTCACGACCAGCACCATTGAAATTGCAAGGATTATTAGAAACTTTTATCAACAGCTATATGCCAAAAAACTAAACAATCTGGAAGAGATGGAGGCCTTCCTGGAAACCTATAAACTACCAAGACTGAAACAGGAAGAAATAGATTTCTTAAATAGGCCAATTAACTATGAAGAAATTGAGTCAGTGATAAACAACCTTCCAAATAATAAAACTCCAGGCCCAGACGGTTTTCCTGGGGAATTCTACCAAACATTCAAAGAAGAAATAATACCTATTCTCCTAAAGCTATTTCAAAAAATAGAAACAGAAGGAAAGCTACCAAACTCATTCTATGAGGCTAATATTACCTTGATCCCCAAACCAGGCAAAGACCCCCTCAAAAAGGAGAATTACAGACCGATTTCTCTAATGAATATGGATGCCAAAATCCTCAACAAGATCCTTGCTAATAGAATCCAACAGTACATTAAAAGGATTATCCATCATGACCAAGTGGGATTCATACCTGGGATGCAAGCATGGTTCAACACTCGCAAATCAATCAATGTGATACATCATATCAACAAGAAAAGACTCAAGAACCATATGATCCTCTCAATTGATGCAGAAAAAGCATTTGACAAAATACAGCATCCTTTCCTGATTAAAACCCTTCAGAGTGTAGGAATAGAGGGTACATTTCTCAATCTCATAAAAGCCATCTATGAAAAGCCTACTGCAAGCATTATTCTCAATGGGGAAAAGCTGGAAGCCTTTCCCTTAAGATCAGGAACACGACAAGGATGCCCACTCTCGCCACTATTATTCAACATAGTACTAGAAGTCCTTGCAACAGCAATCAGAAGACAAAAAGGGATCAAAGGTATCCAAATCGGCAAAGAAGAAGTCAAACTGTCTCTCTTTGCAGATGACATGATACTCTATATGGAAAACCCAAAGGAATCCACTCCCAAACTATTAGAAGTTATAGAACAATTCAGTAAGGTGGCAGGATACAAAATCAATGCCCAGAAATCAGTTGCATTTCTATACACGAATAACGAGACTGAAGAAAGAGAAATTAGGGAATCCATCCCATTTACAATAACACCAAAAACCATGCGTTACCTTGGAATTAACTTAACCAGAGACGTAAAGGACCTATATGCTAGAAACTATAGATCACTTTTGAAAGATATTGAGGAAGACATAAAAAGATGGAAAAATATTCCATGCTCATGGATTGGAAGAATTAACATAGTTAAAATGTCCATACTACCCAGAGCAATCTACACTTTCAATGCTATCCCGATCAAAATACCGAGGACATTTTTCAAAGAACTGGAACAAATAGTCCTTAAATTTGTATGGAACCAGAAAAGGCCCCGAATCTCCAAGGAACTGTTGAAAAGGAAAAACAAAGCTGGGGGCATCACAATGCCGGATTTCGAGCTGTACTACAAAGCTGTGATCACAAAGACAGCATGGTACTGGCACAAAAACAGACACATCGACCAATGGAACAGAATAGAGAACCCAGAAATGGACCCTCGGCTCTTTGGGCAACTAATCTTTGATAAAGCAGGAAAAAACATCCGGTGGAAAAAAGACAGTCTCTTCAATAAATGGTGCTGGGAAAATTGGACAGCTACATGCAAAAGAATGAAACTTGACCACTCTCTCACACCATACACAAAAATAAACTCCAAATGGATGAAAGACCTCAATGTGAGACAGGAATCCATCAAAATTCTAGAGGAGAACATAGGCAACAACTTCTATGACATCGGCCAGAGCAACCTTTTTCACGACACATCTCCAAAGGCAAGAGAAATAAAAGATAAAATGAACTTATGGGACTTTATCAGGATAAAGAGCTTCTGCACAGCCAAGGAAACAGTCAAAAAAACTAAGAGACAGCCCACGGAATGGGAGAATATATTTGCAAAGGACACCACAGATAAAGGACTGGTATCCAAGATCTACAAAGAACTTCTCAAACTCAATACACGAGAAACAAATAAACAAATCATAAAATGGGCAGAAGATATGAACAGACACTTTTCCAATGAAGACATACAAATGGCTAACAGACACATGAAAAAATGTTCAAAATCATTAGCCATCAGGGAAATTCAAATCAAAACCACACTGAGATACCACCTTACGCCAGTTAGAATGGCAAAGATAGACAAGGCAAGAAACAACAATTGTTGGAGAGGATGTGGAGAAAGGGGATCCCTCCTACATTGTTGGTGGGAATGCAAGTTGGTACAGCCACTCTGGAAAACAGTGTGGAGGTCCCTTAAAAAGTTAAAAATTGAACTACCCTATGACCCAGCCATTGCACTACTGGGTGTTTACCCCAAAGATACAGACGTAGTAAAGAGAAGGGCCATATGCACCCCAATGTTCATAGCTGCATTGTCCACAATAGCCAAATCATGGAAGGAGCCGAGATGCCCTTCAACAGATGACTGGATTAAGAAGCTGTGGTCCATATATACAATGGAATATTACTCAGCTATCAGAAAGAACGAATTCTCAACATTTGCTGCAACATGGACGGCACTGGAGGAGATAATGCTAAGTGAAATAAGTCAAGCAGAGAAAGACAATTATCATATGATTTCTCTCATCTATGGAACATAAGAACTAGGATGATCGGTAGGGGAAGAAAGGGATAAAGAAAAGGGGGGTAATCAGAAGGGGGAATGAAACATGAGAGACTATGGACTATGAGAAACAAACTGAGGACTTCAGAGGGGCAGGGGGTGGGGGAATGGGATAGACTGGTGATGGGTGGTAAGGAGGGCACGTATTGCATGGTACACTGGATGTTATATGCAACTAATGGAGCATCGAACTTTATATCGGATCCGGGGATGTACTGTATGGTGACTGACATAATAAAATAAAAAATCCACAAAAAAAAATGTTTAAAAAAAAAAAGAAAATACAGGAAAAATCCTTTTCTCCTGTCTACTATACTCTGCTGCCCCCACCCCATAGAAAGAAGTCTTTCAAATAATAAGCATTCAAAAGCCAAACATGCAAAACAACACTGAGTACCTCAGTATGTCTGAAGTAAAGGTTCTATTTGGGGAGTGGTGGACACAGGACTGAATGGAAGAAACAGATACTGAGCAAGAAGGACAGTATATGCCAGGCAAATTGAGGATGGGATAGGGAGATAGAAGACTCTAGGCTGGGAGATCAGTTGGCTGATCTGTTCTCCTTTAGGCTGAGGAGAAAGAAAGGATAAGATTTGGAGAGGCAGTGAATGTGGAGAGTAAAGAAGGAAAGGACTAGAATGGACATCTTACCTGGGTGGCGTGTATACCACAAACCATGGCAAAATAATGAGAGTCACTTTCCAGGAAGCCAGGTCCTCAGGTCTTCTACAATTGAGGACTTCATGTGCATCTTTCGGATATGCATATGCTAGCAAAAGCATCACCTATTCCCTAGAAATTTCTTTGATTTTTTTTTTTNATTTTTAATTATTTGACAGAGAGAGACAGCCAGCGAGAGAGGGAACACAAGCAGGGGGAGTGGGAGAGGAAGAAGCAGGCTCCTAGTGGAGAAGCCTGATGTGGGACTCGATCCCAGTACGCCCGGATCATGCATGCCCTGAGCCGAAGGCAGATGCTTAGACTGCGCCACCCAGGTGCCCCTAGAAATTTCTTTGAGGATGCANTACGCCCGGATCATGCCCTGAGCCGAAGGCAGATGCTTAGACTGCGCCACCCAGGTGCCCCTAGAAATTTCTTTGAGGATGCATGTTTCACTCTCAAGGTGATGTTTGATATTAAATATGGACAGAAATGTTCATCATATAAAATTTGATTTTTATATCAAACTCTATAATCCATCCTAATAAAATAGCATGAGAAATATATTTCATAATATTGCACCATTGTCTAACACCTTGGTACAGGTCTGCCATATATTCTTTATTATATCCTGGTAAGCAATTCTGATGAAACACTAAAGTCTACATTCCCAATAAAGTAATTCATCAGTCCTGGGGAGAAATGGAAAATGACACTTTTCTTTTCCTTGAATTCCCTTTTTGTTTGTTCCATGTGATTTTTCGGGTTTCCATACTCAGTGGATTTCTTCCCATCCTTCCAGCTCTTCCTTCTCAGTTTGCTTCACTGATCTGTCCATTGACTAACCTCAAAAAATTCAAGTACCTTTCTGTTTTATCTATACTCACTTCCTGTGGAGGATCTTATCTAATCCAAGTGGGACATGATGGTGGCTTAGGCCACAGTGGAGGGCCATAGAAAGGAAGAAAAAAAAAAAGGGGCTGCATACTAGATATGTTTTAAAGGTAGAGCTAACAGAATTTCCAGAAAGACAGACTACGGGATGTTTATGAAAGAGAACCATCAAAGATGGCTCCATGATTTTTGGTTAAACAAAAGAAAGGATAAGTTGCCATTAACTGCGTTGGACAAGACTGGGAGGATAACAAGTGCTGTCCTATAAGGAATTAGGAAGTCAACTGAGTATATGCTACCTTTGAGGGGCCTATTAGACTTTAAAGGTTAATTAGTGTCTTAATTAACAATCAATCAAGGAAACAAATGCAGTCAAGTGATATGGAATATGGAGTTTAGTTTAGGCATTAAACCTTTCACAATTATGGAAGCTGGCAAAGTAATCTATGGAAGGCTACTCCTTCTGCACCTGATGGTGGGCCTAAAATCACAAGAAGACACAAGGCTGGCAATCAGTAAGAAATGCAGCAGGGAACTTGGGTGATCAAGGAAAAAGCAGAGTCCCCAAGAACAAACCAAAATCTACAAAATCAAACTGGAACACGTGGACAAACTGCAACTCATGTCTATTCCTCACTGTCTCTGATTTCCACAATGAGTGTGAATTTTAGAAGACGGTGGTACTGTTTGACATGGAGCTCCTGATTTAGGACACAAAGAAGATGAGAGGAGACTCAGTGAGAGCTGTAGGAGCTCTGTCAACCAACATGCTGAGCGGCAGACCAGTGACACGAAGCATCTGCTGCAGCGGCACGTGGCATCCTCTGTGGACCTTCAGAGCAGAATGGCTGTTGCTTTTTTACAGACATTCCCATTGCTTGCCCTTTACTTCCCTCCGGAGTTCATTTTTTCTTGAGGTCTTCCCAAACCACCATCTTTAATTGCAATCCCACTCTCTCACACAAAATCCTCATTCCTGCTTTATTTTTGCCTGTATCACCTTTTATGATACATACATACTTACTTATCTTAATTTTTCTCTCACCCAGTAGAATGTAAGTTTTATGAGAGCAGGTATATTGGCTATTCTGTTAAATAGTGTCTGCCAATTATGGCACATGATAAGCATTAAATTATATTTGTTGAACGAAATGAAGAAACACTAGTTTTACAATGAAATAAAATGGCCTAAAACCTTACAAATCATATTAATCAGGTTCTGTGTCATTCTATCCAGAAAGAATGGCTCGTATCTTGATGTAGATCCTTGAAAACAGCTGTGTCTATTTCATCTACTAGGTTGAATCATCTAAAATCTCTAATTCTTTATTCCTTTTAACCCACAAAAATGGCAATTTTATTTGGCTCAACCAATATGCTAAATACAGCACAGGAAAATGCACAGCAATCAGGATAAGTATATAAATAGAACTGATCTGTGTTGTGTGTTTGTGTGTATGTCTGTTTGCATGTTGATTAAATTTCTCCTTTGACTTCCTGAGGTTTGTAAATATAGTTCCAAATTCCAAAATCTACAAACCAAATGATGCCAGTAACTTCATTAAAAGAACAAAGTCACACACAAAAAAAGGGCTGTCCAGTCCCCAGAATCCAACTACACGTAAACCTAACTGCCCCTCTGCACTTCCATGCAGCTTAAGTGCTGGCACTCGCTACTGTCGTGGGGAAAACCGTTTCTCTGTCTCCACTGTGATTTTGCAGCATCATGAGAAGATAATCCTTTAACAGCTATTTTTCCCTATTGTAAAAACGCAAAAGAAAAATTCAATATAACCGGCGGACTATTTTAAAATAGTGAATCAAAGCCTCATTGATACCCTTGTATTATTATAATTTATTTTTATATAGTTGTACACTGAGCAAATCCACCTACTTCACAGTGGCAAACACATATGTGTGTGTACACAGACACACATGGGCAAAAGAAAAAATCTGCATTTTATTCCTTTTCACAAAGAATAAGGAAAAAATTATTTATGTTATTTTTAAAAAGCCAATTTTCACATTTCTCCTCCATTGTTCATTCCCTATCTACCTTAAGAATTAACTGTGTTAGTCTCCTCAAATTTGAGGTGGCAGGTTCAGGAGAGATGCTGAAATGGGAGTAGGAACAGTGTCCTGAGAAGGTGAAGAGTTAAAGAAGGAGATTAACTCATGATCACCTGTGACATGTTAGTACATGACTAGTTTGCTTCCTCAGCAGTTCTGCAAGGTGACTATTCTTTTCCAACTCTACACTTGAATAACTTGAGGTCAATAAAATTATCCAAGCATTTATACATTTTATTTTATGCATTTTATTTATTTATTCACTTTTTATTTATATTTTGCATTTTGGCAAAAATAATTTGAAACAGCTTTAGAATTACACATTTCATAATTGATAGCATTCACACTGGGACACAGCTCTTTGATATCTAACTTTCTGATTTGACAGCTAAACTGTGCCATATTTTCTTAATATGAAAACTTGCTAATGACCAGGTAAGATAACAAGGATTTGTATTTTCTCTTTTCAAAAGGATTGACTTCCTTCATTTGCCAAAATGGAATGAAATGACTATAAATAACTTTTAAAAATTCTCATTTTCAATTTAAACCACAGGTAAGATAACAAGGATTTGTATTTTCTCTTTTCAAAAGGACTGACTTGCTTCATTTGCCAAAATGGAATGAAATGACTATAAATAACTTTTAAAAATTCTCATTTTCAATTTAAACCACAGTAATTCTAAATTGCTATGACATTCCTAGGAAAACTTCATAAAGAAAATTATCTCTCAGGGCACCTGAGTGGTGCAGTCGTTAAGCATCTGCCTTCAGCTCAGGGCATGATCCCGGCATTCTGGGATGGAGCCCCACATCAGGCTTCTCCACTAGGAGCCTGCTTCTTCCTCTCCACTCCCCCTGCTTGTGTTCCCTCTCTTGCTGTCTCTCTCTGTCAAATAAATAAATAAAATCTTTAAAAAAAATATCTCTCTAATAAGATCATCTTTTAGTACTCTAGCCCCCTGACAGTTGGTTCAGTGGTCATTTTTATAACTCAGAATGCCAGGGTTTTGTCTGTTTGTTTCTTTAATATTACTGATGGAAATTTCTAGCCAGACTTTTTCTGCCCTTCATATTTTTTAAATTACATGTGTTTTCAAAAACTTTGCAGGGAAGGTGGAAAGCTCTTAAAAAAAATAGTAAATAAGATCCCAAGTCAAAATACTGCTTTTTGTGTAAATCTTTCTCAGCCAATTTTTCATGCGGGAAGTTACTTGCTTGACTAGTGGGAGATTCCTTACATACAAAACATGCCATTGAACATTAACGGAGCAAGTATACGTTCTTATGTGTTAAAGTCTTTTGAACAGTTGGCTATGTTATAGCTGTTATCACTTTATATAATTGATTACCCTATACTGAAATACACACACATGGAATTTAAACTGAAAAACTTTTTTTTTTTTTTTAATCTTACAATTGATAGCATGGACTTGTTAACATTTGACTGTTAGGGAACAGGGTTAAGGATTGTAGATATTCAACTTCATGTTGAGTGGTGCTGATGGTGGAGGCCAATTTATATAGTAAATACAATTAAATTTTACGTTAGTACATGAAGGGGACAGGTTTATTCCTGCAATGTGCACTATAAGAGTAATTCTACATAAGAACTTTAATTAAACCAAGGTATTAGATTTTTAGTTTTGCATCCTAAATCTTATCTATATGGGAGAATGTGACATCAGGATTTGGAGTCAGAAGTTGGGTTTGAAACCTGCTTCTTCCATTCTACAGATTGGCAGAAAAGAGAATTAAATTTTCTAAGCCTTATTTTATCAGATAATATCTCCAGGAAAGGTTATGTGAGTATTGGAATTTGCCGACCTTCAGAACCAAGTACACTGCAAATCTAGTCAGAAGCTTAAATAAATACAAGATAACATGCTAGTGACCTTCACAAAGACATGAACTAAACATTATTAGAATTTATACTGCCTAAACCCCAAAAATTACTTGAAGTAGTTGAGCTTACGGATATGACAATAGTACCTATATTACTGCCGTCTGTTTCCATGGCTAACTTATTAACTTACAACTGAAGGTGATCATATAAGTGAAAGTGCTTTATAAACTCTAAAAGACTTCAAAATATCCATTATTGTTTTAATTTCTATTGCAATTAATCATAACTTCTGTTTCACAACTAATCTACCAATTTGACAATGCAAAGTGCCTCTTGCAAAATCACATTTCACAATTATATAGGAATGACTTTATTCCATTTGAGGACAGTACTTTCATTTACTTTTCTGACCTCATCTCTTCTTTCCAAGGTCAACACTGTAGACAGTGTGCTACATCATTTCTTGTCAATGTCAACTGCATTGATACCACAATCGGCTACAACCAGAGAATGACCTGGTGCGAAGTATGCAGAGCAGCTCTCTCCTTTTCGTGATCTGTACTCTGAGAAATAGTAAATCAGTCTGTTTGCATTTTCTATTTAGTAGCATTATTCATTAAATGGGTCTTTTGTTTTATTCTTGTTATTTTGTTATTAAGCCAACCTCTCTCCTTCAAGGAACTCATAGGTGATTTCACAGAGGAGTGTATAAGCTTACCTTATCAGAGAGACCCTTTTGAGGAGAGTACTAAGGCTTTTTTAATAGTTTGGGATGTCTTTTATATTCCAAGTCTTGTTTTGGAAAACAAAGCTGATGGAATAAAATCTATTAGGCAAATTGATAAAAATAGCATGAGAACATTATCAGCAGAGTTATAAATAACTGGAAACCACATATTTTGGGTCCACATTGCCTTCTCTCTTTTCACATATAATGGAAATTTTGTTTTTAATGAATAAATTACTATCGATATGGACTTAATGTTTCCTCTTTTGTAAAAAGAAGCAATTGGATTTGATCCCACACAGTGCACTAATTCCATACAATGTTCCAGTAATTTAAGGGTTGAAGGTCTAAATTAAATATTTAAAACCAAATGTTTGAGAAAATCTGCCCTACTGGCAATGTGCTAATAAAAAGCTCTGGGTGTAGTGAAGGCTGACTTATAACGTTCGCCAATTTATGTGGTGTCACTATTCCCACAACGTCCCATTTCAAGCTACTCACAGCTTAACAATGGACTCACAAAATTCCTGAATATCTAACAATCAACACTCACCATCTGATAAGAGCCAATTCCAGCATCTCTGTACATTCCTAAACTGAAGCTAAACATTCATAAATGATAGAAAAAGAAAAGTCCTGGAGTTTAACCTAGCTTTTTTCCCCAAAGATTTTTGACCATTAAATACTTTTTATAAACTCACATCCACATAGTCACTTTTAGAGATCATAAAATTGGCCATATCCTCTCAATCCATGCAAGTCAGTCCAACATCTAACTCCCATTACCTGTATTTCTTTGCTGGGGGACTTAGTGCCAGGGAACACTTTTCTTGCTTATGTTGCAAGATAGGAATATGGAATTGAAATCCTTGGAATCAGCCTCAGCCAATATCTAACAAAAGTTTTATAATGTCATCCAAACGTCTCTCAAGATGATTAAACTCTATCACCCTTAATTGTCCACCTTCCATGTTCTGTCTTACTTCACCATCTCTTGCCATTTTTATTCTACTTCCCAAATTGACTATTTAGTTTTGGATTCTTGTCTCAGAGTTGGCTTCAGAGAAAATCCAAACTAAGTTTTAAAAAATGGTGGGCCAGAAGATCTCAGCGACAGACCTGTGGTTCTAATTTTCAAAGATCAAAATATATACAGAGATGATTTCAGACATCTTCAGAGTGCAACCTTCCAGTCTCTTTTATCACTGCACCTGGCTTGCATGAGTCACTTAATAAATATTTGCTGAGCTAATTCTTTGTGAGAGCGAAACCAAGAGGCATTGACAAAAGAAATAGTATGAAGTTAGGGTGTGCTTCCTATAACCTTCTAAATTAGTGGGAGTAACTAGATATTTAGTCTTTATCTGAATACCTTGTACATCCACTGCCCCCTCCCTTTGCCAATACTTGCCCCACTTCTTTGTCTCCTCTGTGGAGCTTACTTGGTGTGTGCTTCAATATCTCAATATCTCTTTAACCTTGTGATGCTTTCAGATCGCTCAATGATTAAGAAACAATTCTCTTAAGTCCTTCCAATTCACCTTGCATACTTATAGTAAAAGCTCCTTTATAAACACGTTCATGATGTCACTTATTGAGACTCTACCACATGCTCTGCTTCTTACATACGTTAATTCAGTACTTACAAAAACATTTTAGGTAGATATAATTGAACCCATTTTGCAGGTGAGGAAACGGGCTCAGAGAAGTAATTTTCCAAACTTGGGGCATTTTTTAAATGGCAGAAACAGATATTTCCCTAAAACCTAGGCTCTTTTCATTAGTTCAGATCCTTTCTTATAGTTAAAAAACAATAAACAGAGTTAATAAAATTTTGCATATATCCCATTAGCTATTATTACCTAATTCCTTGTAAATTCTTTCTAAAAAAAAATCTAAAATAGTTTTTTCTCTTGTGAAGCAATATGTAGTAGTATTAAGAGTTGTTCCAGACAATCTCTTTTTCTTTAGTGGTGTTACCCTGGATGACATGTTAAACCTCATTATATAATCATTATAATAACACCAACTACAACAATAATAGCAATGAGATGTATTCCACAATATTGTTGTAATGGTCTATATAAATTAACATATTAAAATGCTTGATACAATCTTCCCAAAACATAACACATCTCTAAAATCTGCAACTATTATTATTAACAAACATGGCAGAAGACTTGAATAAAAGCTGTCTTTAATGGAGTATCTAAGAGGCTCTGAAAATGCATTTAGGACCTGGGATGGGGAGGTAGGTAACTCTATTCCTAGGACAGGGAAATAATATTCCCTTGCCAGTCATGACTCTGCCTTTAGAAATTCTTTTATATCAGCACCTTCTTGATGTGAAGGGCTGGATGTTGATTTTGCAGAAGCAACATTCCCTTGTTATATGTGAACCCTCAGAGAGAATTGTTTTATAAATAAGGGTCCTTTTAGAAATTTACATTTTGGAGCCAAGTACAATTTAAAAAGAAAAAAAAAACAGGTTTCATGAGGTAACATGAAACGAAAAAGGCTTTCGAAGGTTATATCTATTTTGCAGTTTTACAAGTCATTTCAGTCTGGTGGTAAATGCAGGTAGAATTCACAATAGCTTTTACTTATATATTTGACACTAAAAATAGATCACCATAAAATAGGTTCCAAGGGAAAAAATGCTATTTTCAAGGTTTGAGAATTATAGGAAAAGCAAATTTAAAGGGAAGAATTTACTTTTTATCCTTATTATTTAGAAACTTTCAACTTGGGCTTATATTAGTATTTGTATGATTTTCCCAACCTATCTAAAAGAGAGTTCCGGAAAACCAGTCCTGTTAGGTGCTGTTCAGTCTCTCAGCAGGAACAACAAGTTGGTGATGAATGAGCATGTGACCTGGAAAGCAAAAGCTCCTTTGCTTTCCCCAGTTGAATGGTAGACATGGGACTATCACGTAGGAGGCTGACCTTGCTTTCACTACATTTTCAGACATGCTTATCTAGCGAACCCAGTAACTCCTGCCTGAACTGCCGTGCTGCATCTCTTCCATTCGGCAATTTCAGAAGCATCATAATGTCTCATGTTTAGATGGTTTTGTTGACTCTGTCACGTTGCAAGTTAGTGCTAAGCAACGGCACAGCATAACATAATGCAAAACATAATCAAATACTGTTGGTGAGGCTGGAGGACGGTGCCACACAGATCTTTCACAAGAATTTCCCAGCAAAGACTTGCCAAGAATGTGTTAGCAGGGGTTAGGACTTCGGTGTCATTACCTGCAAGGCTTCAGGTGTACGTATGGGGAGTGGGTAGGAGAAGGGAGGTGAAATGTCCTCTGCTTCCTAGCGTTCAACCCTGAAGAGAAAAGGATGGGGCTGGGTGGAGGGCACTGTGTGGGAAGCAGGACACAGGAAATAGAAGGCTGTTGAACTGCTCTGGAATGGAATTAAAAAGATCAAATCTGGACTCCTGCTCTCTTTTATTTCCAATGATATGTAGGATTGTTTAGTTAATTAGCTAAATTAATTAAGCACCTCTATTAAAATTCTCATTTACTGAAGCAATCAATCAGCAAATTTTGTGCTCAATGTCTAAACTTGAGGGAACATTAAATTTGCCTAATTCTTTCTGATTGAAAAATAATAATGAAGCATTACCTTTGATTCTGAATAGTAATTCCCACTGCCAGAAGCCAAAATGATTTTCTCCCTATTTTATTTAATATTTACAATATTACTAGGAGATAACTTTTATCATGTATCCCATTTTATGAATAGGGATAATTCCTATTTGGGAATGTTTTAGAAAGCTGAAGCTCAAGGTACTAGCTAGGTAAGCTTACCATAGTCACAAAGTTGGTATTTGGCAAAGCTAATACTTGAACCTACTTCTGCCCGACTCAGGACCTATGAGCTCAATCCTCTCCAGGAAAATGATGTGAAGTCAGATGGCCTGATTTGAATTTCATAGCTTGTATGAGTTTCTTCCCCCTATGTACCCCTCAGTTTCCTCTCTCTATAAAAGTAAAAATAGTTTCTAATTCATACAAATCTTGTGACAATTGAGTAAGCTCATATACATAAAGCACTTAGAATAGTGCCTGGATATTGAAAGCACTCAGCTAGGGTTACTTATTTTTAGGATGATGATGACCACGATGACGATGATGGAGGAAGAGCAGAAGAAAGAAAAGAGGACAATGACACACAGTCCTTGCAAAGATGAAATGGATTTTTTCCCCAGTGGGTGAAGTTTCCACCGTTGTAATCAAACTTAGCTTGTAAATTGTTTGTCAGCCTGTAACTCCCTATTCAGTGTGAGACACACAGGGAGGAAGCTCGCACAGCCAAAGTAAGCCTAACCTGTGAGCTTCTTACACTGGTGGTCCTGCCTTGGCCATGCCGCCCACGATGTAAAGCATTACTTTTATGGGAAATGCATGGTAGGTCCAATTCCAGAAGCCAGAGATGCAACTTATTCTCTCCCTCACTCCACTCTAAGTTCTAGAAAATCCTTTCCCTGTCCCAATGGGAAGCAAGGAAAAGAGGATGCTCAGCAGACAGGAGGGAAAAACCCAGGTGCTATAGTTTATAAACCTCATCGGCAGGGAAAGTCTGCATTTTCCATCTGGTCTCTAGACTGAATGTCCATTGTGCATCGAGATTTGGTGTTGCCCAACAGGCAGATGGGAACTAGGGGACTCCTTTCCTGTGGTGGTAAAAGTTGACTGCAAATTCCCTGTATCAAAGTAACATAAAAGATAAGATGCTATGGTTACAAAGAAAGAGGCTTATTATACATCAGTTTTTTAAATAAAAAAACATAAAAAACAAAGCACCTATGTATTTTACAAAGCATCAGAGCCCCCCAAATAATTTAAAATCAAAAATAAAAGAGAGAGAAATTTTATTTATTTGAGAACGAGAAAAAGAGCATGAGCAGGGGGAGGGGCAGGCAGAGGGAGAAGCAGACTCCCTGCTGAGCCAGGATCCTGATGCTGGGCTCGATCCCAGGACCCTGAGATCACGACCCAAGCCAAAGGCAGACGCTTACCAACTGAGCCACCCAGGCACCCCGAGAGAGACATTTTTAATAACAGAAAGCAAAGGAAAATGAAAACAAAATTCCTTCTATTATTACGGGTTAACATATTTGGAAAACTGGTTCTACTTTCAAATGTTCTCTTTCCTTTGTATTTTTCTCAATGTCTTGTCAGGCCCTCACTGTTTTCTCTCATAAATAATGAAGCTTTTAAAACATCTCAAAAAATAAGGGGAAAAAAGTGCAATTTGGTAAATTGTTCTAAATGTTTGCCTATGGCTCTTATTGGTATCTTGTCAGCAGTTTTCTAAGACAAACTTGTCAATAAATAGAATTTCTAAGTTAAATCAGTTATTTTGGAGGTTTTCTGGGGTGAATCCTAAAAGTTGTTGTTTTGGTAATATGAAGTGAAGATGCCAATGACAAAATATTTTTCCCTTAAGTTATCACTGATGAGTAGATGGAGAGTGTCCTTATTGCACGAGCTTTTGGATTTGAATTTCAGTTGCTTTCTGACCTTGAATAAGATTCTTAAATCCCTGAGCTCCAGTTTCCTCATGTGTAAAATGGGAAGGAAAGCACATTCCTTGAAAAAATTGCTTTTAGGATTAAATGAAATGATTTACAAAAAGCAACTTCCTATGCTGGCTGCCAAACTTGAGGCATAAAGATTATCATCATCATCATCCTCTTCGTTGACGTCATCATCATCAACTGTGGCTTTTCAAATTTTCACCTTTCTTAGACTAACAGATACCAGTTCTGAGTCAAATCAGACTCTTAACTGTGGGAGGCCGTATTTTTTTGATAATCAAAAGGGCAACTTTGTTAATAAAGACTTAAATTAACATATACAACATTTCTGCATGGGAACGGGGTTTACACTTATTGAGTCTCTCTTATGTGACAGATACTAGTGGCAGTGCTATGTGTGTTTAGGGGATGCCTGCCATCCAAATATCTCCATGTCAACGCTACCTCCTCACAATAAACATATAATCTAAAATTAAAACTGCATGCTTGCTTTACGAACACGGTATTTAGAAAATATGCACAGTTTCATCTTCAAATTTGATCCATAGGTCTCAGGTGTTTAGAAATTTTAGTGCTACCTTCTCTAGACCTTTACTCACAGCATTCAGTTAAAGAAACTATTTTATAGAAGTTAAAATAATGCTTTTTCAATAACAGACTTGCCAAGAGCTATTGAAATACTAGCCAAAGGAGTGAGAGAATGTTAATGGACAAAACAACCAAAATTGGAGATACATATATTTTTTGGTTTTAAAATTATGGTCATGGTGTAGCTAGAAGAGTAATGACACTTCTGTTGTGTGGGGGTGAGGTGCAACTAGAAGGTACCCAAAAATGAATATTAGGACATAGGCCACAAGAAAGTCATTTCAAACAAAGACGAAAATTCAGAACCTTGCATTATTTTATACCATAATGTGATAATGTCAAGGACTAACAGTTATTTAATTCTTAAGTGCTTCATACATACAAATTAATTTAATTCCCACAACTGCCCTATGAGTAGTACTATTGCTTTTTCATGTTATTCAGGAGGATTTGGGGCAGAAAGTAGTTGAATTACGTGGCTAATGTCACCCAACTAGTGAGTGATGAGCTGGAATTTCAACACAGATACCCTGACTTGAAGCCTGAACTCCTATCCACCAGGCTCTGTTGTCTCCAAACCTACTCCTGCTTCCTACACATAAGGATGGTTTGCTCTAAAGGATAAAACATGAATATGTAAACAGTATGCACTACTCTTGAGAAGGATTTATTTCATTTATCTCTGTATCTGCATAATCCATTCATCTAAGCTTTGCTAGAAATGTACTTCAAAACAAACACAATCTGTGTACTATCTAAATTATGTCAAGTGTGAAGCAATATTTCACTTAAAAAGCTATTATAGAAACCTGCATTTATATCATCTAAAGAAGTTCAGTCCAATTTGTCCATAAGAAAATTCAACTCAACCAGAGCTCACCAGGAGCCTGATCACAAGCCAGTCCTGTAAATTTCTGGCATTCCAGTCAGGGCCAAAGTGTACTGCATGTATCTTCTGGACCTCTTTCTTATGACCACTTTCACTCTTCTTTTCTATTCCTTGCTATTACACACACATACACACACACAATGGTTAGAGTTTCAAAACCAAGTTATAGTTGTAGTTGATACCACCTTTTATAAACAGCCTATATCAATTAGAGAAGTGTTTGTGGTTAATGGTAAAATGTCATACCTATTTCGAACAACAGGTACAAATGGAAAGAGTAGCAGAGCAAACAGAAAGCTAGGACATGATAACCATAGAAAATTCTAATCAAGTTATTAAAAAAGACAATCCCAGGTGATAGTGGAAGAACACAGCTGGTTTTGCATGTCCCATTTGCTTAAGGTCTTGAAAGCACCAGAGTAATTTTTTTTTTTCCTGAAAAATTCAGCAAGTTTATTCACCACACTGCGCTTCGAATGAACTCTTCTTGGGTCTAAAATTCAAAGTTGCACTCAAAAGACAAAACTGTGACACATCTGAGAAAACTCAGAGAACTTCATGCACAGCATGGTAAGGAGTTTGGTTCAGAACCAACCACGCAAGTCCACAGAACAGGTTCGGTCACTAAACATCAGCACCCTCTGTAGGCGACCTGTGCACAATGCAGTGAGGTGCTGTGCAATTCTGGGGTGCCTGAAGGTGAGAGACTGGCAGTGAGTCATATAATCTCAGTGTAGTCTAGTGCCCTGTGTTTCTCTTAGCTATCTAACCACTCTCAAGATTAAGTCCAAAATACGCAAGAATACTGTAAAAACAGAGAACAGTAGAACACTGAAATACACACTAGTACAGATCCTGCAGAGAGCTCAGGTTCCGGTCAGAATATCTGGTTTAGTTGTGAGATTCTTAATCCCTGGATTAAGATTACTGGAGCCTCTGTTCCTTAATCAGTGAAATGAGTCTAGTACATTCACCTTCACATGGATATTGGGAGAATTATATGTAATAAAACTCATAAAGATACGCTGCATGATGTACTTTTCACAGTTGTTGATTGTTATTGCAATTATCATTTTATTCATATTTCTTATGTTCTTTTAATGCTGTAGATATCAGATACAGTTAGTGAATAATTAGGGAACTTTCTGAACTCAAAAGTAAATGTTAGGGGCATCTGGGTGGCTCAGTCGTTAAGCATCTGCCTTCAGCTTGGGTCCTGGGATCCCAGCGTCCTGGGGATGATCCCAGGGTCCTGGGATCGAGTCCCAGGCTCCCTGCTCGGCAGGGAGCCTGCTTCTCCCTCTGCCCTCCTCTTGTTCATGCTCTTTCTCTCTCTCAAATAAATAAATAAGTAAATAAAATCTTAAAAAAATAAATATTATATCACTGACCTTCTACCAATTATTTCCAAGAGAAGATGGAATAAAAAGCAATAAATAAATAAATAAATAAATAAATAAATAAATAAATGGGGGAAAAAACCCTGAAGTTCTGAAATCACACTTACAGCAGAAGTGATGACACACAGTACAAAAGACATAAATTCTTTCAGAGAGCTATGTTTCATCACTAAATCATGTGTACAATTTACATGAACACCATATTAGTGGTCAAGAAACAGAAATAATTATGAGCTGTAAAGCAGGAACACTTTGAAAAGTGATGGGCTCGGAGGTTAAGGAACTAAGTTTGAATTCTACTTACTGGGTGAATTTTAACAACATTTAACTTCCTCTGTCCATTATCTTCAACACAAATAAAGAAACCATCACAGATGTTATTCATGGCCAGATTATCCCCAAATCTGTTCAAACTCTGAGGTCGTATAATCTTGAAATTAACTTCTTGGTTAACAAGGTTACTATGACTGCCACATTTATTCCTGTATTTTATTGATAGTATGGTATCTTATATCCTTTATCTCCAAGCATACTTTCACTAAGATACCTTGCTTGCCTCTTGAAAGAACATTAGGAGAAAAGATAAGTCAGAGAATATTGCTTGTATTTTATAGATGAAAAAGCAAAACATAATTGAAACAACAACAAGATGGCACACTTCATTTATCTAAATTGTAGCACGCTGAAGTTTTTATCCATAACCAGTTACACAACCATAGCTCCTATTTCATTCTAAAGTGCTTGGTATTACAATAGAGGGAGTATTTAGCTCAAGTGATAGGGCACAATGGCTAGGAGTCTGAGGTTGGGATTTTAATTTTCATTAGCTTTGTTAGTCTCTTGAATCCATTTCCATGAGCTCCAATCTCAGCCATTCTGAAAATGCACACACTCGCTTTTGGGCACCATCAGGATTGGGAGAAAGAACAAGTATGAATTTGTACACACTCGTCCCCTGCTATTGGAATCTAGCAACCAAGAACTCCATGTCTGTACTTGAAGAGTGTATTAGGTGTAAGTATGCGGACCAGGTAGAATATCACAGGAGAATATGTGGAGTATTTCAGTATGCAATCAACCTGATGGGCTCAGGAAACACTACCCCAAAATATGGCATCTGGCATATTGAATATTTTAGGCTGAAGGGGTTTCAGAAAACAGCAGAAGCGGGAAGGTCACACTGATCTTCCTCTCACTCTTGTTATCTGAAACAGATCGTAAAACCCTCATGTGGGAGGTACTCTCCCTATACCTGGAGGAAAGGTGCATCCTTCTCTCCGAAAACAAGGTAATGCCAAGAAGAATCCTAAGAGCCATGACTTGCCAAGTTTCCCCGAGTTTACTATGAGCACCCCATATTCCCTAGCCTATCGTATTTCTCTACAATTGTCCAGTATTCATCAAACCTAGCATAAAAATACACAGGTCTGTTGTTTTGGGTCTTCATTTACTAATAAAGTTTTCCATGTCACATAAAACTTTTATTAAATAATCACACTTTTTTTTTTCTTATTAGCCTGTCTTTGCCAATTTAATTTTCAGACAGGGATCCTAGGAGAGTTGAGGAAAACTTTTTCCTTTTCTATGAACCCTTTGACTTTTCTCTTCTGTTGGACCATGGCTTAATAGCACTTCCTTCTCAAACTCTGTAAGTCAGCTAATGGGATCTGACAAGGCTAACAAGGCCAGGCTCTTTGATTAAATTCTTAACCTTCTATTTAGAATCAAATGGAGAGGGGCACCAGGGTGACTCAGTCAGCTAAGCGTCTGCCTTTGGCTCAGGTCATGATCTCAGGGTCCTGGGACTGAGCCCTGCATTGGGCTCCCGGCTTAATGGGAAGCCTGCTTCTCCCTCTTCCCCCTGCTCATGCTCTTTCTCTCAAATAAATAAATAAAATCTTTTTAAAAAAAGAATCAGATGGAGAATTTGACATTTAAAAGGTATTATCTTTACTTACCTGTTACTTGAAATGACAAACACAAGGTCAGGGTTAAAGAAAACAGATTCTACTTTCTTCTCAAACTCAGTAAAAGAGAGAGTATTTTCTGATTTTTCTATTAATAAATGAGGATCAGAACACAAAAGAAAAAGGAGAAATGCATGTAAGTATAACTCTCTCATGAGTATGTTTGCAGACATGGACGGAGCTAGAGAGTATTATGCTAAGCGAAATAAGTCAGTCAGAGAAAGACAAATATCATATGATTTCAGTCATATGTGAAACAAAACAAACAAGCGAAGTGGGGGGGAGAGGAGAGAGAGAGAGAGAGAGAGGCAAACCAAGAAACAGACTCTTAACTATAAAGAACTGGTGGTTACCAGAAGGGAGGTGGGGGGGATGGGTGAAACAGGTGAAGGGGATGAAGAGTACACTTATCATCATGAGCACTGAGTGATGTACAGAATTGCTGAATCACTGTTATACACCTGAAACTGCTATTACACTGTATGTTAACTAACTGGAATTTAAATAAAAACTTTTTAGAAAGAGAGAGAAGGCAGCTAGTAAACAAAAAACAAAACACACACACACAAAAAACCCCAAAACCAAAAAACAAAATGAAACAAAACAAAACAAAAAGCAGGTGAGAACAGATTTTGTTGCCTCCGGGTTGTTGACTAGATAGTCCGAGGATAAATACAACAGAGGAAATGACTTACGAGTAATGAGTAATATCTTAAAGGCACTGAAACAGACCAAAACAGCCTTAACACATCCCTTAGCCTGACTAAATTTTAGACAAGCTTCTTCCTGACTCTGGGCCCTGACCTACCTTCTCTTAAGGCATTTATTTTAGTAAACTTATAATTGTAATTCTTTCCCTGCCATTTTGAGATGTAAATCTTTAAAAAGCCTCTTGCAGAAAAAGAAAAAAAAAAAAAAGCCTCTGACAATTTTCCATCCCAGGAATATCTTGTAGGATGCATGGGGTGCTATGTCTTTGAAATGCAATCATCAAAGAAGATAGCACCCTATTTTCAAGTCTGTGTGGGAAGGTAGGAGCCCAACTTTTAGGGGCAATGATTAGCAAATGCAGGTGGCCTAATCACAGAGAAAACGTTTGCAAACTCGAGAACAATCCAATGTGCACTACCCATCCCACAGATCAATCTTCCCCTCACTTCCTTTAGTACTACTCCACTGGCTCACCCGCAGAGAGTTAACAACCTTCTTGCCATTCCTGTCAACAGAGTTGAATTCAGACTTTGTTTGGCTTCACTCCCCTATTGTAATAGCCTTGAATAAAATTTCCAGTGCCTATTTCACTTTGTCTCATGCAATTTTTGCATGGCAAGATTTGGTCAGGGCTTTCTTTGTTCTTTTATAGCTAAAAATCAGGAGGATACATAAAAATCTTTTCATTGCAGCCCATCTGTGAGCAGAGCACATCCACAGCTAGCTGCAGGTAGCAGAATAACAGTGTATTTACACATGAAGGAAGTGCTGCGTGGAGAGTGCAGATTCAGCCCTAGAAGATGACCCAGGATCATTTAGAAATTAATCACAACCGGAAATCCTCAATCAAATAGAAATACAATTGATGATACATCTACAAAGTAAAATGGTTCTAGATGTTAGAGCTGAGCTTTGAAACTAGGAAAGGCTGAAATATCAATCATTAGCACATCAGCAATGATACAGGTGGGGAGAGTGGAGACTCTGAATTCATCCTGCGTGGGACTGCAAGCAACATGGGATACTGAACCCTTCGCTGTGCATTAAAGTACTATAAGGATAGCAACCCACAGTTAAGTTGCTCAGCTAAAACTCAGAGTGAGATCTAACAAGAATTCAGCGATAAGGTAATAGAAGACAATGAATCCAGAAAGCAGACCAGCCTTCCAGGAAGCAAGAAGCCAAGATTTGTCATTGAGAAAATGGGGGAGAGGGATCAAAAATGCAAGTTGCAAAAGCTGCTTCAAGAGAAGCCTCTTGTCTCAGCCGGACTGCATCTTCAGCTGGAGCCTGCACCAGTCCTAAGGATACCACTGAGCCCAGGCAGGTAGAAGCAGGGTGTGAGCTGAGGAGGGATGACACTAGTGCTTTCATTGTGGACAAAGGCGGGGGGGGGGGATATGGGCATAAGGAAAATGCCAGAACTTGACAAAAGAAAAATATCACTTAATGATATATGTGGAATTTAGAGCCAACTAAGCCTTGGTTCAAAGCTCAGTCTCCGCTTTTTACTATTTGGGTGAAATTAGGCATGCTAACTTCATTGAGGTTCATTACATTTTCCGTGGAGCCAGAGATGGTAACATTCGCCTGACTGGGTTGCTATAAAGATGAGAGAAGTAATACATGTAAAAAGCCTAACACAGTACCTCACATACAGTAGGTGCTCAATAAATGGGACTAGAGATGGTTTTGTTACATTATAGCCTTGCATAAAGTTTCATGTCTTTGAAAATAGAAGTGTAAGAGAGATAGGTTACAGGAGCTAAATAAACTTTCCTATACATAGAAAAAAATGATTGGAATATTTTAAAATAAAGGATTCCATTTCAAAGCTCTCCAAGGTTATAAAAGAAGGAAAGATAGAAAACGCAAGTAAGCAAGTAAGCAAGCTGCTTTCTGTTTGAACTGAACAAAAAGAAACTCAAAAAGAAAGGGACCTGAGCTTTCGGAGAAAATCCTTGACATAGCCTTATCACATCAAAATCCTTACCATATCAAAGACTCTGCTCCCTTAACTTTACTGCTTCCACGGATTGAAATTTGGATCACAGAAAGGGTGTTTCTGATAATTTCAAGACTCTCCAAATAATAGGATTATAGTTTGAAAAGACAAACATTTCGATACACAAAGAGTTCCCCTCCTTTCCTAAAAAAGAAAGTAACTAGTAAGTTCTTTACCTAAGATAACCAGCAGGCTAATTTAGCTTTTTGATGGCCAATAAAACAGTTTGCTAGTAATTATATTAATTCATTTACCTTTTGAGATCCTGGGAGACATGGTTATTTATCAGCTGTGCTTTGGTCTCCTGTGGCATGAAGGCAAAGCTCTGGACACTTAGTGGCCACCCATGTACTGAATGAATTACTGAGCACTCTATCACTATCACGATAGAGAAAGAACAAAAATAAAACATAAGAGCTGCTTAACATGCAACTAGTGATTTTCAAGAACAAAAGCTTATTCGTACAAATTTTTATATATATTGTAGAGAAACCACACTAGAGATCCACTGAAAATGCCACTGTATTCCATTGAAAAGTGTAGCTTTAAAGCTAAATGCAAAATTACAATGAACATTATTCCTGAAAATATGGTGGTCAAAAACATGGGACAGATTTATCTGATTTGAATTAAGCTTGTTTATTCAGTCAATAATGACAATACTGTAAAATAGTGATATAGCATAAAATCACTAAGATACGATTCTACTATTTCTTTTTTTATGTGGGGATACGAGAAAAAGGGAGGCATCAAAGATGACCACAGATTGTTTGTCTCAATAACTCCACATATGAGGAAGATAGTAGGAGAAATTGCTTTTGGACCTCTTTAGTTTGAGATGTCATTTAAGCCTACAAATAGGTATGTTGAGTAAGCATTTAGATACAAGTACCTGGAATTCAAAGGAGCAGTCTAAGCAGAAAATCTGAATATGAGATTCCTCAATGCTACTCACAAACTTGACACAGAAAAGGTCACTTAGAGAATAGGTGGAAAAGAGGTTTGGAGGTAGGGACGCCTGGGTGGCTCAGTTGGTTAAGTGCCCAACTCTTGATTTCAGCTCAGGTCACAACCTCAGGGTCATGAGATCAAGTTGCGCCTCAGGCTCTGCACTGGGTATGGAGCCTGCTTAAGGGTCTCTCTCTCTCTCCTTTTCCTTCCCCCCACCACCCCTCTCACAGACATGCGCATTCTCTCTCTCTCCAAACAAAAAAAAAGAGAGAGAGAGAGAGAAAGAAAAGAGGTTTGAGGACTGAGGTTTAATGTAATCCAACAATGAAATATCTAAAAAGTTAAGAAATAGTTGTTAAAGGAGAATGGGTAGGAATGGTCAATGAGAAACGAAAAGACCCCAGAGACATGGAGTCATGAAATCCAAGTGAAGCAAATATTTTAGGAATGTGGGAGGGATCAAGTATGGTAAATGTAGCTACTATAACTTAAGAACTATGAACTAAAATTCCAACTTAGCAGTATGGAGTTTACTACTGACCTTGAAAGGAAAGAGCTCACTTTATAGAAGTGGGGTCAACTGTGAATTTATATGGATGAAAATATATTTAAGAATATATACAGGCTGTCTTTCAAAGAGTTTTGCTATAAAAAAGAGCAGAGAAATAAGGCAAAGCAGGGTTGAGCCATGACATTTCCAACATGGGCAATACAACAGCATAGTATTTATGAAATGGAGAAACTGATGATACATAAGAGAGAAGGCGTAATTATTAGCTCTTCTTGAGTATGAGTAGAGTATAGCTCCAATGCACAAGTGTAGGGAATGACTTAAGTGTATGGGTAATTCACCCAGTGCAAGGGGTAATGGCAAAGTAAATTGGGTAACAGTGTAGATAGATTGCTAGATGTGCTAGGGGCATGTAAAAGCATTCTTAAGATGTATTAATGAGGTTTCCTTCAGAAAAGACTGGACAATTGAAATAAGTTCATTTCATGTAGGTTTGAGGGACTATTTGCCAAGATTTAGGAAGCGTGAAGGAGAACCAGAAGAGGTGGTAAAGTAGCCTGAAGCTATAACTACTTTGGGCATGAAGGGTGGAGACATAAAGAAAGTTAAAGTAGATACACTTTGGGGCTCCTGGGTGGCTCAGTCATTAAGCGTCTGCCTTTGGCTCAGGGTGTGATCCCATGGTTCTGGGATCGAGCCCCGCATCGGGCTCCCTGCTCTGCTGGAGCCTGTTTCTTCCTCTCCCACTCCCCCTGCTTGTGTTCCCTCTCTCGCTGGCTGTCTCTCTCTCTCTCTGTCAAATAAATAAATAAAATCTTTAAAAAACAAATAGAAAGATACACCTTAACGGAAGCCATGAACTTTGGCTGAAAATCCTAACAGCTCTAGTTGATCATGTATGAAGAATACACAAATATACCGACCTCACTAGCCAGCTTCCTTCCATCTGCTGCCAGGAATTCCCAAGCCCAAAGGGAAGCCAAAAGACAAAAGAACTGATATAGTCCATAGAGTACAGATGTATGGGACACAGAGAAGTGTAATAATAGCTGGAAAGTAGACCTGGAAGGGTAAATGAACAATGTTCAGCATGACAACTTCTATTTTCTTGATGAAATAAGCACAGTAAGATGATTAGTTTTATGGGTCAACCTAGCTGGCGGGCAATGCCCAGATATTTGGTCTAACATTATTCTGGACATTTCTGTGACTGTGTTTTTGGATGAGATTTACATTTAAACTGGTGGACTTTGAGTAAAGCCTGTTGCCTTCTATAATTTGGGAGGGCCTCATCCAATCAGTTGAAGGAAGAATAGGACAAAAGACTGACCTCTAAGCAAGAAGGAATTCTGCAGCAGACAGACCTGAGACCTGAATTGCAACAGTGGCTCTTCTCTGGGTCTTTAGCCCGTCTATCTATTCTGCAGATTTTTTACTTACCAGCCTCTGTAATCATGTGAGCCAATTCCTTAAACTAATTCTCTCTCTCTCCCAGTAGGTGGATATGTTTTGATATTAATGATATTGTTCTCTCTCTCACTCGCTCACACACACACACACTTCATCTTGGTTCTGTTTTTCTGGAGAAACCTGACTAACATACAGGGGTAACTAATACAGTGGGTTGAGCAGGAGGAGTTTAAAACTTGAGGAGAGACAAGGGAGTGTAATATAGGTATCATATTGGGGGAATTAAAAGGCTGTGCAATGTACAAGAATGCAGGGCCACTTACCAGTAAGGGCCCACTTAAGACTATTGATCATAAATTCAAAATGAGATCAGTCATCATGCTTATTTGGTTTTCATCAGTCACAGTCTCCTGCACCAGGGTAGGAGCAGAGAGACTTAGATTTGATGAAATTTGGGATTTAGTCATTTGTATATGGCAAAATAAGGGAGGCATGAGGGAAATGAGGTATTATTAAAAGGAGTTATTAGAATGAGTAGTACAAACTAGGATGGAAAAAGAAGAGACACAAGAACACAGTGATTAGGGGACAATGAAAAGGTTGTGAGATAAATGGGTGCATGTATGTCTGCCAATCAAGGTCAAACTAACGTATAATCAAAAAATCCAAATGGGTGCCATATCTTTCATTAACTAAGAAATAAGAACACACTGATAGTCAGTAAAATAAATACTGTGTCTTGGTACTTAGCCTTAAAAGACATCTATTTAGTTATTTATAGGAGTGTCAAATGGTGGAATCGCCAACATGTGCTACAAATGGTTCCCTAAATAGACATGTCACGAGGAGAACATGTCAATAGTAATTTTCTTTAAAATTTGAAATTTTAACAATATACAGTCTTACATCTTATTATGGAGTTAAGAAACAGTATTTGGGAAGATAACATGTTTTCAGAGATAAAGTCTGGGATCTAAGTTTCACACACATGTATGCATGTATATATTAGGGTCTATAAATATTTATTTGGTAAAATACATATATATGATACAATATATATTATAGGGGTAGACACATTCCTGAAGATTCAGAGTTGAAGATGGAAAATAAAATTGGAGATGGAGCTAGAGATATTCCAAACATATATTTAATTCCTGCTTTTCATCTTATTTTTACTTACACTTTTTTGCATGCTGTGGTGCTGCTCTAAATGGTTGTGAAAACATAAGCAAACTTCCAGAACTCTCTGTCTAGTCTTAATTATCTTATCTTGATTTCGAGGTTCCTATGTAATTGTTAGAAATAGCATTTAGCAAGGAGAATTCATGAATAAATCCAGGTCATTCCACTCAGGGGGTGTCCCAATCACCGGCTCGTGCAGTGATCAGGGCTTTGAGCACTTTATTTATTTGACACAGAGAGAGAGCAGGAGAGTAGTGGGAGCTGCAGAGGGAGAGGGAGAAGCAGGCTCCCTACCGAGCAGGGATCCCGGGATCATGACCTGTGCCGAAAGCAAACTCCTAACTGACTGAGCCACCCAGGGGCCCCAGTAACACCCTTTCAATAATATTGATTCTGTTGACACCCCAAGTCACCACAGTCAAGCGGGTTACATAGAGAACCTAGTTCTCTTAGCTGTAAAGACAAGTACTGAGTATGAGCCTGACTCCCCATCTGCTTTTAACATACGCAAAGAAAATAAATGTGAGAGAAAGAAGAATCTTGTGGAGGAAACAAAGAAAACAAAGGATCTTGTGGTAGGTGTTAGAGCCATGAAAAAACCAAGTAACCCAAAATGAATCAATTAGAAATCTCAATTGAGTTCTTTCTGCAGAGTCCTATCACTGCTCACACTGATATTTTTAATAGATGTAAATGAAAATCACTTGACAACAATATGTAATTTTACCTATTTTACTATTAATTCCCAATGATAATAATTACAGTGATTATAGCTAACATTAATGAGGTGCTGACTATAAGCTAGTGACTGTTGTTAGCACTTTCCACACATTTAAGTTTTTACAATAAGTCTATGAGGTAGATATTATGTTTATCTCTATTTTATAGTTGAAGGAAGAAAGAATTAAGCCTGCCAAAATTGCTGAATTTACAACCAATATACATTCAACTCAGGTTTTTTGTTTTTTGTTTTTTTTTACTTCATCTGGAGTCATAGAAAAACACAACTGACACATGTTGAGCTTGAGGCTCTAGAAGATACAGAATAGTCAGAGGAGCTTAATTTTATAAGAACTTAATTGGCTGAAGTTTCAGAAGGATGCTCTATTATAGATGAGAAAATAATAAGGTCTTTTAAAAATCATTACAAGGGATCAAGAAGCATAGGTCAGAGCTTGCATAATTTGAGTCAACAGAAACATTTAATTAACCCACTCATTCTTCAATTATGTTTATTAATTGGGACTGAATTAGATTAAAGAAAAAAAAAACTCTCAATCCTTACATGTTTCAGTGGCAATCATTATTTTCCAAGTGTACAAATCCTACTAAAGAATGTACAAATAACACCATTCTACTTACTGATATAGACTTTTTTTTAAAGATTCTATTTATTTATTTGAGAGCAAGATAGCGAGAGAGAGAGAGCATGAGCAGGGGGCAGAGGGAGAAGCAGGCTCCCAGGGCTCCATCCCAGCACCCTGGGATCATGACCTGAGCCGAGGCAGATGCTTAACCGACTGAGCCACCCAGGTACCCCTGATATAGACTTTTTTTAATGAAAATTTGTTCATGACAACAATATCTCAAAGAAAACGTGGGTGAATATGTAATCCATTCCAGGATAGAATCATTACATTAATTATTATCTAAATAGATCATTAGATAGACAGACTGGTAGATGATTTCTTTAGGTAAGGGACAGGTGTTATAAATAAGCAATCATTAATCTGATGTTTACCAAAAATTTTTAGGACCATGAGAAAATCTGTATAAATACCAACTGGAAAGAAAAATCATAACATATCCCATTTACAGAGGGATCAAGACTATATTTGTTAGATATGCTCATATATTCTAACTATTCTTTCCATGGTACAAAAAATAAAACAATTTATTATTATTTTCTTTGTTCATGTTTTTATATTGAACATGCATGCATGCAATTATAGTTGGAAAATAAATTAACCCTTTAAAATGTCTTATATAGGGGTGCTTGGGTGGCTCAGTCAGTTAAGGGTTCGTCCAACTCTTGGTTTCAGCCCAGGTCATGATCTCAGAGTCATGAGGTTGAGCCCCACCTTGGCTCCACTCTGAGGGGGCGCTGCTTGAGATTCTCTCTCCCTCTGCCCCTCCCCCCACATGCTCTTCTCTCCCTCTCTAAAATAAATAAATTGAAATCTTAAAATGTCTTATATATAAATCTATATTAAATGTATTTTAAATATATACATATATAAATTCACATAAATAATGAAATAAAAATCACGAAATATATAATATTCTACTTATTTTTAGGTTGCCCTAAGAGACACATCACAATCTCTTCACCCCCCTGAGGGTTTTGTAAGGGCTTGGATAAAAAATGTAATTATTTACCAAGTGCTGGGGGGGGTTGGGGGGTGGTACGGGACACAAATGGTCCCACCAAGCAAACGTAAGTGAATACTATTCTGAGCTCAGTACCACCACCTGCCTTGACTCTACCTGCAGGGCTAAAATAATAAAAGCACGGAAGCACAAACTCAAATAACTGCACTTGGAGAACGGTGGCTGGAAGTTATCATTTCTGTGAGTTCTAACTAGTGCCAATTAGTAACAAAGCAACCGTACAAAGAATCATCCTGGTCTTCTTAAGGCTTAGAGCTCTTCACCTGTAAAAGGAGACCAGTGGGCAAGATGTCGCCGGAGATTTCCTCTGGCTTCAGTGGTGTAGAAAAGATCACTTAGGTAGAATCCCAGCAATATTTTCATGTCAGTCATAATAATTTGTTTATCTTAACTGAGTTTTTCTTCTTCACTCCGATCATATTATAATAACAGGTTTGGACTGAACTGACCACCAAGATCACCTTGAAAAGCTCATTAAACTTCCTAATGAAATGTCAGACACTTCTACAGATACATTGTTAATACTTCTGAGTAAATAACAATGTCTTCACAGGTCACAGACTACTTAAATTACTCAGTGAAATATTTCCAAGCAAGGCCCACACTTTAATAATGCACATATTGACACTTACAATCAAAGCTGGCATGCCTTTTTAACACATCATTAACCATAAATCCACATACCCGTATATTTATTCAAGCCTTACAAAGTTAACTCCTTTTTCCTTTCTCCCTTCTTTCCTGCCCTGAGGAATTTAGCATGTAGCAGTCCCTCAGAGTGTGGCGGATAAGCTCCACATTGACAGAAAGTAGCCAGCAATGTGATGAAAGCCACAATAGAGAGATATATGCCACGTGGGATGGGAACAGATGAGGAAGTCAATCAATTTACAGGGAAGGGGTCTGAAAAGGTATCAAAAGGTGTCTTTTTTAAAAAAATTCAAATTCAGTTAATTAACGTATACTGTATTATTTGTTCCAGGGGTGCAGGTCTGTGATTCATCAGTTTTATATAATATCCAGTGCTCATTACAACATATACCCTCCCCAGTGTCCATCACCCAGTACCCCATCCCTCCACCCCTCTCCCTTCCAGCAGCCCTCGGTTTGTTTCCTAAGATTAAGAGTTTCTTATGGTTTGTCTCCCTCTCTGGTTTCATCTTGTTTCATTTTTTCCTCTCTTCCCCTATGATCCTCTGCCTTGTTTCTTAAATTCCATTTATCAGTGAGATCATAAGATAATTGTCTTTCTCTGATTGACTTATTTCACTTAGCATAATACCCTCTAGTTCCATCCATGCCATTGCAAATGGCAAGATTTCATTTTTTGATGGTTGCATAATATTCCATTGTATATACACACCACATCTTCTTTATCCATTCATCTGACAATGGACATCTGGGCTCTTTCCATGGTTTGGCTATTGAGGACATTGCTGCTATGAACATTGGGGTGCAGGTGCTCCTTCAGATCACTACATCTGTATCTTTCAGGTAAACACCCAATAATGCAATTGTTAGGTCATAGGGTAGCTCTATTTTCAACTTTTTGAGGACCCTCCATACTGTTTTCTAGAGTGGCTGTACCAGCTTGCATCCCTCAAAGATTTGACTTGAATGGTGTGTCTGATTGTAGGGAGGAAAGTATTTGTGACGCATGGAACCTACAAACATTTGTAATGGGTTCTACACATTCACAAAGCTGTGAAATTTGTATTTGGATCAAGTTTACTCAGTTCCCCAAAAGGCTGATCTCAAGTGATTTCTACCTAATATCTAAATACTTCTATGTACATATACGTATATGTATTTATTGATGCACGTGCACTCATGCCTCACATATACACGTAGCACAAGTGATCATATATTGGAAGATATGAGTGACGCAAAACTGAGTTGCTGTGCAGAACGGAGATTCTGATTCTTTACTGCCAGATAGCGCACTCAGCTTGCTTTTGAAAGGAAACACATCATTTATTGTTTTATGGCACAATCAATGAGCAACTTCCAAAGGAAAGAAGAGGATGTTTATAAAAAGTCTAACTGAACCAACACTACTAAGTAAATACACTGATGCAAATGTATCCTTAGCATTTATTTTAGTCACCATTTTTTTTTTCTCAAGGAAATCTTCCAAGATTCTTAAGTAAGATGTTTTGGAAGATATTTTCAATATTAATGATGGTTAAAATGATACGGATTCTAAACTTACGAGATAAATAAAAATTTAAAAAAGTGTAATCTGATCAAGATAGGTTTTGCACCCAATTAAGGGAACTTAACTATCTTAAAAAGCTTGCCTCTGACATTGTTGAATGAAGAAAGTTCCGTGTCAGCTTACATAAAGGCTGTGCTATGTTCTGCTCTGTTGATTCACAAGACACTGAACATGAAGTGATTCACTAATAGTCTTACATTCTGCATCTGGGGTGCATTTAATGGTGCGACATCAGGGAAGCCTAGGAACTGCACAAATAGCATTATTTTCAATAAAGATCCCAAATAGTTTGGGAACCAAAATGGTTTAATTTTCCGTCTCTCAGAATGTTGATCCTAAAAGGAGAAAAATAACCACCCCTCTCCTCCCAAAATAGAGGTATACACCTAGAGGACTCAGATAAGATACTCTTTAGTTTCTTATTAAAAACTTACCATGTATCATGTACGGCATTAGAAACTGGGAATAAAGAGAGAACAAATAGGTACTTGCCCCACCCGGCCATAGACAAGTGCAACGCAGTGTGGTAACTTGTAGGATATGAGAAATCGAGAGCAGTGCCAGAGCACAGAGAAGGGGGCATTAATCTAGGTCTGATAAACTCTGTAGGGATGAAGCAAAGTTTTCCACAAAAGTTGAAGGACAAATACACAGTTATGATGACAATACTTTGCCTTGTTTGAGCAAAAACAAAAACAAAAAGAGAGAGAGAAATTCCTCTCAAATAAGATATGAAATGCATAAGCACAATTTTGGGCATCAAAGCAGTTTCTAGACAGAACAAGAACTTACCATTTAGTCATATTGGTATACACCAGTCTCTCAGTGAAAAAAAAAAGGATTAAGTATCTAAAAGAACAACTACGATTTTCTCTTTTTTATATAGCCATGGACACGGTTCTGTTCATATCTATTGCCCAGATGGTCATGTGGTCCTAACTGCAACAGATGCTGAGTGGCTAGTAAATGGAGCCCCTAGCTAAGTAGGTGTAAATTTCCTGCTAAAACTCACTTGTTGTATTACCAAATGCAAGGCTGGGAGAATGGACATTGGAGACAAATGGCTGCTTCCACCACACTATCTTATTTTAAATTCTACTGGTGACCAAGGGAGGCAGAGAGTGACAGACCATATGTAAATAGCATATATACTACAATAATAAAGAGTACAATACATAACTTATGTGTTCTGAAATGTAAAAAAAGGTCTGAAATGTAAGAAATTTTGAGAGATTGTCTACAAAAACTAGTTTGAGATTCACAGCTTAAAAAATAAAACTTCTAAGGAAACTGCCTTTCAGTGACCAAATATCCAACTACTATGGCACAAAAAGGGGCTATTCTTTTTCTTTTTAAAATGGTAACATAATTCAAAATGCATTACTGCCGCCGTCATTTTGATAGGAAACCTTATTCTTCAAACCTGAAAAATATTAAAACATTATTTGCAAATACACATCAGCTAATAATTGAAAATTCTAAATTCCTTTCTGTTTACCTCTTAATCAAAATTGTTTTTTTTTGTTTTGTTTTTTTAGTTATATCTAGCAAATTCATGTATCAGGTAAGTTTTAATTGACAAGGAAAGTTATAAAATTCTGTTAGTCTTGTTTAGAAAAAAAAAAGGGTAAGTTTTTCGTTGAAAACCCAGAAGAGCTGTTCTCCATGACGTCAAAGGAGGTCTAATCTCAGCTGGAAGATGAAAGAAATAGCTTTATGAAGAATACAGAAAGAGGTGTACTTTCTCCCAGCTGTGGCAAGAGTAGTGAGCTCAGACACTGCATACCTGCATATGATAGGTAGAAAGATTAAGAGACAGTTATTTAGGTGGTTAGTTTCACATCTATTTCAAAGTCTGTAGTCACAGAGGTAAAAGAGCACTAGGTAGAGTGAGAAAAGCATCTTAAAAGGAGAGTGAGAAAACGGAGTGCCTAGTTCCCTCTCTACTCTCTCTAGCTCTATGAAATCAAGTAACTTGAACAGTCTTGAGGATTTAGTTTCCCTTATCTCTTTCTTCCATTTCAGAGTGTGTTCTGCTTGATTTCTGGATTGTGCAAAGTGAAATCATGTATATAAAAGGGCTGGCTTGCCACCAGGAAGTGCAATTACATGTGTAACATGCTCGACACAGGAGTGGCTGCTGAGAGTGGCAGTTTCTACTCCTTCTTTGGTGAGATATTTTTATTGTTAAAAATATATAAAGCTGGCAATAAAACAGTCAACAAGTACTGACTGAATATCAACTATGTGATAGGCACTCACTTCCTAAATAGTTGTGTGAGAGGTGATAAAAGATGAGGAGGACGGGGAGGAGGGAGGAAATGTTAAAGCAAGGCAGTCATACAGCAGGGGACTGACAGCATACATGCATTAGAGCAGAGGCTCCCAAATCTGGGTCTTATTTCTCAGCATTCCAGATGCCTCATTTCCTGTGACTATAAAATTATTTAAATCCTTATTATCATATCAAAATGTCCATTGATTGCTTTGGCTATCTAGCATTCAGGTCTAAAGGCACATCTAAATCAAGGGCTGCAGATCTCTCTCTTGCTTACAGTGCCAGCAGATCATTTCATCAGTTGTCCTGCTCTTCCTTGGCCAATAAGAGTACCTGAGGCCCAGGGGCGCCTGGGTGGCACAGCGGTTAAGCGTCTGCCTTCGGCTTAAGGCATGATCCCGGCGTTATGGGATCCCGGCGTGATCCTCCCCTATGAGCCTGCTTCTTCCTCTCCCACTCCCCCTGCTTGTGTTCCCTCTCTCGCTGGCTGTCTCTATCTCTGTCGAATAAATAAATAAAATCTTAAAAAAAAAAAAAAAAGAGTACCTGAGGCCCAATACGGACTATGGAATATTCTCTCTACAGCTACCCTTAGGCCATACGTGCAGTGCTGTAATGGCTACTCTTTAAGATTTCCCTTCTCGGTCCTTCAGAGCTATGAACTGAATGCATTTCCTGACATTTTTGAGAACTCTTCATCTGAACAACAGAATCCCTTCCTTCTACATTGAAGAAATGCAGACGGACAAACCTCAGGTCACAAGCACTAATACAGAATCTCCAAACATCATTCAGGAGTCTCTATACCAAAGAAGCTCTCCAAATGATCCTGAGTAGCCAGCCAGCACCTGCCCCCCGTGCAACCTTTGAGAACCACTTGTTAAGAGACTTTCTGTTCGAAGTGTGGCCTGGGCACCGGCTATATTGGCATCACTTGGGAACTTGTTAGAAATGCAGAATATAGGCCCTGCTCTTAATCAGAATCTGCATTTTTACAAGATCCCTGGGTGTTCTCATATATCTTGAAGTTTCAGTAGCATGGAGGAAGACACCTAGTTTAAAAAAAAAAAAACAAAACTGTTTTGGGTTAAGGAGAGATTATAAGTCAATGTGAAATGCCAAATTTAAATTGTGTATAATGCATGGTTTCAGAAGGTTCTTAATGTATAAAAATGTTTCTATGAAATAGCAATTCATTCATAATTTCCTGATACAAGTTTTAGGTTATTAATATGCAACACGATATGTTAAGAAATCTATTTTTTAGAGTAAATGGAAAATGATAATGGAAGTGGAAGTTTCTCTTGCCTGGGGCTACAAACATTTTTGGAATACAGGCGTCAATGAATGATGGACAACATCACTCAATCTAGTGTTAGTTTCTGCAGCATTCAGACATAAAGGACCCATTGTCTGGAAAAGGACCCATTAACGTTTTGAGGGTCAAGTATGGTAGGTTCAATCAATTCCAACAATGATAATATTTTTATTTCAGTGCAGAGTACAAAAAGTTTCTCTGCACTAATGATTCACTAAGTCTCACTAAGTTTCCCTGAGGTTGAGATGAAACCTATGATTTTCACTATGTCAAGGCGAATAAACCATTCACAGAAGTGGTGAGAAGGGAAAAAAAACAGAAGAGGCAAAAGGTGAAGTGTTTCAGTTAATGGTTGAAATCACATTTAAAAGAGGCAGAAAGATTTTCAAACTTTGGTTAGGCTTAGTACAAGAATGATAAAAGATTGAACTTAGTAACTTGAATTCACAGTATAAGCTCTAGTTAAGAGCAGAAAGAACAGCTCTCACGTCAGACAGTCTGGTTTCAAACCCCAACTCCTTGACTGACTGTGTAACTTTTACCTCTCCATCCCTTCATTACTTCATATAAAAACTATGGATGATGACGCTAAAAGGGACTTTAATAAGGTTTCGCTCACATGTTGGTTGGTGTCTTTATTATTAAAAATAATTTCTTAAGGGACTGTGCAGAACCAGTGTCACATGATGAAGGTTTTCTAGGAACCACAGAACCCCAGATCATGACTGACCCAGTTCTGTGAACTAGAGGTCATTATATGAGTGTAAAGCTCTTAACATGGTCATGCTCTTAAGAGCATGTAAAGCATGGTCATATGCAGACTGGCCCCAGCTGGTCCTATATACAGAGTAAACACTAGGAAAGTATTAGTTGTCATCCTCCTCATCATCATCATAGATCCATCCCAGTGTTAGCAAATGGCCTGCTTAATATTTTTGTACCAAGTAAATAAGTAAAACGCGTGGTCCCTAGTATATATTATATTATGATTATACAATATTATGTGTTTTGAGAGGTCTTTCCCACATAAGACTAAGATTTGCAACAAGGCTTAGAAATCGTTTTGATCTTATTTCTGCCCTGTAACACCGTGCCCAGGACCCAACAGGCATGTATACATTATGGTTTAAGATGAAACAGATGGGTATTGTACCATCACATATAAACTGTATTCACATGGACAAATGGAATTCTTGCCAGAGTTTCAGTTCAGTTTCAAAATTAATTGGGGGAATAGTATCTGCCATCATATAATATACTTAAGTAATTATTGTTAATGATAACCTGGATATTTGCCTCACCCAATCCCTGCTGTATTAGTTCCCTGAAGCAACTGTAAAAAATTAACACAAACTAGGTGGCTTAAAACAAGAGAAATTCATTGTCTAACAATTCTGGAAGCCAAAAGTCAGACAGATGTCAACAGGCCAACGAGATATGGAAGTAACTCAAAAGTCCATCCATAGATGAATGGATAAAGGAAATGTGGTATTATCTACAATAGACTCTTACTCAGCCATAAAAAAGAATGAAATCTTGCCATTTGTAACAACATGAATGAACCTAGAGGGTATTATGCTAAGTGAAATAAGTCAGATAGAGAAAGACAAATACTATATGATTTCACCCATATGTGGAATTTAAGAAACAAAACAAACAAACAAAAAAAGAGACCAAAAAGAAAGAAAACAAAAACAAAAAACAAACCCAGACTCTTAAATACAGGGAACAAGCTAGTAGTTGCCAGAAGGAAGGTGGTGGTGGTGGAGGGTGTGTGTGAAATAAATTAAAGGGATTGAAAGTATACTTGATGAGCACTGAGAAATGTTATAAAACTGTAATTATTGTATTGTACGCAAGTAATGAATCATGGAACTTTATGTCAAAAACTAGGGATGCACTGTATGGTGACTAACATAATATAATAAAAAAATATTTAAAAAAAGAATTATTGTATTGTATACCTGAAAATAATAGGACACTGTAATTATACTTGAATTTAAAAAAGAAATAAAAAATAAAAGACACTACCCCCCTCCCCCCAAAAAGTCAACAGGCCAAAATTATGGGGTCTGCAGAGTTGAGCTCCTTCCAGAGGCCCTAGGAGAGATTGTGTTCCTTGCCTCTTCCAGTTTCTCATGGCTGCTAGCCTTCATTGACTGATGGCTGCATCTTTCCCATCTTCCAGGCCACACAGCTGCCTCCTCTATGTATATGTCAGATAAGGACACTTGTGATTACATTTAGGTTCCACCAGAATAAATCAAGGTAATCTCACCATCTTAAGATCCTTAACTTAATCACACATGCAAAAAATCTTTCTTTATAAGGTAACATGTACAATTTTCAGGGATTAGGACCTACTACCCTTGGGCCATCAGTCTACTGCATGTATTTTTCATGAAAAGCTGATTAAATACTATATCATATATTTGGTTTGTGAACAGCCCATATATTAACAGTAACATCTTTAGGAAGAACAAGGAGGGGCACAATGGTAGCTGTTCTCATTACTATTATCTCATTTGACCCTCATAACAACTGTGGGGTGAATATGGCGTTTCTACTTAAATGATGAGAACATGTTAAGTATCATGAATAGCATCTAAGATGTGCTTTTGAAGCTGGTGTATTTTTTCTGTCTCTATTTCAACACTGCCAACTTTCTTATTACCCATGACACCTACATGTGTGCTTCTAAGCACTCATGTTTTCTATATGTCTGAGGGGGAAAATAATTTGTAATTGCCTAAGTAATTACCTCAAAATATTTCCAACATTCTGTGAATTTGCACACTCAGTAGAAATAAACTCTAAGATAATGTTTTTTAATCAACTCTTGTTAAAGTTAACATTTTACCACCCTAGATACAGGTTGAATGAGGAAACGTTTTAAAAATCATCTTGGTAGATCACCTGGTAAATATGCATGTGGCACTTCTTTATGACACGTACTAGAGCACAGCCTAGTCGGACCTTCAACTTTTTAAAGACACTCCTAGAATATTTGAGAAGCTCTAGGCAAATCCAAAGACAATTTATCGTCACTTAGGTCTTTGTTTGAAATATTAATAGCAACCCTCTTGGACTTTATCTTGACTTTAATAGTTAAACATTATTAACTCGCAGCAATGTATTGTTTCTACAGGCTAGGAACTTACAAACTTTGAATCCTGAAGCTGGAATTTAAGGAACCATGGGAATCACTTCATCCAAACCCCTTATTTTACCAATAGCCCCCATAAAAGTCATGACTTCTCCAAGGCAACACAATGAATAAGTTTGAGATGCTGGTGGGAACTTCATTCAGTTACATGCCCAAGTGTGGTATTTTTCTTACGCTTCCTTGCTCCCTCTACCCCTCCCTTCCTCTCTTTCTTCTTTCCTTGGTGGGTTCTATCTTTCAGGCTTTTGTTCTCTCTTGCAGTGCAGCGTGTCCATAATCAAAGTACAATACCTTGCCTTGCAGCTCCATGTGTAAAAGACTTGGTATAGCAAGTTTTAGTGATTTCTAATCGATATGAGGTTTTCTGATCCTCTATGATTTTCAAAGTCATTACAAGTTTGATTTCAGGAATACTCCTCATAACTTTAGAGACTTTCATTCCTATGAATTATGGACAGTGGCCCATCCCCTATAATTTACATAAATATAAACTACTTAAGCAATATTTATTATTCACGCAACAAATATTTATCAAGTTCCTATTACGTTTCAGCAAAGATACAGAGGATGTAATGCTAAAAAAAGATAATGTTCCTGCTCTTATATCTTTGAAAAACAAATGTACATATGCTTAATGATACTGTGCTGTGCACTTAAAATTTGTTAAGAAGATAGATTACATGATATGTGTGTGTATGTATTTTAACAGATTTTATTTTCAGAGCAGTTTTAATTTCACAGCAAAACTAGAGGAAGGTACTGAGATTTCCTATTTACTCCCTGATTCCACTTGTACATAGCCTCTCCCATAGGAATGGTACCTTTGCTACAACCCATGACCTTACATTGATAACATCATTATCACTCAAAGTTCATAATTTACATTAGGGTTCCCTCTTGGTGTTGTAAATTTTATGGGTGGACAAACGTGTAATGAAATGTATGCATCATAACAGTGTCATGCAGAGCACTTCCATGTTTAATGGTCTTCCATTCTCCACCTATTCATCTCTGTCCTCCTCTCTAACTCCTGGCAACCACTGACCTTTTTACTGTATCCATAATTTTGCCTTTTCCAGAATGCCATATAGTTGGAATCATACAGCATGTAGCCTTTTCAGACTGGCTTTTTTCATTTAGTGTGCTAAATGTGCTTACGTTTCCTCTGTGTCTTTTCACAGCTTGATAGTTCATTTAGTGCTGAGTAATATTCCACTGTCTGGATTACATGTCACAGCTTATTTATTGATCAATCTATCAAAGGAAAGTTGCTCCCAGGTTTTAGTGTTTTGAATAAAGCTACTATAAACAGCCACGTACAAGTTTTTATATTGATTTAAGTTTTCAATTATTTTGATAAATATCAAGCAGCATGACTGTGGGATCATATGTAAGAGTATGTTTAATTTTGTGAGAATCTGCCAAACCGTCTTCCAAAATGGTTACCATTTTGCATTCCTAATACATCATGTGTTTTTACAAAAAACAAAAACAAAACTAAAAAAAAAAAAAACAAACCCGAGAATGAAAATTAACAAGTAAATCAATGAATTATGTAATACAATTTCAAGAAATGATAGCTGTTATAAAGAAAAAGCAAGATAAGGGGTAGAGGTTTTTCCATTACTCGTGGATTTTAGAAGTAGGCTTTAAACTGTTTTAAATTGTAGCCTTAATACTTTTGATTTGGGTGTGGTACAAAGAAGTTTGCTATTTTGCTGTTAAAACAATGATCTATTTTGGACACACTATTACTTTCTAAAATGAAACTATATAATGATGAGCTCAGAAAATAGTCATTTACCATGCCACTTTTCCCCCACGGAATAATCCCTATAAAATTAATATTTATGTTACCAAATTATTAAGAGAATAAAGAACCTGATCCCATTGTGTTTAGAGTTAAAAAATTCAAGTGAGCTTTTCTGATTTTTAAAAGTTCTCAGCTATCCTATATAATAATTTGGAAGATAATACTAACACAAAACCTACAAACTCGTGTCATATGCATTTCCATTATGGATTAACTGGGATATTGTGTGTATATTTATAATTTTTAAGTTATTATTATTTAGATTTGTTTCTTCTCCTTGTCAATCATTCCATCTTCTCAAACTTGTTTAAATGGATTCCCCTCACAAATTTCCTTTTCTCACACCTCTAACTAGTTGTAGCTTCTTTGCCCTTCCATATCCCAGTCTATGTTCTTGAGTAAAGACTACTTAACATGTAAAGTTGTCATGGAAGGGATAAACCCCATTTCAAGTTTGGACATAAAGTCTGGGTAGGCACATAGGTTCCAGGAGTGATGTTGGATCCATGATACACAAAGGAGGTGATAATGGTGCGAAGGAGGGGCAGAGAAGCAAATACAACATAATAATGTATCTCTGACAATTAAAAACAAAGCAGTTCTACCACTTCTTTCCAGGCACAGAGATAGAAATGATCATTTACCTGATGTCATAGGACTAAAGTTTCCCTCGTGCCATTTTTATTGAAAATTTGAATGCAGCAAGTAAATACAAAATGAGAAGACTAAAGATACTTAATATGTTTGGAATGAGGGTGGAATTTTTTGCAAGGGAGCATTGCTAACAAAAATATGGTGATGCAAATACATTGTACATGACTTGGGACCTGAAATGATTAAAATTACTTACAGGCTCTGATCTGAGAGACAGTAGGGAAATGAGTGAGGATGACAGGGAGTGATGGATATATGCAGTGGCTTTCTGGAAACACTTTCTGAGTCTAATATCTACGCACTCTTTCGCAATGAACTTTTCTTTCCTGTGGGAAATCCATCTGTTTTCAACAGGGCCAATCCCATCTAACAAAAGGGCAGGAATGTGACTCATTCACAGCCAAATAAAGCATCCCTACCCCTGACCATGGTGAGTGTCCCAGGCATGTGAATAATTCAGAATCTTCTCTGGGATTTTTGGCTGGTACAATATGAAAGGACTGTCTCATTTGGCTATTGTTTCTAAACTGGTAGGATGTTAATCAGATGGTTCTTGGTCTTCCTGTCTGCCATATGGAGAAAGACATTTTGAGAGATGGAATGAGACTGTCTAAAAATTAAAGGGGTAAAGTAATATCTGTCTTTAGTGTTTTTATTTAAGAGAAATATTGAGTTTTTGTTTGTTTAGAACCATTTCGTAAGCAAATATTTATTTCTACATAGCATTGCTTATTGATGAACCAATTTTACCTCAGAACCCAGTGATAGCAATTATGACAATGATAGTTTCCATTTGTCAAGAGCTAAATACCTGCTAAATGTCTTACATGCATTGCTTTTTTATTTACTAAATTAATATTCTGAGGTACATAAAAAACATAATGTTGATTAAAAAACATGAAATTAAGAAATCAAACTTTCTCCTTTACTTGGTGCATGGCAGAGAACACTAGCTATTCCCCTATCAGAAAACAGAAACAGGGGCACCTGGGTGGCACAGCGGTTAAGCGTCTGCCTTCTGCTCAGGGTGTGATCCCGGCATTATGGGATCGAGCCCCACATCAGGCTCCTCTGCTAGAAGCCTGCTTCTTCCTCTCCCCCTCGCCCTGCTTGTGTTCCCTCTCTCGCTGGCTGTCTCTAACTCTGTCGAATAAATAAATAAAATCTTAAAAAAAAAAAAAAAAGAAAAGAAAACAGAAACAGTGACCTGGTTGCCTCCAAGTGCACAAGTCACACAATTTCAATGGAGAATCATTTCTAAAATTACATACAATTTTAGATGTAGGCATATAACCAACATTCCGATGCAGTAAATTAGAACTTGGCAGAATTAATTGATTGCAACAGTAAATAAAATAAAATTTAAGGTAGATTGTAATCTCCCATAAGGCAGTAGTTCTGGCTTAATTCTGAAATGCTGAGTAAGAATTATGTGTCCTTGCAAAGTAGAAAGATCACTGATGTAGCTGTATCTGACAGGGGGAATTTTCAGATTTATTTTTCTGTGTATTATGGTCTGGCTCTATCAGATTGGCTGCCCAATGCCTTCTTGTAACACATACCTACAGCATTGATCTGGACGCTGAAAACACATATATGCTTTGCAAGTAAGCTGGCCTGAGACTGGATTCAGCTACGATCATCAAAATTAACTGTTTTCTTTACACCAATAAATATCTAATAATCTTTCTTTTTTTTAATATTTATTTTATTTATTTTTTTTTGAGAGAGAGAGATCGTTCACGTGCAGGGGGAGGGGCAGAGGAAAAGGAATTCAAGCAGAGTCAGTGCTGAGTCCACAGCCCAACATGGGGCTCAATCTCATGACCCTGAGATCATGACCTGAGCTGAAATCAAGAGTCCGACTCTTAACTAAGTCACCCAGGAGCCCCTAATCTTTCACCAAGGGAATGTTTGCAATATCGAGCTTTTTTTATGTTTGCTTTCTTGGTTGTGAGTAGCCATAAATTCGAATCTTTTTCTTTCTTTCAAGTCGCCTCTTTAATGAAGCATTCAATGTTCATCACACCTGAGTAGGTATTGCCCTCATCTGCCCCCTTACAGTATTTTATTGTAAAATTCTTATTTCAATCTGTTTATTATGATTATTTGTGATTTTCATAAATATTAATGTGTCATATATTATGTGGAAAAATGTTACTAAATTCTATTTTTTTTTTAAAAGATCTTTATTTATTTTGGGAGAGAGACAGAGAAAGAGAGAGAGAAAGCATGAGCTGGGGGGAGGGGCAGAGGGAGAAAGAGAATCTCAAGCAGACTCCAAGCTGAGCACGGAGCCTGACAACTGTGAAATCATGACCTGAGTCAAAATCAAGAGTCAGACCATTAACTGACTGGGCCACCCGCACACCCTTAAATTCTGTTCTTTATATTCCTCATAGACAAAGATTATTTTGTATAATTTGAATTGAATAATGTTTCTATCATTCAGGAATCTAGCACAATTTTGGGACAATGTTAGGAATTGTGATGTTTATTCTAGAAATGAATATATAAATAAATCTTATATGTGCTTCTAAATAAGCAATATTAGAGTACTTCCATAGACAGATTTTTATGTAATAAAATGCTTGCTCTTTCCCTCTTAAAAAGTTGCCTAAGACTTGTACCTAATAAAATGTTCCCTCCTTGCCTGTTTTTTGTTTGTTTGTTTGTTTTAAACGCCTAAGCTGTTTACCTAAAATATACAAAATGCCATTGATGGCGGATTGGTTTGAAAAGTATCAAATTCATATCCACCTAGAACCTCAGAATGTGACCTTATTCGGAAGTAGGGTCTTTGTACATGTAATCAAGTTAAAACCAAGTTATACTGGATTAGGGTGGGTCCTAAATTCAGTAACTGGTGTCTGTATAAAGAGTAGAGCGAACACACATAGAGAAGGACATATGAAGACAAGACGCTGAGATTTTTGACAAGCCAAAGAATGTCAAGGATTGCCTGAAGGCATCAGAAACTAGAAAGAGGCAAAGAAGGATTATTCCCTAGTACCTGCAGAAGGAACACTGCCCTGCCGGCACTTTGATTTTAGACTTCTAGCCTCCAGAACTGTGAAAGAGTAAACTTCGGCTGTTTTAAGCCACCCAATTAGTGGTCTTGTATTACAGAAGCCCTAGGACCTAACGTGGATGGGAAAACTTTACATACTGGATACACAACTAGCCAGAATAATCAGTTCACCCTAATTTTTCAGAACTCAACACTTAAAAAAGGCAAACCAGCAGGAATAAAGTGAAAGGCTGTAATGGAATAATTCAAAAACATCTCAGGCATGTCCTGGACTCAGAATATATTGGACTCAAACTTTACACCCATCCATCTTCAGACAGCCATGGGAGCCCACTTGCAGAATGATGACTCTGAGGCACGAGGTCACATTATGAAATAACCCATCATCTTCACTTGAATGTGTTTACTGAGTCAAGAGGATGGAATGATTTATTTTACAGAGATTTACAGCCATAAAAGTTGAACCAAAATGGGTTTTCTTCAAATTTACTAGAGATTTCTCTAGAGCAGTGGTTACTGACCTTTATTATTTTTGTCTTAGCCATGGACTCCCTCTGAAATCTAAACCCTCTCCTTTGAAAAATACACATAAGTATCTATACTTTTTTTGTTATTTTACAATTTCAGGATGGTCAGAGATTCTCTGTACCAATCTTTACATCTTATGGGATCTCTAAACATCCCTATTGTACAGAATAACAAATTAGGGAAAGCAACTTCAATTTCCAAATTCGGAGGCACTGTCCAATGTTTATTCAACTCATTTAACTTATTGGTGCTAAGAACAGACTTAAGTATGGTCTTAATTTATTCTCACTGCACAGAGTCCTGGACCTATGTTCTTTTTGTGTGCCAAAAATGTGAATTATAATATTTTAGAGAAGGTAGGATTCCAACTTCAAAAGTCAGCATGTAATGGAGGAAATAATCCAGAGAAAAGCAAAGTTAAAATCACATTATAAGGATAGGTAAGGTGTCATTTATACACATAAGATATTGTAACATACACACATGCATAACTGAATGGTCTGTCAGTGTACTTACAGTAAGTACTCAAAACCCTTCAGTGATGGTCTGCCATTTACTAAAGCCAGCTATCATGCATTTTAAACCTTTATCAAGAAAAGTTGTTAATTCACAGGCTACCAAATTTTGGAAAATGTGAATGTTATCCATAGTGTTAAACCCATATCTCCGAGGCAAAATTAAAGCAAACAAATTAGAAATAAAACAAACAAATTCCCTCTAAAGTTCATTATAGCTCCAGGGCAGACATGACTTCATCTTTGCTAATCAGACATGATCCCTGTAATATATATGTAGATACAGAAATTAGTTACATGAGAAAACAGGACAGATGTTACCCATTGTCTGATGCACAGGGGATAGGGCTGTATGATACCAGAGTCTGCAGGGATGGGGGCATCAAGCTGGCTGGCAGCTTCCTGGTCTTGACAGAGGTAGCCTTAGCCTTAAGACAACTAGCTCTGGGGTGTATTGTGGTTATTCCTAAAGCTCAGTCTACAGGCTATCTGTTCAATTCTCCTAACAACTTTGTATGATCTCTATATGACTTAATAAATCGTCTTCTTTTTATCAGAGAATTCTTTTCGTTGCAGCTGAGAACAGCAAATGGTGCCCTCCATCTAAAAACACATATTCTATTTCTCATATCCCTGGATATGGCAGTGGCTATTTGGAATTACTTGGAAATCTACAGATTGGTCAGTGACTTGACCTGTGACAAGAATTTTCTGCCAGTCACTTATAACAAGAGCAGTAAAACCAAATATAAAAAGAGACTAAATCAGTTATCAGTAGAAGCCAGAGGAGTCACATTAGTAATTCAGAATCAGGTTAAACTATACAAGCCATGCAATAAATAGATGAGCAGTAGAATTGAGAGACTAAAAAGAAAAAAAAAAAAAAATGGAGCCAATAGTGAGAGGGAAAGCCTGCCACAGAGACAGAGTAGCTTTGACAAATTTCTGATCTCCATTGCTGGGCAGAGTGAGGCCCACTTATATGGTTCTTCATTTTGTTATTATTATTTCCAGTGTGATTATTTATGTATTTACCTTGAACCATCCTGAATGAATCTCAGGAAAATAATCAATCATAAGAATCTATCTTAAAATAAACCACCATAAAAAATAGTGGTGGGGGATGGGCATCTTTCACCCTGCTTCCCACCCTTACTTTTTTTTTTCACTCTCTCCCTTTCCTTTTATCCTCATCTACTAATTACAGACTATGTTCTTTTTTTTTTTTAAAGACTTTATTTATTTGTTTGACAGAGATAGACAGCCAGAGAGAGAGGGAACACAAGCAGAGCGAGTGGAAGAGGAAGCAGCAGGCTCCAAGCGGAGGAGCCTGATGTGGGACTCGATCCCATAACGCCGGGATCATGCCCTGAGCAGAAGGCAGAGGTAACGACTGCGCCACCCAGGCGCCCCACAGATGTTCTAATACCAATCTAAATCAAGTATTACCAACTATATATTCCTTTAAAAAGTCCTAGGCATTATCAAACTCACACATTTCATTAAGGAGTTTCAACTAATCAAAAATGCTTGTCACAATGTCTAATTTGTCTAATATTTCAATATCTACACACTATCCTACTCGTTTCTGGAGTCTTTTTTATATCTAGGACCATTATAGATAAACTTATCTTAGGGGGTAAAATGAATAATTTTAAAGAAAATTGGAAAGAAGAGTGGAGAGAGTGTGTTTAGACAGTACACAGTCAAACAGATTTTAAGCTTTGGAGTCTGTGAAATTGGTTATACCACATGATAATGAAGTTATATATATGGAATTAAGAAAAAGGAGGCTGCGCTTTTTTTGTTTCTTTGTTTTATTTTTTGGTGCAAATTTTTATATTTGTTCTAACCACATAATAACTAAATGCAAAATAAGCAATTGAATGCATAAAAATGGACTGTATGAGATATCAAAACCAGATAATCAAAAACTGCCAACAAACAAAAGTCCAGGACCAGATGGTTCACAGGTGAATTCTACCAAATATTTTTTTTAAAAAAAAGAGTTAATACCTGTGCTTCTTAAGCTATTCCAAAAAATAGAAGAGGAAGGAAAACTTCCAAATTCATTCTACAAGGCCAGCATTAGTCTAATACCAAAATCAGACAAAAACACTACAAAGTTAAAAGCCAATATCTGATGAACAGAAATGCAAAAATCCTCAACAAAGTGTCAGCAAACAGGGAAGCCTAGGTGGCTCAGTCAGTTAAAGCATCTGCCTCCAGCTCAGGTCATGATCTCAGAGTCCTGGGATTGAGTCCCACATTGGGCTCCCTGCTCTGCAGGGAGCCTGCTTCTCCCTCTGCCTGCTGTTCCCCATGCTTGTGCTCTCTCTCTCTCTCTCTGACAAATAAATAAATAAATAAATAAATAAATAAAATCTTTAAAAAAATATTAGCAAACGCAATTCAAAAATACATTTAAGGGGCGCCTGGGTGGCACAGCGGTTAAGCGTCTGCCTTCGGCTCAGGGCGTGATCCCGGCGTTATGGGATCGAGCCCCACATCAGGCTCCTCCGCTATGAGCCTGCTTCTTCCTCTCCCACTCCCCCTGCTTGTGTTCCCTCTCTCACTGGCTGTCTCTATCTCTGTCAAATAAATAAATAAACTCTTTAAAAAAAAAAATACATTTAAAAAGATCATTCAACACAATAAAGTAGAATTTATGCCAGGAATGCCAGAGTGGTTCAATATTCACTAATCAGTCAATGTGATATGTCATATTAATAAGAGGAAGGATAAAAACTATACGATCATCTCAATCATGATAAAAATCCTCAGCAAAGCAGGTTTAGCAGAATAACTCAACATAATAAAGGCCATAACAAAATACCCACATCTAATACTATACTCAAAGGTGAAAAACTAAGAGCTCTTCCTCGAAGATCAGGAATAAGACAATGATGTCTACTCTTACTAGTTTTTCAACATAGTACCTGAAGTCCTAGCTGCAACAATCAGACAAGAAAAAGAAAAAAAAAAAAAAGACATCCAAACTAGTAAGGAAAAAGCCGAACTGTCACTATTTGCAGAATAACATGATATATATGTAGAAAACCCTAAAGACTCCACTAAAAATTCCTAGGACAGTTAAGTGAATTCAGTAAGGTCACAGGATATAAAATCAAAGTACAGAAGTCTGTTGTGTTTCCATACACTAATAATGAAGCAGAAGAAAAAATTAAGAAAACAATCCCATTTATAATTGCACCAAAAAGAATAAAATATCTAGGATTAATTTAACCAAGGCAGTCAAAGACCTATACTCAGTAAACTATAAGTCAATGATGAAAGAAATTGAAAATGATACAAATGAATGGAAAGACTTACCATGCTCACGGATTGCAAGAATTATTATTGTTCAAATGCCCATAATACTCACAGCAATCTAGAGATTTAATGCAATCCCTATCAAAATACCAATAGCTTTTTTCACAAAACTAGAACAAATAACCTAAAATATGGACGGAACCACAAAAAACTTGTATAGTCAAAACAATCTTGAGAAAGAAGAAAAACACTGACGTATTACAGTCCCAGGTTTCAGGATATACTACAAAGCTATAAAAAACAAAGCAGTATGGTACCAGCACAAAAACAGACACATAAATCAATGGAACAGAATAAAGGGCCCAGAAATAAACCCATGTCTATATGGTTAATTAATCTACGACAATGGAGTCAAGAATATACAAGGGGGGAAAGAACGTCTTTTCAATAAATGGTGTTGGGAAAGCTGGACAGCTACATGCAAAAGAATAAAACTGGACCATTTTCTTGCACCATACACAAAAATAAATTTAAAAATAGAAAAAACATAGGCAGTAATATCTTAGACATCACCCCTAGCAACATGTTTATGGGTATGGCTCCTCCGGGAAGGAAACAAAACCAAAAATAATTTACCGGAACTACATCAAAATAAAACATTTGCACAGCAAAAGAACCCATCAAGAAAACAAAAAGGCAACCTACTGAATTGGAGAAGATATTTGCAAATGATATATCCAATGAGGGGTTAATATGCAAAATACACAAAGAACTTATACAACTCAACACCAAAAAAGTAAACCATTTGATTAAAAAAAATGGCAGAGAACCTGAATACACATGGATACATAAAAAGATACTCAACATCGCTAATCATCAGAAAAATACAAATCAAAACTACAATGAGATACCACCTCACACCTGTCAGAATGGCTAGTATCAAAAAGACAAAACATACCAAATGTTGGTGAGGATGTGGAGAAAAAGGAACCTTTAGGCACTTTTGGTGGGAATGTAAATTGCTAAAACCACTGAAGAAAACAGTATGGACATTCCAAAACTAGAACTACCATATGATCCAATAATTACACTACTGGATATTTACCCCCCCCCCAGAAGAAAACACTATTTTGAAAAGATATATGCACTCCTATGTTTATTGCATCATTATTTACAATAGCCAAGATATGGAAGCAACCTAAGCGTACACCAACAAATGAATGGGTAAAGAAGATGTGGTATACTTACTACTCAGCCACGAAAAGGAATGAGACCTTACCATTTGTGACAACATGGATGGACACAGAGCATATTATGCTAAGTGAAATAAGTCAGAGAAATCAAATGCCATACGATTTTCCACTTATGGAGAAACTAAACACAAACAAATGAACAAACAAACAAAAAACAGATTCTTAAATACAGAGAACAAACTCGTGGTTGCCAGATGGGAGGTGGGTGGGGGAAAGGATGAAGTAGATGAAACGGAATAAGAGGTACAAACTTCTAGTTATAAAATAAATTAAGTCATGGAAATGAAAAGTACAGCATAGGGAATGTAGTCAATAATATTGTAATAACATTGTATGGTGATGGGTGATGACCAGTTACCACAGTGAGCACTGAGTAACGTACAGAATTATAGAATCACTGTGTCACATACCTGAAACTAAAGTAATGTTGCGTGTCAATTATACTTCAATAATGAAAATAAATAATTTAAAATAGCCATACTAGCCTTCCTACAAATCAAAACAAAACAAAAAAACAGAGACAGATTAGGAAATTACTAGAAAGCTGGTGATATATCTACTATAAAATCAAGTTTTTTGAGAACTCTAACACTGTGCAAAATCATACACTAAAAACACAGGATGTACGGGAAGACCATGACTGGGGAAGACCACTTACCATGGAACTGTGCAATCATAGCATTAAGAACATAATAATGATATCAATAAAAACATAGCCATAATATGATATTTTCCATTTTTTATCCCAAATACCATAGTCAATCATTTGCAGCCTTACAGTTAAGATTTAGTGTTTCTTCCTCTGAGATGAAGATCCTAAAGGGAATTACCTCTAATAAAGTACATTATCATCAAAATTAAAACCTAAGGCATACTAATTTCTTTTTTTAATGCAGGGAAAAAGTCTTAACAGAATCTTCTATACTCACTGCATTGACAGATATCTTGGTGTACTGAAAAGCACCTTTTTTTTTTTTAATGTTTTGAAGGCACCTAACTGCCACTACCAGCACTAAAGGGAGGTTCTTCTGTATATTTTCTTATTCCCATGGATTCATAAAGAATTCTATAAAATGTAATAAGGCTTTCCCCCTGATTGCTTCAAACCTTACCATGTTGGGAAAAAATTACATATAAACCAAAACAATTTTAAAAACTTTACTGGTATCAGTCTATCATTTATTAATTCCTACTGTGGTGATTTTATACTAAGAAATACACTGTGGGGGGAAGAGATTTGACTTGAATGTTCTATGGAAGAGAATATAAGCAGAAAAGCAGAGGGCTATAAGCTGAAACTTTCTGCCCCACACTGCGTTTGCTTTTTAAAAAGTCAGAGTATGTTCCCCCCTCCAAGGAATATCTTAAATCTTAAAAAACTAAATCCCTAGGTGTTAATGTAAAAATGCCTTTTAATAGTTGCCTTCACATAATGGAAAAATTGCTGATTTTTTAACAATTCTTTAATAATTTTTCAGAAGTCCTTTGTTCTACTGAAACTTCCCTAATACCCTCACTCAGAAGTTCTCGGGGGACTTTAAGCTTCTTCCAGAAATATCTTTATACCTGTATTATCTCTCTCACCTCCTTTAATTTTGTTTAATTGATTTACCTGTTTGGTTTTTTTCTTGCTCTTCAACTAAAAATCATCCAGGCAGTGTCCATATAATTTTACTGTACAGAGTATGCGTCAATTATTTTGTTTAATCTCTATACATAATGATCATTGTCAAAATAATAAACTTGGAATTTCGAGGAATTAATAGAAAGGAGTCAAATTTAAAAAAATTCAATTGATATATGTTCACCATTGGGTTTTGTTAAAGAAGTCAAAAACTGTCTCTAGTTACCAGTTTTCATCTTGCAGATATCCAATATGATAAAAGTGAGTAGTAAATTTCATTACAAAGCTTACTTACATTTAGCAGATATTACTTCAGTAAAGTTGAATTTGTTTTAGAATAACTCTAGCCTATACAGTTAGAAAGTGAATATTACCCAATAAAAGTATCCCCTGGAAACAAAATATTTTGTCAGTCCTTATATGTATTTGTTACGAATAATTTATAGTTTGATTTTGAAAGTGCTTCCTTCTTAAAGTCTAGATTTAAAAAAAATTATCTAAGATTAAAAGTTAACTGATAATGCTTGGGGATATAAATTAACCTATAATCCTTTCATTATTACACAACTGTGCTCATGTTGTTTGGTATGCGAGTTTGTGCATGCAGCAGCAAATGTTCTTTATTTCTTATTTTAATACTGACTTTAATGTTTGAAATATTCCCCCTGTCTGAAATGATCCCTGGAAGTGTTTGACTGTAGTAATCTGACTCTCTCACTGAGCTCCAGTGAACAAGATATTATTATCCAGCACACCCAGTATTCTAATAACTCTGGTCTGCTGATATTTTCCACTATAAACAGGAGATCAAGAAGATTTAGGCCTCAGGAAAACGATCATCAAGTCATCAGTCCACCCACCTTAAATTCTTAAGTTTCTTAAGAACACTCAGAATAGTTGGGACACCTGGGTGGCTCAGTCAGTTGAGCAAATGACTCTTGATTTCAGCTCAACTCATAATCTCAGGGTCATGAGATCAAGCCCCTTATTGGGCTCTGTGCTGGGCATGGAGACTGCATAAAATTCTCTCTCTCCTCTACCCATCCCCCCCTTTCTCCCACTCTAAAAAACCAAACCAAAACAAACAAACAAAAAAAGACACCACTCAGAATAAAAATGTATTCGAAAGAAATTAAAATACAAGAAAATAATCAGAAATCCATTTAAAATTTCTTGCTTTCCTTTCTCCTATGCATTCTTTGCACATGCACATCTGATAAACCATTTTAATGTCATAATCAGAGTCCTGATGGTGAACGCTTGATATCAAAACATTTGTAAAGCCTATCTTTTTAAACTTGATATCAAGGTGGAAACCATTTAGGAATAATGTGAATAATGATGCTCATGTATTGTTTAAGTGTCTCAAAAAATAAAAGGAAGGGATGGACAAATGAAGGAATGAGAGAAGACAAAGAGACTAGGAAAATCTAAAGCAATTATTTGGGATTCAAAATAAATCATAATTAGTGAGACTGATCAAGGAAAATGTATCATTAATTAGTCATGGTTAAGAGTACTAATTAATTAACTGCATTCAAGAAAAAAGGTGGAAATATAAATGTGATGGAGGAATTGTAGAAAATAAAGTAGTTGTGTAACAAGACAAAGAAAATATGTATTTTATAGGGTTCTCAGAATTTAAAGGCTATAATGAAAGCTGTTCCAGCTTATTTCTGTTCAACTCTATGTTAATTCAAAGACGATCTTAAATAAATTTTTCATTTTAGTTTGGCTCTTCCTAGCATGAGGTCAATTTCTAGCTTAGCCTTCTTCTTCAGCTCCTGTAATGTCATTGGGTAGACAGGTGAATTTATGAAATGAAGATTAATTTTTAATATTAGACCAAGCAAAGTATAATTAGAAGGGAAAATGAACTAGAGAGGTATAAACTAATAACATTATCAAATATATATATAAGTAGAGATTATCTACTCTTTGAAGTTCTCAACCTTGCAATTCCTTTCCATTAGTACATCACTAAAGACCAAATTGGCATACGATCAATACTCCAAAAGTTGTGGCAAATCTATATGTGAGTTTGTGTCTATGCTTTGATTTATGTAGAATTTGCCTGAAATATAACTTACCTCATTCTGGAGATCTCGGATCATTTTGCTCTTTCTTTCCATGTCAGTCTTTAAAAAATTAATCTGAAAATGAATGGAATATTATGTAAGCACAATTCAAATTAATCTCTATGGCTTTTATAAATTTATTTTCATGATTTCTGAAGCATAGTACAATGATTATCTCTTTATCAACAAATATTGAAAAAGAACAAAGGATTAAAATTTTCATTAACCAAACTTACATTGCCCAATACATACATATACCCACTGATTAGCCTTTTCTCACGTAGTAAAAGATTCATTTTTTTTAAATTGAGAAACCATGCATATTATAACTATGATTCTCTTACCTATTTAAATGTCAATTAAAAAACTGTGTTTTTTAAAAACAAAGCAAAACAAACAACAACAACAAAAAGCTAGATTCTAGGGGTGGGCCTAGAAATCTCCATTCATAAAACACTCTCCGGGTAATTTTGACCTATAGCAGGTTGGAAAGCAATTGCATAGTAATATTCCTGGTCTGTAAAGCACAGAATTGTCTAATACTGTACCAAAGAAACGATGATGTTTCCTTCTGAATTTGATATTGTTGGAATCTGTAAACTTAGGTCAGTTTTTCAAACTGTATTTACATAAACATAACACCTTTGCTGCCTGAGTATATCTGACTGAGTACTTAAAAAAAAAAATCAGTATAGCATAGTGGTTAAAATCTTGACACTTTATAGTCAGTGAGGGTTCACTCTGATAAAAAGGAACTTTAATGGTAGTAGATAAAATATTTAATTTCTCCCATTTTTAATGTCCTGGTAGTCACATTTTTTAAAAAAAGAAAAAGGAAACAGATAAAATTAATTTTGCTAATATGTTTTATTTAATTTAATATACTCAAAATACTATTTTGACATGTAATGGATTAATGATAGAATTTACATTATTTTTTACAATATATCATTAAAATCCATTGTATGTCTTACACTAATAGCATATCTCAATTTGGACTAGCTGTTTTATAATACTCAAGAGCCTTATGTAGCTAGTGGTTATATATTGGACAACACAGAGTTAGGAGATCCCTGGAATGATACAAAAGAGACTGGTAATGTGGATTATATCTAGACAGACTGAATCAGTGGAAATTAAGTTTGGGAGTAAAATGAATTTTCACCATATGTACAGAGTTAAAAAAAATAGTTCTGAAACATTTCAAACATAAACAAAAGACCAAGAAGTAATTTGTAAAATGTCTCTGGGCCCAACCCTAAGAAAAAACAAATGAAATTGTCCAATTCTGTTCAGACCTTTTAAAAAAGAAAAACGTTACACCTACTATTAAAACCCCACCTAATTTTTCCCCCTTCCCTCTCCAGAAGTTGATGCGTATTAGTCTCGTGCATGTTTCTGTACATTTTGCTTTTTGTGTATTATGTAAATCCTCGTAACAAATGTTAACATCCCTCTTCTCTGGCTTGTATAGTGGTCCTTAAACCATTCCTTCAAATGGTAATAGAAATCTAAACCAATTTTGGATGGTTAAACTACATATAAAACAACCAAAAGCCTGGGAACTACCACGACCATTGTTTTGGTCATAATAATTTTCAGGTTAAATTTTAACTATGATGATACTGACAGCAATCTGAAAACATAAAGTCACATTCTGCCCCATTGAGAAGATAGTTCGATTTAGTTGATAATGCAAAGGAATGGAGGATGTGATGCCGTTCAAAATTAGATATGCATGCAGCGCAATAGGGTATGCCCCAGTAATGAGCTTTTGCACCCATTTCTACTGCTATGTACTGTCTCAGCCTATAGATAACCAATCTTGGGGCTGGACCAACCTTTGTGGTTCTTAGTATGATTGCAAGACACACTCAGCAATATCATTAGGAAATTTTGAGAATTAAAAAAAAAAAAAAAAGGTTTATTACTTACAAGTCCTGGAAATTACATGTCACACTTGGGGCCACACAGTGAGGCCATGAGTAGGAAGAGCCAGGGAGAGAGAAGGTCTGATGTTCTGCTTTTATTGGGGTGGAAGGTAGGGGCCTAGGGTTTCCTGGGATCACTTTTTATTGGTGAATTTGAAACATAAGAAGAGAAATTTAAAACAGAAGGAAACAACAAGCATCCCAAATGGTCAGTTACTGAAATCAACCAAGATCTCCCAAACAAAGGAGCCTGAGGTATTTTTGGAGCTGGAAGGCTGGGATGGGGAGGACCTGGCCTGGGGCGTTAGCTAGTCTCGTGGCTGGCCCTGTGTGTATTTCAGATAGCCATCTCTGAAGTGGATGCCTTCACAATCAAAGCTCAAGTCAGCACTTGCATTACAAAAAGGAAAACCCAGCTGTCAGAGCTTACACTATGTCTACACCAGCACTGAAGAAATTTTGATATGTTGCAGATTTGTCTTTAAGTCACAAACTACTTAAAGCCATCTTGCTTATATTAATAACCTATTCTTTCACGGACCACTATTTTTCCCAAATCGTCACGCTGTGATACTGTTCAGTATATATTATACATAATTAACAACTTTTGTAAATGATTATTTTATTTTTACACCCAAACACATTACAAGGGGTTTTCTCACACATTACTTCAAAACAACCTTTAAAAGTAGTAAGGTCAGGTTTTACTTTTTTTTTTTTAAAGATTTTATTTATTTATTTGTCAGAAAGACAAAGTGCGAGAGAGCACAAGCAGGACAATGCCAGGGGCAGGCAGAGGGAGAAACAGACTCCCTTGCTGAACAGGGAACCTGATGTGGGACTCGATCCCAGGACCCTGGGATCATGACCTGGGTGGAAAGCAGACACTTAACTGACTGAGTCACCTGGGCGTCCTTATATAAATATTTTTTTCCTTAAAGTAAACTCTACCCTCAATGTGGGGCTCAGACTGCTGATCCCGAGATCAAGTCACCTGCTCTACCAACTGAGCCAGCCAGGCACCCCAACAACTAACTTTAATTAAAGTTAAACTCAGTCACCTGGCTGGCTTAGTCAGTAAAGTAGGGGACTCTCGATCTCAGGGTTGGGAGTTTGAGCCCCACTTTGGACACAGAGGTTACTTAAAAATAAATAAATAATAAATAAATAAAAGAGTATAATGAAAATACATTGCAATGTTAAGAATATAAGTACTTAAATGTGAAACTAGGACAGAAAATCTTGAGAACGCAGTGTTCAAATATTCAAGAGCTAAAATATATTCAGAATATTCAAAAAGTATGAGCATTTTGAAACCATTAGTCTAAAATCCCAAAAGGTTTTAACACCCCCGGCAAAATAAGCATTCCTAGTAGGTAGATATGAATTTAATTCTCAGAAAGAGAAAATACCATTTATTTACTTTGAACAAAGAATGTAAGAACATAGCAATTCTTTACTCTTAATGAGAGTCAAAGCTAGAAGCTAATTTTTGCCTTTAGACTAATTATGTCTCACTTAGGGCAAGTTAAGCCATAAAAATTAACAAGAGTAGTGAAATGCATCCAATGAGCATTAATATCTTTAATTACTCTGGTTACAGAGAATGAGAGCTCATTCTTCCTTACCGTCTGTTAGGAGTTTTCATGAGGAACACAGGTTTGAAAGATTGCTTAGGGATAATAACAAAGGTTCACATGTTCATAAAAAGTATTTTCCCATGGAATTAGATCATGGCAGCTTTACTGTTTCTTCAATTTAATTTTTCTTAAGTCTATCTTCTTTCATTTTTGTAATTTAAATTTATCCTTAAAGTTTCATAACATTTTACCATAAACTTATCAAATGATGTATTTGTAACATTTTTTGCATAAAATATAAATCTACTTTTATGGAAAAAGGCATAGTAATCAGTTATGTAATCAAGGGTAGCATGTAAGATTATCTGCTCTTAAATCTAAAATAGCACAATGTTTGCAGAATTAAATCCAGTTTTCCCCTCTATTTGAGAGTAAACAATTAAAATTACCTTTATCTCTCCTTCTTACCCAACCTTCAATTACACCAACACTCTTTCTAACAGAGAAAATAACTATTTACCAAAAAAAAAAAAAGTTTATACATACAAATTAGTTTAATTCTTAGTTAACCTAGAATTTTCAAATAAGGAGAACAGGCACAATGCATTCTGTTTGAGTCTACCAAAATTTGGAAGAGGTAATTCCCAGTACTATGAAATCTTTCTTCTAGATCCCACTAGATACACATTAAAGAAATAACCATTGTTGGGGCGCCTGGGTGGCGCAGTTAAGCGTCTGCCTTTGGCTCAGGGCGATCCCGGTGCTCTGGGATCTAGCCCCACATCAGGCTCCTCTGCTAGGAGCCTGCTTCTTCCTCTCCCACTCCCCCTGCTTGCGTTCCCTCTCTCACTGGCTGTCTCTCTCCGTCAAATAAATAAATAAAAATCTTTAATAAAAAAAAAAAACAAGAAATAACCATTGTTTTCATAAGTATATCTCAATCCCATATTTATTGAAGTTCCCGTCATCTCTTTCTAGACTGAGTTAACACATACTAGTCACTCAGTTGCAAACACTGAACAAATTCCTCCTGGTGACATGCTTTTCAAAAACAAACTAACCAACCCAGAGCCCTTAACCCCAGCCACCCCTTTGTATTGGCATGTTCTCACAGGCCGATATACCTAACCATCCCAGGGTCAGGTATCAGACAACTAGGGGCATTCCCTATGCCCCAGAGCCCGCTGAGATCATTCACATTGACTCCTCCTAAGCCTGCTTCCCCTGCCTCACACATTCTTTCCCACAGAAACCACAATAAAGGCTCTTGCCCACAGCTTCTCACCTCCCGCTGCCTCATGACCTACATGAGTACGTCCCTGGAATAGTCACATGTCACAAGGCACGCCACCCCTCTTGAGAACTGTGAGAAATAAACTAAATTCTCAAAGGTGATCATTTCCTGATTTGTTGGATGAACTGTACCTTAAATTTTCCATTAATATATTATATTTTAAAATAGACTCAGGTCCTAGAAACAAAATAAAAGGTCTACTCCCATAACTGGTATATAAGATGGTTCTGGAAAATAAAGGAGAAATCTAGTGAGAAAATCTGGAGAGAAGTTTGATTCTCAAGCCTTGGGGTGTGTCAGAATCACCTGTGGAGTTGATTAAACAGGCTGTGTATGGCCCCGCCACTGAGAGATTCCTGTTCCCTAGAAGATGGGTGGGGCCTAGGAATCTGGTCAAGGTCAATTATATGCCATGATTCAGGATCCATTGGTGTGAGGCTGACACCAGCACTTTTGTCCCACTCTTGACTTCTGTGTTCATCAATAAGTGAGGGTTGGGAATTAGAAGACCCCTAACAATCAAATACAACAAAAATATTTTCTTAGAATGAATGCTGACCAAGTATTTTTATGATCTTGGTGACTGCATTTTCTTTACTGTATTCTTTTATTTTTTACAGGTACATTTATTCCATAGTGTTTTGGGAGGAAAAAAAATTCCCAACCCCAAAGCAAAGTACACAAAAAAGAAACACACTTACAGTAGCTTGTTGTTTTTCTGCTTTCTCAGATGTCTCTTTAAGTTGATTTTGCAGGACCTCCTGGAGAGACTTCATTTGTTCTCTAGGAGAAAATAGCAAGAGAGAGACATAATTCTGTTATTTCCTGTGTATATTATGAAAAGAGGCTTTGCTGTCGACATACATTTAGGAAACAGATAACTAGAACTGTATGTAGGAACACGTTAAGCATGCAGGATGTGTCTGAGGATTCTATTAATAAAGTTTTCTCTCCCATGCAAGTACTAAAAGCAAGCTGTATTTAAAGGAAATTGCCTTGCTATTGTGTCTTGTAAGAATCCCACTGTGTGAATCATCTGTGAGCTGTATAATGTGTTAAATCAAATCAATGCAATAATTAGAGTTGAAAAGCTAATTTTAGTGACAGCATGCCAGGGTGTGAATATGCTGGTTAGAAAAAAAGTTGCCACAGACTTGCTGATAGGATAAAATTACAACTCCCCTTGGGTTCTCCTAATTGATTAATTCTCAGGCAGCATACTTCAGACATACTTTATAAGGCCTGAGACTTTTTATAAAAACGAAGAGAAAAGAGACTTATTCTGAACTTGAAAGCTGCTTCATTTATTGTTGTTAGTAAAATAAATACATGTCTGCATGTAGATACACATTACGTCTCAAGCTCACTAATACATATGGACCTTGTCTCACTTGTTAAAAATATAAACATTTCCATAATTTTGGATTCCTCTCAAGGGTTTAAGATTGACTCATTTATGGCAAATCACAATATCTTTCTCTGCCTCCATTTAATCACCTAAGCTACCACTTCCAAAAGGTCTGATCCAGATAAGGGTTAGTATGTAAGTCTGTGTGTGTGTGTGTGTGTGTTTTATTCTGGCTACAGGAATTAGACTCCTTTAAAGCAACAACAGCCAAACAGAAACCTTTCCTAGTCTTACCAGCAGAACTCAAACTAATTTAAAATTCCCAATCTAGTGCCAAAAGACTACCCCTGCAAGCTTTGTGTGTAACCACACTACAGAGACTAGGGATAGGAGTAAGTGTACCCTCTTAGACCCATTTTCTTCATCTATAAAATGGGTACAATAAAAGAGCTACCTGATAGGTTTACAGTGAGGTGTAGGTGACATAATGTAGGCAAATGCTTAGCACGATGCCTGGAAAATGATTGCTTAATAAATATGAAATCTCTGTCATAACCAACAGCACCACCCTAGGTCCTTAAGTACATTCTTTGACCACTACATCCTACACAACTACAAGCTGTTCTTTCATCCAATGGGATTTAATGATGCTCCCAGATTTCTTACACAAGAAACCCTTAGTCCCAGTCTCAATTTCAGGATATCAGTGAGAGCCTGTATGATTGTTAAAATCAATTTGGACTTTGTTTGCAAAGCAAAATATAACTGGAACAAGTTATAAAATAATTACAGTCACTTTGGTTCATAGATGATTTATGTTTGCCTATGTGAAGCTCGTAATATGCTTTTGCTTAGAGTGGACTTAAGTCTCAGCTTCTATTCCTTCCTCAAATAGGTATCACTTATTAGGATTGTTTCATATAGGAACATTTAAAATTTAGACTTCTATTATTCTTTCTGCTATCTTCCACAAAGAGCATTTGTGGCATAATACAATGTAATAGTAATGTCTATGTATGTTGTAGGCTTACAATGCATCAGACACTCTTAGAAGGTTTACTTCAAACTATGACAACACTACAGAGAGAAAACTGATACAAAGAAAGGTGGTGAATTGGGTTCTAGAGCCCATGTGTTCAAACTCTAGAGTCATTATACTACCTTTACAGGGAGGGAGAAAGAGGAGGAAAAGAAAGAAGGGAGGGAAGGATGGAAGGAGCTACATATTATCCCTAACACTCAGATCTTTAACAAACACTGAATGAAAATGCAAACTATTGTATTTCTAACTGATAAAAAAATTATGGTAAAATTTTATAATGATTATCATTTTATGATTATTTTTGAATTTTAATATTATTCTTTTTTGTTTTTTAAATGATATATATATTTTTAAATTAAACCATAAAATACTATATATTTTATAAAAATAAAATATGAGTGTGTGTGTGTATGTGTGTGTGTGTGTGTGTGTGTATCAAAAATTCCCACATACTGACATCTATAGGCAATGTAGGGAGCATAAAAAAATGAACTGTTGAAGTTGTTAAAAACTGGAGAAGGGAGAGGACGCTGCATATTTTCACGTCAAGGAAAGCTATCAGAATGGTAAAGATGATCTTTTGAAACTTCTGAACGTCTCTATATTCTCTTTTGCCTTCCAGGCTTAATGCTACACATTCTGCCGCCCTCATGGTTTAGGGAGCCCCCAATCTGTGCTTCACACTCTTGCTAAGTTATACTCCTATGAGAGAGGACTCCTGACTCACTCATGGGCCCCCTCCCCCAACAGGGATTTACCCCAACTGTAGCTACTACTCCAGGGTCCTATTTGGGATACTAGCCGAGTCTTTAATGCTAAAGGACTGACGGCTCCAGTGACAACTATGACAGCCTGCCCAGGGGGCTGAGCCCATTTCTGCACAGAATTTCGTTACAAGGGATTTGAAATGGCAGCTGTTTCCTACATCTTCATATCAAATTATAAATATAAAAAAACACACTCACCCAAGTCACACTACAGGAAGGCATTTTTCTCAAGTGGTTACCAACTTGTATGGTAAAAACACTTCAGACGGGGCACTTGGCACTATCCCACACATTCTTTTTGTCTTCAGAGAACATGATATTTTATAATCCTTTGGTACACAGAGTCTAAAACTGCCTTCTAGGAAATCTCCCACCCACCAGCCACCATAGTGAATAAAATGTTTTATCACTTTTTTCGAAGACAGTTTTCAGACACTTTAGGTTACCCTCCTACCCCCCAAGTTTCCATTTTGTGGGTACACACTCTTACTCCTCATATGGTATGGTTTACATCTGGTCCTCTGCTATGAATATGATCTAGGCTGTCAAAATATTACTGAAAATGTAACACTCAAGGGTCAACACAACATTTCATGCTCGCTCTCTCTCTCCCACGTGTACACACAAAAATATGCACACACATTCCCTTTCTCAGCAGAGAGTGACTCTTTGCTCACTCTGCATGGTTGTATATGGCCACCCCATAACCTCGGAGTTTACTTACTGACAGTCTGGTTCCAGCTACACAGGGAGACTGATCAGATGCCTCTTGGTTACAATTCCAAGAAGGAAATTGTAATTGATTTGGTTTTGTCTTGGTGATCACCTCTGAGCCTATTAACTGTGAGTGATGTTGGAGTCACATAAAAGAAGCCTGACTTCTTGAGACCACTCCTGCGGATAAGTGTCAGGTGGCAAGCATCCCAGCGGAGGAGGGATTATTAAGAGCGGGATGTACAGCCAAATGGCAACTACAACACAGTGCACTGTTTCAGACTCAGATAATGCTTCTAAATTTGCAATCAGTCAATATTTTTTTAATATTCCAAAATAACATTGTTTTTCTTTTATGGTTTATTAGTATCTCTTCTTTTCAAAATGAGATACAGGCCTGCTTCACCTTAGGCAACCATGATTTTTATATATCTCTTTCTAAGTAATCAACAAAAATTAATACATCAAAGGTCATATCTTTTTGAGAAATTACCTATTGTTAGAATTTACTGAATTTTCTATTCTGTCTTTGTGTACATTATACAAGTTACACATTTTAAACACGTTTTCAAATTCTGGATAAAATACTGAAATCGTGATACCATATATCTGCTCCGTTCTGTCCTTTCATTGAATGACTTGGCCCATCGTCTGGTAGTTTGTATACCATAACAAATGTGTAGATGATGATCTGAAATTCTTAATAAACCAAACCATGTTTTTTTTCTGGTTTCTCTGGATATTTCGTGTGACATGTAGAAAGAGCTAAACATAATTTAGGATGATTATCAGCAAACTAAAGGAATAGGCTTTTTCTTATCCACTTCACGCATAAGCCTGTCTCCTCATCCGTGTCTCTGCACCAATGAAGACAGACAGACTTGATTCCTCTCCGTGGTTCTCACTGCTGAGATCACCCTGTCCTGTCCTCCAAGCCAGCTTTCCTCAACCTGGTCTATGTCTCTTTCTTTCTACGCTGAACAATGTTTGCAGAGTGATCCTCCTAAAATACTTTATGTCATGCTCTTATAGAACTACCCAAAATGGGTTCTCTACTGCTAGTGGCTGAAGTCCATTCTGGACCAAGGCTTAGAAGTTTGTATCTCTGGTCCCAATCATACATGCATACAGCTTCGTTTGCTGATCTGCCCTCACTCACTCTGTCTTCCTCAGTCACAGCAACCCTGTCAGTGGTGCTGCGCATGTGCCGTGCAGGGGTCACTTCTTTTCTCATTTCGTTCTCTCCCACCATGGAATGCTCTATAAAAAGTCATCATTTTCAGTGTCTCTTGGTCTATTTTGACTAGTTATTCTTAATTCAAACTGCGGTTTATAATTCTCTGACACTGATTCAATGAACCAGATATTGAACATGGGTGCTTTAAGAGGTGGTTTATTTCAAACTAATACAATCACTTAAAATGACCTATTTCGGGGAATATCCTGGGAAAGTATTTTATACATGCTCTTTAATACTGAACTTTGAAGAGAATTTCATGCTCAAGAAATAATAATTTCATTTAAATAATAAAAAGAGTCAACATAGGACACTCAGTTTGATATTTTTAATGTGTCATTGGCTTGATCCAAATACACGTCAATGATAGATTTCTGGGTCAAAAGGCGAGGACAGTGGAGAAGATACAAGATGGCAAGAAGAGACTACATAGTATAGTGTGTGTAAGCTTCTTAACAGCTTTGTGCTTTGTGATGAGTGAACTAACGTGAAAGGGTGTGGCTATTGGGTGAGACACAGCAGAGCAAATTCCAACTAACACAACTCCCATCAACTCATTTAAGCCCTTTGAACAATAGTTCCTATGTATTAAATAGTGATAATCATATCTACTTATAAGGTAATTGTGAGGGTGAAATGGGAAAATATATATAAAACATCTGGCAGAGTCTCTAGTAAGTATATAACAAATGCTAGCTTGCCCCTACCTTAAAATATCTTCTTTTTTCCCTTTGAGAGGCAATTTCAAACCATATAGCTTTTTATACTGCATAGAAATCTATCTCACAATACACTTTCTTCAAAAAAAAATAATCCAACACTAATAAGATTAGACTAATTCTACTTATATTGTTACTAAGATTACCCCATTCTTCATCACCCCCACCATCATCGCCATGATCAAGTTTTCATCACAGGGCCCACTGAAATCAGTGTTACTGCATCTGTCTATTGATGGGCAGACTTACCACGGTCTATCTTCCTAAGATAATAGAGGAAAATACTACAGATCCATAAACATTCTGTGATTTGCAGACAAGCAGCATAGCATCACCATCACCAGAGAACTTGTTAGAAATGCACCATTTCCAGCCCCACCATAGATTTACTGTACACAAACCTGCATTTCAACAAGATTCTGAAGCCTTCAAGTATAAGTAAGAAGGTAAGTGAATTAATGCTTTGAGAATGACCTAACTTTTGTGAAGTTTCTGAATGGAGTTTGACACTCGGGGGGAAAAAAAAGAACTGAGAACATTAAAGGAAAGCACAGTCTTACCTTTGTCTCTGACCTATTTCCAGAAGCTTCTCAACATCAGTTTTGGAAGATTTCTCCTCATTTTTCAAAGACTGATAAGAAAAGTAGGAAAAGAAAATCTTATTCAAGTGATAAATTGAGGCTCACTTTCCTTTTGTCTCTATGGCACAGGTGTGACTGCTCCTAGCCCTGAAACAAGAATGTGCAAATGAGGCCACACTGATCCTCCTGGCCTTGAGGATACATGCAGGAATCGATGATGCCAAGCACAGGTGCTACCCAGTGGTGAAAGGGAATTGGCTGAGTTCCAGCCTTTAGAGGTTCGATGGAGGGGAAAATGGTCTCCAATATCTAGGTCTCTTTACAAGGGAGTACAAAACACATCTTCTGCTCTGCAGCTGAAGTTTCATTGTGTTCTTTGCAGGTATGGCAAACCAGCTCTGGCATAGTTTCTACAAATTCAGACAGACATAAAAGACCTCTCTGAATCAGCTAAGTCATAAAATAATTCAAGATCAAAGCAGCCCAAAAGCATGTACCTGTTTGGTCTTGTCTATTTATTATTAATGAGTAATGCAGAATACACAGAAAAACTAGGGCTATGTAAAATTGTAACTGCTCTGACAAGATAAGGTATTAAGAGAAAAAAAAATGAAGTACAACCTCAGTCATTAGTGTTTATTTACTCTGGCAAATTCAACATCCACAGAGTGTGACTTCAAGCAGAAAAGCCCACTGAGCTATTCTCATTACAGAATCTGTCCCATTAAGTCTTCCCTAAGAACTTTCTTATTTATACTCAATAAACTATTTAACAGGGTAACCTATCTTTCTTGCTATTAGAAGTTGGAACTGAGGAGCAATGATATTATTTGCAGGAAGAGCAGCTGTGGCAGGCAGAAAATTGACAATCTTAGGAATGGCAAATACTTGGTTTACTTAATATCTATTTAACAAATATCTATCATGAATTATGCAAAGTCCTGTGCAGGGGCATAGTGTCTGCCTTCACAAATTTTATAGTCTAATGCTGAAGTCAAGCAATTTTCATATAGTAAAATCAGCAGTCTGATGGGGGTGTGGTGGGCTGAACTGCTTAAGAAAAGCTTCTTTCTGGGCACCTGGGTGGCTCAGTCGGTGAAGTGTCTGCCTTCGGCCCAGGTCATGATCCCAGGGTTCTGGGATCAAGCCCCACGTCCACAGCCTGCAGCAGGTCACAAAATCTGCCTTTTGACTTCCTTAGGTGAAATACAGGGATGAGATTTTTGAACTGACTACTTTAGATAGTTATTGGAAAACTCAGAGGATAAAACAGATGTGGTAAAATTCTTGATGAAAAGTGCAATAAAATATGCTTACTCATTTATTGACTATCTGCTATATTCTGGGCATTCTGAAGGAAACCAGGATCAAGCAGGTGACTGGCTCCAAGAAATTTAAAATAAAAAAACAAACAAACGAAAAAGAACATGAGATGTAGAAATGGAAAGGGTAGATATAGACAGGAGTCAGCAAGGTATATATCAGTAGAAGAGCTGAAGTGTACTGGATTATTATTTACCCAGAAATGTCCAGGGAAGTGGGGTATATTTGGAAAATATTCTTGGTTCCTTTAAGGGTGCTAAAGGTTGAGATATCTACTAATTAATCAACATAATGCTTACTGGTTGACCTATGTTACCATCCATTACCATCCCATTCGGGGGCTATGGTTACAGAGAAGACTACAACAAGACTTTCAAAGCTCCTGTCTTCATGAAGTCCCATTGGGTTAAAATGTAGAATGGGCTATGTAGTATTCACTAAGAGTTTAAAACCTAGATTCAGTATTTATTAGATGTATGACTGGGCACTTCCTTGGCCTATTTGAGTCTTGTTTCCTCATTTTATGAGTAAAATTTTGTGAACAGATTGCTAAGAGGATTTAATAAGATAAAAAATGAAAAACACCTTGCATACTGGCTGACAGGAAATGGAAAAAAGAAAGGCATTTTTAAAATTGCAACTACATCTAGTGGTACAATTGTTACCCTTTTAAGAAACATGATTCTATGAAACTAGACATCGTTATCAAGCAATTTTCCAGATTGTGATTGGGTGTCCTAACTTAGGCTACCGGTATAGACACACTGAGTGTCCTGGTCACACATGGGCATCTCACCATATGCATGAGACAGTTTCAAATTGCCAGGTGTTTCATGCCTCTGAGAAGGTGCAGGTGTACTGAACATTCTTTGCCTCATATAACTGTTGAATTTCTACTTAATGATCAGGTGCAACTCTGGTATCAGCTTCCTACAGAAATTCACTTAGTCCCCTTTTCATCTGAGTCAGGGCTTCCCTAACATTCTGTATATTCTCCCGTCATAGCACTGTCCTTAGCCTGCTACCTGTCTCTGTGTTCTAATGGAGTATTGGTGGTTTTTCCGCTCTTATTTTAATGTCCTCAAGTTGTAATATAACTTTTAAAACATGAGCTTGGGCACTGGGCTCCTACGCCTGCTCTGCCACCTAACTCTCTCTGTGTCCCCTATAGTTTCTTAACCTTTCTCTAAGTCTTGCTTTCTCACCTACAAATGAAACTACTAATAACCAAAGTCTTCATGTAAAAAAATACAGACTGTACAAAGAAAACTAACACAAGACCTTGACCATGTTCAATAAGTTGTCATGGCTATGGACACCATCATCATCAACATCTTCAAGGAAGAAAAAGCTAAGGACCACACTGACTCCACATGGTTCAGAAATATGATTTTGTGCAGTAACTAATACACAGGCCCTGAAGCCAGATTTCCTACATTTAAACTCTGGCTTACCTTGTGACATTCAAAAATAATGTATCTCTTCTAAACATAATCCCTCATGTATAACAAGAAAAAAATCATATGAATAGTATCTATCTCACAGATATATTATGAAAATTAAAATTATGTCCTCAAAAAATTCAGTGTTCAAATATCAAAATATCAGATATTTCAGAAAATTTTTCTTATCAGATATAGATCTTGTCTTTGGCTTTTGACTGAGATTTCACCAAGTATTAATACATTTTCATAGATGACTCTTGACTTTCTAAGACATTTTCCCATTTTAGTAATGAGGATTATTAAAGAATCTTGAGAATTATCGTTTGTGGAATTTAAAATTCTCTTCTAGAGATCATTCCTACATTCATTCAACTCTTGGTCATAATTAGTTTTCATCATTTTATAATATAAAAAACACAGGGGTCAAATTGATCTTAGAAGCTATGAGAGACTGATGGCCTTGCAGAGCACATAATTTTCTCCTTTCTGAATCTGCAAACCACAGATTCCCAGACTGCATTTCAAATGACATTTCTTTTCAAAGCTCATAGGATAATAATGTGAATAAATAACTCCCCTGGTCAAACCCAGAAACATATTCAAAACTGGTAAAAAATGCAGGAGTCTTTAATGTTAATCCACCGAGACAAATGGGGTGAGTCCTCAGTCTTTGCTGCAGGAAAATTAGTTTTCATCTCACCTGAAGGTTGACTTTAATTCCATCAAGTTCTCTTGATGTCTTTGTCAGCTGATGGAGGATGTTGCTTCGCTCCTTAAAGACTTCTTTCAGCTGCTTTTCTAGCTCTGCATAGTCCTGTCTAACACAGAAAAAAATCGCATGAGAGCCCCTCAAAATCTTCCACTGGGCTTCAGCCTCCTTAAACAATATCACAGGACCTTGCATTTCAAGCAAAATCTAGACTAATTGCAACCTTAATTACTAGGATATTTTGTTTTTCCTCTTTCACCTAAAAGGAGAAAACCGAAAACCAAACAGTCCTATAACAAAGGTTTTATTTCGCATCGAGGGCTCTCTAGGCTATAGAGAATTTTCAGAACAATACTGTCTATCTTTCACAGGTTTAAGATAGTTTACCAGGTACCTCTTGGAAAACAGATATTTTCCATTACATCACCACACTTTTTCCTAAGGTCTTTGACATTTTACAGCATGAGATATGACTTGAACCAATGTATTTCAAATTCACAGACAGGTTCTGACACTGGGGAGACATACTTGGGGGTAGAGACAGGGCAGAACATAGGGTCTTGCTTCATTTCTGGTAGGTAGGGAAGGAAGTCCAGAGAAAAGACAGCCTTTCCCAAACATGTCTAAGAATTTCTATTGCTATTAAAGAGGTAATGGGAAAAACCCAAAATATCTATGAAATCATAAATACAGTAATTAGAGTAAAATTTGAACAGACTTGTTAACAATTTCATGAAGGACTTACTTAACTCCATATCATCTACACATATTTTTTCTCCTACTTTTCTCATATGTTCTTTGTAAGAAGACTAGTATTGTAATTCTCATTTTGCAAACATTGAAGAATGGAGCTCAGAAGGATCAAGTTACTACCTTAAGATCCTACTCAAGGAATGGATGAGCAAGTAGGGTGGGTTTGTGTATATTTATGTATGTTACAGCAAGTGAGTGTGTGTGTACACAGGGAAAATGTAGACAAGGGAAATGATAGTTGCCAGGGCAACTGATAGGGGGAAGTTAAAATGATCAACTGGAGTATACAGGAGAGTTGCTCATCTATGGAAGACTTCCTGGAAAAAGTAATATAAAATATAAGGTACTCTTGGAAAGTAGAAATGAGCTATATAAAAGGGGAAGGCACATGTGAATACTAATAAAAATGAGCTCACTGAGCTTTTTAAAAGTGAATATATATCAGAAGATTGGCGTCCCAGTGTGGGGCGGGTAGTCCGGACTGGCAGCCAAAATGAGGATATGGAGAGCATGAGCGAACGGATGCAAAACACTTAAGTGACAGAGGAGTTTAGGCAACTGTTTTGAAAACAAGTGTAAGTCATTAAACAGGGAGTGACGTGGTTGGATTTATGTTTCATAAAGATTTCCCTGGCTAAAAACTGGAGAGTGAACTGGGGGAGGAGGGGAAGGGAACTTGGCTAAAGGGAGGCTGGTAAGGAAGTTACCACGGCAACAATCCAGGGAAAAGGTTGTGGTGGCCTAAATTAGATTAGAAAACTGCAGAGACAGGGAAGCTTGGACTGATTTCAGCAAAACATGAAAAATTGAATCAATAATACATAATATTCTTTCAAATGTCTTTTTTGTCTTGTGTTACGGGAAAAGAGTGGCAGGGTGCTGGTTATTAATGTTGCCATGTTTCTGGCCGAGGCAACAGTTGGACATAGTCCTTTACTGAGAGAGAGGTCATAGGAAGAAGGTTTTTTTTTTTTTTTTTTAAGATTTTATTTATTTATTTGACAGAGACAGCCAGTGAGAGAGGGAACACAAGCAGGGGGAGTGGAAGAGGAAGAAGCAGGCTCCCAGCAGAGAAGCCTGATGTGGGGCTTGATCCCAGAACGCTGGGATCATGCCCTGAGCCGAAGGCAGACGCTTAACAACTGCACCACCCAGGCGCCCCGGAAGAACAGTTTTTAGTGAAAGTTAGGTTGACAAGTTCAGTTTTAAACTTGTAAGAAAATGGCTCTAACTTTCTAGTTTTTTTTTTTTATCTATAAAATGCAATATTAACTTATGTATTAAAGGAGGAACTTGGGTGCCTGGGTGGCTCAGTCAGTTAAGCGTCTACCTTCAGCTCAGGTCATGATCTCAGGGGTCCTGGGATGGAGTCCTGTGTCGGGCTTCCTGCTCAGCGGGGAGTCTGCTTCTCCCTCTAACTAGCACTGCTCCTGCTTGCTCTCTCTCCCAAATAAATAAAAATTTTTAAAATAAAAAGCAACTTATGTAGAGTTTTGAACCGACAGTATGTAATTAATTTGTAAAATATTTTAAAAATTCTCTTACTGAGAAATTTGATGAATTTTCAGTCTTTCTACAGAATTATAAAGGAACTAGGTCTACCAACGACCTTAGTGATGATTACTAAATGCATGTCATCTACAATAGATTTCCAATACAATTCTTTGCTTCCCCCCCCGCCCCATTTCTTAACTGTTGTTTTCTAGCACTCTTTATACTCTTGTTTGAAGGAAACTGGAATGCTCCCCTGCTAAGAACTTCAGTATTTCTCCCTCACCCTGAGATTTTCACTGATGAGTAGTGCCCCACCATTTCCTCTCGGTCTCACTAGCAAAGTCAAATAATGAGTGACAAGGCACATGTTCATCTATTTCTAATTATTCAGCTTTAGTTCTTATCCCAAGTTGTTTCTCAGGAAAGTTTGTGACAATAAACACATCTCCAAAATTATCTCAAGTGACCAGAATAAATCATGTTCGATAATGCTAGATAATGTGTTGACAATGTATTACATGCAAGATGGTGTTATATATATTTATTCATTTAATCTGAGAACAACTCTGTCAGATAAGCACTAGTCTTAATCCCATATTACAGTTGAAGAAATCGAGCCAGAGGGATGGTAACTTCCCAGAACAGATTTCTATTAAGGACGTGGTAGATTAGTCAGCCTTCAGAGTCTAGCGTCTTAGCCAATACTCTGGAAGAACACAGCGACTTGACGAGGAGTTTATAATAGTTAAATGTTCACTGTGCCATTGCAGAACTTATTATCTAGGACTTCTTCCTACACCAATATATATTAGTTTTTGGTATTGAAATTTTTTGCCATTTATTATTTTCCATTAAGTAAAATTAGGAATAGCATTTCCTTTTTTATTATTTACAATCATCTTTTAATCCTATTACCACATTTGGCCTTCAAATACATTCATTAGGAACGGAGAACTAGTTTAAATCCCTCTTTTATTCTGGTAAGTTTACTTAGAGCCACAAAAAGGATATAATTTATCAGGGAAATATAGTCAAAAGTGTTAATAGCAGCACTCTAGATTCAATCATTCAAGGTTTTAATAAAAGGGAAAATCAGGTTACTCTGTAAAAGTAATGTTAACAGAAGCACTGGTTAGCATTTTATCACATTTTCTTGCATTTACGAATGAGTGCATATTTACTCCAATTCATGTTATTTTTTCCCCATGACATTCATACATATATATTTCTTAATATTATATGACCCTACTACAGTTGTATTCTGCACCTGGCTTGTATGTCTCAGAGCTCTTCCCATGTCTACATATATTAAAATCCATGTGCTTATACTTAAATATATTTTACCACTGGACATTTAGGATGTTTTCAATTTTTCTTTCTCTCTTAAAAGTAATGAAATCCACATATGTGGGTACAAATATATTTTCCTGAAAATTCCTGTGGCATATATTTCTAGAAATGGAAATATTTCATTCCAGAGTTAATGTTAATTTTTATAGGTACTAGTAAGTTGCCTTCCTATAACATATTTAAGTCTATATTTCTATTATCAGTAGAGTATTCTGGTATTCTCCACACATTCGCCTGAACTGGAAACTGTCTTCCTCCTTTACTTCATTATGTTAGTGGCACGGGGAGGAAAATGATACCTTCTTTAGGACGTAATTTTCAATCACTTTATTGGGCAGATTGATTGTATTTTCATAACTTTCGTTAGTACTTGCATTTCTTTCCTTGAATTATCTGTGTATGTCTCCTACACATTCATATTTTGGGCTAGTTTTTGTATTTGCTTGCTGGGGCTGCCATCACAAAGTACTACAGAACGGGTGGCTCAAACAACAGAAATTTTTTGTCTCACAATTCTAGAAGCTAGAAACTCAAAATCAAGCTGTTGGTAGAGCTGATCCTTATGAGGCCTGTGAAGGAAAGATGTGACCCAGGCCTCTCTCTTCTGGCTTGCAGATCACATCTTTTCCCTACGTGTCTTTACATTGTCTTCTATGTGTGACTCTGTGACGAATCTTCCCTTTTTATAGGTAGCTTCCAAAAACACCCACCCCCAGATGATGTTACATCGCAGGTACTGGGGGTAGGGACTTCAATGTATGAATTTTGGGGGATACAACTCAACCCATAAGAGTTATTTAATCTTCTGATTTATAAAAGCTCTTGTCCAGTAAGGTTTTTAACTGCCATTACAGTGAAAATATTTTCCAAATAGATTTTTACATTTACTAATTTGCCAATTCCTTTTAAATATACATGGAGATAAATCTTTTCCTTGATGGTATCTGCATTGCTCTTACACAAACAGATCTTCTCCATCCCAATACTGTTCTTCAAAAGATGTCATGAAGACATATTAGTTAATTGTTGCTAAACTACAAAATTAATTTTGGAATATGCTATTTATATTTTTTTCACATATATGTATATATGAAAAGATGGGAATATAATTTAGGTAAGCACAGCCAAGTGTCTTAGCACAGTTGTGACATCCTTTCCCCACTGATTTTGAAATGACATTTTCTGATGTACCAAATTCCTTTTTACTGTTATGTTCTGAAACCTCTATTCTGATCTATTGATGAATTTGCTGTAACACTGTATCATGGTTTATTGCTGTAATTTGTTATTTCCTATATTTTACCCTATCATTTTTATTTATAGTTTTATTGATAAATTTTCTGTATCGGTGTATTCTCAGTGAATTTTAAAATCACTTTGTCAATTTCATAAAAAAAAACTTCTATAAGGAATTTAATTGAAACTGCATTCATATTATAGTTATAATTAAGGAAATAAGTAACAAAAAGGTACCTTTCAATCCCAAAGATAGATGGTCTCATACATTATTTCAGGACTTTTATGTGATTCAGCAATGCTTTAAAGTTACTTCAAAGAGTTTTTGCTCTTTTCATGTTAGACTTATTGCTGTTATTGTGGGTGTATTTTTCCATTCCACTGCCCACATGAATGTTGCTAGTTTCTTTTAAAGCTATTGACTAAGTTGCTCTTGATTCCAGATATCTTATTAAACAAACGCAGTACTTATTATAGTTACTTAGTTGATTTCTTTGGCTTTTTCAAGCGGACAGTAATATTTTCTTTCAATAATACAAAACATCTTTTATTCTCATAACTTTTATTTTTTTTTCTCTTTGTTAATTATACTGGAGAAGACCTCCAAAACAACGCCAAGTGGAGAAAATGACAGTAGATCATCTAATTTGTTTGTGGCTTTAGGATAGCTATTAATATGTTTCATCAGTGAGTAAATGTATACGAATGCTTGCTGTAATTTTCAGGTGATACCATTGTTCTCAGGCCTTTTTTTTTTTTTTTTAATAAAATTTTTACTGAGTTGTAGCACTTATGCAGAAAACAAATCCACAATCTCCAGGGCACATTTCATTAACTCTCACAAAGTAAACACGAGAAATTTTAAAATGAATCATGCACCCTAGATGATATTCTTTGACTTCGCCCATTTAATACATTCACTCTCTTCCCCAAATATAACCAATATTTTTATTTCTATTACTTCATAATCATTTGCCTATGTTTGAAATGTATGCAAATGTTGAATGTCTTTTTATTTTTTTATTTCATTTGTTTTATACAACATGGAGTTTGTGAAACTTCCATATTAGGTGGAGAAATAGTTTTAATTCATTGCATAGTATAGTAATGAGTTATTATATTGCAAAGTATCTATTCTAATGTTGACAGACACCTTTTTTCCAGTTTTTGACTATTATGAATGCTATGAATATTTCATATGCCTTGTATTTAACATACAAATACATGTATGCCAAGTACATAACTAAGAAAGGAATTGCTTAATCATAGGACATACATTTTCAGCTTCAGTAAATACTGCCAGAGAATTTTCCAAATCAGCTATATCATAGAGAGGTGAAGAATTTCAATTGCCTCAAATTCTTATAGACTATGGTATTGTCAGTATTTTTTAAATTTTCAGTCACCCTACTGGTTGTACAATAACATTTTAGCTATAATTTATATTTTACTGGTGACTCAAAGTGAGTACTAAAAAAAATGATATTTAAATAAGATTTTTTAAAAGACTTTATTTGAGGGAGACAGAGTGAGAGAGCAAACAAGCAGGGAGAGGGACAGAGGGACAGAGAAAAGCGGACTCTCCACTGAGCAGGAAACTCAACCCGGGGCTTGATCCCAGGACCCTAGGATTATGACCTAAGCTGAAGGCAGATGCTTAGCTGACTGAGCCACCCAGGAACCCTAAATATTATTTTTTATAAAATGCCTGTTCATGCCTTTTGCCTTTTTTCCATTGGTTTGCCCATTGCTTATAATTTATTTGTAGGTGGTATTTATATATTCCATACATGAGCCTTTTGGTGGTTAAATGTATCGAAAACATAATTACCTCTTCTGCTCTTGGAACTTTCAATCTCTTAATGGTGCCTTTGGATGAACATACACTGATAATAAAAACATAGACCATATTATTAATCTTTTATATTGAGAGTTGTTCACTGGAGTTGTACCACTTAAATTTGTAAATGTTTGAAAAACACTTGTATGTGATTATAAATATTACATCTTATAAACATTCATTTAAAATTATATATTGCTAGCATATTAAAACATGGATTTTTGTATACGATTTTGCATTCAGCAAGTTATCAACTATAAAAATTATTTGTGGAATTATTTTGTATTTTCTTACATGTATAATCATACTGTATGGAAAAATACAGCTTTTATTTTTTCAGTCCTTCAGTCTTTTATTTAAGCTCCTTATCTTACTTTGCTATCAAGGACCAAGACTATTCTACAATGTTCAAGAAAATTTGTGATATACACATCCTTTGTTTATTCCAGACTGCAGGGATGTAGACACCTTTTGTTTATTCCAGATTGCAGGGGGAAGAGCTCTCAAGACCACAAATACGGTATTTCCGATAGGCTTTTTTGGTCAATTATTCAATTTTTAAAAATCAGTTATAAAAAAAGTTTTCTTCTATTTCCGGTTTCTAAATCTGTTTAGTTTTAATCATGAATGGAATCTGAATACTGTCCAATAACTTAGGGTTTGGTTTTTGTTTTTTTTTTTCATTGTGGTGTATGTTATTTGCTCACAAATCTTTCATTCCTCCCATCCTTGGCCATACTGCACACGTAGGCAGGATAGAAACCCCCACACCATTCATTTGGTCATGTGACACTTCTATGGAATGTTAATGGACATGACACATTGAAGACTGTGTATGTTGTCTGTCTGGTTTTGCTTAGTTTTTCATTCTCCTGCTAATGGCCACATGGAGAAATTCCCCCAGATAACTCCTGCAACTTCAGGCTTCTTCAAAAAGAAAACACATAGAGCAAACATGAATTTGATTCATACTCTGAAGCAGACACATCCCAGTGACACTTCAACATAAGCTTGAAAACTAAGTGTTATTGTAAGCCATCGATCAAGTTTTTGGAATAATTTGTAATGTAACAGTATCACAGTAAAAACTGGTCTCCTAAATGCATCCATTGAGATGATCATATACATTTCTTCTTTTACACTATTAATGTGCTGAATTACACTAATTCATTTCACATTTGATTAATTACTACATTAAATCAAACTCGCATTACTGAAATCAACATTTTGTTTATTATATATAATTCTGTTAGATTAGGTTGGCTAATATTTTGTTTAGGATTTTTCATTTATTCTCAGAGGAGAAATTAAGTTATAATGTCCTTTCTCATCATATCCATGTAAAGCTTTGTATCTAGGTTATGATTAGCTCATAAAAAATTAGGATGTGCGCCTTCTTTTCCTATTATCTGAAAGAATTTGTGTAAGATTGGTCATATTTCTTACCTGAATGAGTAGAATTGACATGTAGACCATCTGGTTTGCAATTTCCTTTGTGAGAAGGTCTTTATTTACAGATTTAATACTTTAAGAGATACGTGACTGTTCAGATATTCTAACTTTCCCAATGCCAATATTAGTAATGCCCATTATTTTTTAGGAAATTGTCCATTTCTTTTTTTTTTTTTTAAAGATTTTTTTTTTTTTATTTATTTGACAGAGATAGAGACAGCCAGTGAGAGAAGGAACACAAGCAGGGGGAGTGGGAGAGGAAGCAGCAGGCTCATAGCAGAGGAGCCTGATGTGGGGCTCGATCCCATAACGCTGGGATCACGCCCTGAGCCGAAGGCAAACGCTTAACCGCTATGCCACCCAGACGCCCCAGGAATTTGTCCATTTCATTGGCACTCATTTATTTCATGATTCCAAATGTCAGAAATTGGGCCTGAGCTCATCTGGGCATGGCTCCTTCAGGCTGGGCTTACTTTTCCTTCTGTGTCCTGGTCAAATAAATGGCTCTGTTTCTGTGATTGAGTCATTATCAGTTTGTAAGTGAAGGCACTGTCTCATATGTCCCTTGTCATTCAGGGAGTTAGCCTGTGCTAACTCGTTTTCCAGTTGGTTAGGGTGCTAAGAAAATTAGCAGAAATAAAGGAGTATGTTCAGGTTTAGGCCTGGATGTTTAGTACAACATCCCACCTGTCATACTGCATTTGTCACAAAGCAAGTCACAAGCTCAGGACACATTCAAGAAGCAGAGAAATACACTTCATTTCTTCATGGGAAAACATTCAAAATCATATTTAAATGAGTATGCATACAAGAATGATCATGGTCATATTTCTAAATAGCCTATTGCATAGCCCCAGTTGTTAACTTCTTGGTGCTTCATTTCTCAGAGATTAGCCCTTTGAGTACTTGCCACCTTGTGTACTGGTCGTTCTCCAATGCCTTCAAAGGGGTGTGACATTTTGTTCAGTTTTTCCATTGGTGTCAACGTTGACAACAAACATGTTCATTTTCACTAAAGATGGAAGTTTGGGAGCCACTATTTAGCTAATTATTTTCTTTAGTCCCCAAAGACAATTATTTGATTAATTCCCATCTCTTCCCTAACTGAATGTTTGAACACTTTTATTTGCAACTGTCCTAGCTCAAGTCCTCGTTATCTATAGCACTATATTAATTGTGTTTTGGGGGGTTTTTTTGTTTTGTTTTGTTTTTTGCTTCTCAATCCATTCCATGCACTGCTCTCAAATCAGGCTTTCTCACCTTAAAGTTCAATTTGCATCAATTTATAGTTTAAAATATCAGCATTCTTCGGTTATATCAAGGTCAAGGCCATCTGCCCTCTGCCTTGAAACGACCTTTATTCTCCTTCCGTCTTCTTTGCTCAGGTTACATATCTTTCTTCTTACGTGTGCTATATTTAATTATCAACCAAAGGATATTTCTTGAAAATTTTTAGATGTATTTTTGTCTATTTTCATTTGCATGATATAACTGAAACTGAAATTAAAATGAATTGAAAGATTCTCACATCAACCCGGAGCGCCTTCACCCACTCTGTCAATCTGGATAGAAAAATTACCTCATCTAACTTTCTCCATGAAGTCTCCTCTTAGAGCTATATAGTTTCTTTCTTTTCTGAATTTGGATGTCATATACTCTATCCACTCCTTCATTTTAAAATTAATTATCAGAGATAGTATTTTTTATTATATTTATTTTATTATATTTATTATAATAATTATACACTAGTCTGTATAGAATAATGAGTTCTTGGAACCATGTATCTCTTCCCTTTCCTAGTAATAATTATTTAATTTGATGATGATCCTAGATGAGGCCAGTGAAAGCATCTACAAACTGGCCCTGTGTCCTGCGACTTGTCCCCATTATTCTTGGAATCCTTCCTCACACTTTTTGCTCCTTTGATGTCCAGTCAGAACCAATATTTCCCAGTTTATTCTAAATGCAAATACGATAAAGATAATGCTTATCACGGAGTGATGTTTTAATGTTTCAACTGCCCTTTGTTTTTTTTAGCTTCTGTTTTAGATGAAGAAAATCCTCCAGAGTCTGTGCAATACCTGCAGATTTAAGCCTCATAAAATTCAAAGATCTGGAGTAGTGCCATGAGATCTCAAGGTTTGCTTTTCCCACAGAAATATAACAAAAATAATAATTGCAGAAATACAAACTTCCATTCAACGTGTTTGCAGCATTTCTGCCTACATTTAAAGAATCATTTATAATGGCAGCCATAACCATAGTTTCCTGTCATTTATTCTTAAAAGAACACTATTCAGCATTTATTATATACAAGTATATGTCAGACATGTAGGAGACGTTTTACATATATATCATTAAATCTCATAATTTCTCAGAAATGTAAGTGACATTATATTCATTCCACACCAAAGAAAGGAGAATAATTTCTCCAAGATTCAGATATAATTTCTCCAAGGTCACACAGATAGTAAATGATTAATTTTTAACCTTAGGTATCTTTGATGACAAAATATTACATTTTATGGGCTCTATAACAAATGAACCCTATAAATATTTTCTCGGTTCCTCTTACATATAGGAATCTCTGGGGAAAAAAAAAACATTAACAATACATTATCCCTAATCCAGTAGCATGTAATATATAGGTAAAAAAGAACATACATCATGATGAGGATAGCATATGACAAAATGTGGCAGGAGTAAGGCATTAAGAGAGCTCAACTTCAGGTTAAATGATCAATGGAAAATTTCATGGAAGAAACATACTTGAGTTGGGCCTTGAATGATGCATAGGATTATTAAATGCAGTAGAAGGAAAGGTATCATAAGGAGAGGGAAATTATGTAAGTAATGGCAACGTATAAGGAAAGTGCTGAGTGCATATATACGATAAACCAGCAAGCAACATAGTCTAAAGTGCATATAAGGTACTTGTCGAGCTATTGGGTAAAACCTGAAGAAATTGGTAAAATCCAAATTATCAAAATTCTTCAATACATGCTCAGGAGTTTTAAATGCTTTCTATGGGAAATTTACTTCTCTGTGAATTGCCAAGAAAGATATATTTAGGAATATATATAGTCAGATTAATAACTCAAAAGTATATCAAAAGGAAGAAAGACTTAAATTATTCTCCCTCCAGTTGGCAAGGCTGTTCCAAAGAGTATATTCTTATATTTCATAGGTAAACAGACTGAATAAAAGTGATTTTTATTTGGCTTGGCCAGGATATTAAATTGGTGACCATGGGGACTTGTAGCCTGGGAAACACTTGAAATGTCGGCCCTCAGGAAATTCAGGAGGCTTATGAAACTTCTCTGAATCTTGGCAGAAAGGTCATGGATTGTTCTGTTAAAAGTCTTCTGTATTATCTGAAGCCACTCTTTCCCTTTTCTTTTTATCAGACTCAACATTAGTGTGACCATCAGGATATTTGCATGGTATTTTTCTTTCAAGGTCTACCATTGCAAACAAAGAGAAGAAGCCAAAGCCAACTGCAGATGTGTGGCAGAATTCATTCTGTGCCCCTGTGTAACAGATGGCTAGAAGAGTATCCTTTGGGGGAGGGAGGGTCTCACATATAAATACAGTCAAAGCCTGAAGTATTGCAAGCCTTTTGGCCAAGAGTATTTTAAACTAAAAAAAAAAAAAAAACAAACAACTCTTCCCCCAACAATCCTATACTTGAGAATGTATTCATCGAAATAAAAGTCCCGGCCCTTGTGAATATAAATTTAAAGGAGCATTGATCATAAATATCTGGAAACAAAATAAGAGTTCTGGATAAATTATGTTACAGACATTGACAAGGACTTTAGTCAAGATCCCCAGCATCTGCCAGGACCATAACAACAAGTTGTGCCAGGAATCTTGCTAAATCAGTTTAGCCAGAACCGCACCTCTAGTATCTGGCCATCTTGGAGATCAGATCCAATTCCTCGTCCTCCACCATTCTCCAGGTAATATCTGACAACTTTGGCCTGGTTTCAGCAAGAATCCTGTCAAGTTGGGTTGGCCAGAACCCTCCTGTACCCCCTGATGTTTCCTCTTCATCATTTTCCATCCATTGACCCCACCACACTCCTTAGCCATAAATCATTATGTGTCCATGCTATATTCAAAATTGAGCCTGTTCTATACAGAGATCTCTTTTTCCCCAACTGCAACAGTCCCTGAATAAAAATCTGTTTTTATTGCTTTAACTACTGCCTGGCTCTGATTTTCTTTGACAACATGACACTGTATATATCATTTTAAGGTTAAGTTACATGTCAATTAGAGCGATGAGGTACTTTTAAGTAATAAGAGGAAAAATTAAAGGTACAATGCATTTATGTAACACTAGGAATAATGAATCATGCCCTGTGAATGTACAAATATGTGTTTGTGTCTGAATGTGCCTATATAGACAGGATCGTGTTAGTAAGGATAACAATTTGAAATCAAAAAGGTTAAGAAAGAGCAGAGGAGAGTTGCCAGGAGAGGAAACTTATGAAAGGAAGGTACAAGCAAACAAAGAAAAGGAAAAGATAGACTTTGTTGTCTATATATAAAATTATATGTGTGTGTGCATGTGCATAAAGACCTCAGATTAAAAGCATTACATAAGAAATAAAAAGAAATCCCTACAATTTCCCAAATAAACACATCCAAGTACACATATATTGACTTAGACATCACCATCCACCATCACCTCTCATAGTGATGTAGGCACTGCATGAATCCCCTGATGCCTGTACTTAGAAAAGAAAACCCTTATTAGAAGAATACTCTCTGGACTGAAAACATAGGAAGAATTAAAAAAAAAAAAAAGATAAATAGTAGAGAAATATCACTGTCACGATGCATATTGTAGCCTATTCATTAGATATAAAACTTGAAAATCAAAATTTGATTTCCAGATGTTGTCACTAACCAGCTAGTCAGACATTAGGAAATCATTATAACTCTCTAGCCTCAGCATCCATATCTGTGAAATAAATTATATTTCACAAACTGATACAAATTTATGAAGTTCATAATAAGAGGCTTAATTTTCCCTGTTGAAAATAAGGGAAAAGACTCTCTCTTTCTCAGAGCCATTTACTTAAGAAAAATTTAAGCTCTTTCTCTCTTTGAAATATACGTAGTTTTTCTTAAGAGCTAAATAAACCACTAGCCAGCTTTGAGACCTAGGAATATTCTTCTCATTTGACCTGGGAACCATCTCTTTGAAATGTCATCATCAAGAAAGATAGCATCGCTCTGAACAGCAAAGGAAATAACAACACTAAAAGGTAACCTGTTGAATGTGAGAAGATATTTGCATATGACATATCTGATAAAGGGTTAGTATCCAAAATATATAGAGAACTTATAAAACTCAACACCCCAAAAATGAAAAGTCAATTAAAAATGGGCAGAAAACATGAATACACATTTTTCCAGTGAAGACACGTGAAAAGATGCTCAACCACTGATTATCAGGGAAACGCAAATCAAAACAACAATGAGATATAACCTCACACCTGTTAGAATGGCTAAAAGCAACACAAGAAACAGGTGTTGGTGAGGATGTGGACATACGGGAATGCTTTTACATTATTTGTGGGAATGCAAACTGGTACAGCCACTCTGGAAAATAGTACGGAGGTTCCTCAAAAAGTTAAAAATAGAGCTACTCTATGATCCAGCAATCGCACTACAAGGTATTTACCCAAATAATACAAAAATACTAATTCAAAGGGATATATGCACCCTAATTTTTATAGCAGCATTATTTACAATAGCCAAATTATGGCAACAGCCCAAGCATCCAACCACTGACAGAGAAGATGTGGTCTCTACATACAATGAAATATTACTCAGTCATAATTAAGAATGAAAGTTCGCCATTTGCAACGATGTGGATGGAACTATAGAGTATTATGCTAAGTGAAATAAGTCAGAGAAAGACAAATACCATACGATTTCACTTATATGTGGAATTTAAGAAATGAAACAAATGAACATGGGGGGGAGAAAGAGAGGCACATCAGACTCTTAACTACAGAGAATAAACTGATGTTACCAGAAGGGAGGCGGGTGGGGCCATGGCACAAATAGGTGATAGGGATTAAAGAGTGCACTTTTGATGAGCACCAGGTCATGTAAGGAAGTGTTGAATCACTGTGTCATACACCTGAAACTAGTATTACACTGCATGTTCACTAACTAGAATTTAAATTAAAAAAAGAAAAAGAAAAGAAAAGAAAGAAAAAGAAAGAAAAGAAAGAAAAGAAAAGAAAAGAAAGAAAAGAAAAGAGAAAAGAAAAGAAAAGAAAATTAAAGAAAAGAAAAGAAAAGAAAAAAGAAAAGAAAAGAAAAGAAAAAAGAAAAGAAAAGAGAAGAAAAGAAAAAAGAAAATGACAGTGGGGCACCTGGCTGGCTGTCAGTAGCTCATGACACTCTTGATCTCAGCATTGTAAATTCAAGCCTCATGTTGGGTGTAGAGATTATTTTAAAAAATAAAATCTTTAAAAAAATTTTAAAAAGAAAGAAAGCTAGTACCCCTATCTCCCAGTTTCTGTGGGAGTGCAGGAACCTAACTGTAGCTGGTACCTCCCCCAGGTTACAAAATTACCTATTGTCATAAAGCATAAAAAGTTTATTTTTCCTTTGGGTAAAGCCAATTTCCTAATGCAGGTGGACACCCCAAACACCAAATTAATTTAGGACAAACTCTGTGTGAAAAATGGTACTGTGGAGTCCTGTTACTTAAGAACTAATTTCATGTATATTGAGAAAATGTCTGGAATAAGTTGTATCTGCTTGGCTATATAAAAGGATGAGATTTCTTTCTGTGTTTCTAAGCTTCTAGCAGATTGCCTGCCATGCACATCGTATTCTGTTTTAATGCTTACTCAGCAAGAAAAAAATATTTTATTTCCCTTCTATATTTCTTGGTTGGGAGGAAATTGTGTTTTTAATTACATTTCTTTAAAAGTAGTCACTTAACTTTTTTTAAAATAAGGGAAAGGAAGTGTGAGAGAGAGTGCTAATAATTATGCCTGCCATTTATTGAGTAAATGCCTGGGGGAAAGTGTGAGACAGAAGGCTTTCTGCCCTTATAATGTAAACATCATGCCATGCTGGACATGTTTATTTAAAGGAACAACCTCTTCCCTTCCCAGTGACAACATAGTCCTAAATATAAGCCACTGAGTTCATCTGATGCTCCAACAAAGAAAAAGCAATCTTTTCCAGTCCTGAGGAAAAGGGAAACAAAATACTTCTATTGGACTAATTGAGAGACAGGCTATTCATACAGAATATTCAGGAACATTTATGGGTAATTTTGTGTTACATCCTGACTTTAGAGTTTGAATGTGTATCAGCACTGTAATGGCTCATAAGCAATGGCTCTTAAAATTTTTGTGGATTATCAGCCTCACTGACAGCCTTACGAAAATATAAACACTCTCTCTAGAATAATTTCCACACACTTAACAAATTAACAAGCTACACAGTATTTCAAAGGGCACATAAACTCATAAACTCTTTGCAGGAAGTGGACACTAACATCAATGCAGACATTTCATGAGCTGCAGTGTCTTTGTAGAGAACCCCTGCTCTAGAAGGAAGGGCCATTTGGGATGTTTACTTTGTTTTTTTTCCATATTGTCTTCAAATATAAGATGGTTCTTGAAGTCAGTGATGACATAACTGGGGCAAAAACATTTGCACGTATTTTGTCAATGGTAGGCTCAGAAATGTGCTCATCACTGTAGAGTCTAGAAAGATATGCTGTGCAGGCAGAGTATATCCTAGGAAAAGAGATACTTTGTTCTAGATTTTTTTTTTGAAGGTTTTATTTATTTATTTAGAGGAGAAAGAGCGCAAGCAGGAGGAGGAAAGGGAGAGAGAGAATCTCAAGCTGACTCTGTGCTGAGCACACAGCCCCACGTGGGGATCGATCTCACGACCCTGAGATCATGAGCTGAGCTGAGATCAAGAGTCAGAAGCTTAAACTGACTGAGCCACCCATTTGCCCCTGTCCTAGATTGTTTAAATGGGCACACAGTGAAATATAATAAATGCTCTTCCCTTGTAAGCGACCAAGGTGAAAGAAGTTAACAACTACCTAACTAGTCAGGGAGAAAAAATAAATACATCACTAGATATTTCAGTACAGTTGGAATTGCAGCTTGCCTTTGAAGAGAATGGAGCTATTTTATTTGATACCTGCCCCTCAAAAATATCAGCATTACTTCTTTATTCAAGCTGATTAAGCACACTGTGTATGTATGTGTGTGTGTGTGTGTGTGTAACCAGTTTGCAAGTGAGGTCTGAAAATCAAAAATGATTAAAACATAGTTCCTACCATCATGGAGTTCTTAGTTTAAAATATGATAGGGACAAATACATAGTTGCAACAATATGTGATAAATTTATGCCAACAACATTTATTAAGTTCAGCAGTAAAGAGGGGGTGGGATACACTCTTAATGAATAATTCAGGTAGTAAAAATCCTTTGTGATTAAGGAAATCCATATCAGAGAAAGGATAGCTAGGCTACCTTCAAAAAGTAGTAAACAATTTCAGAAGGGTTTGCTATAGCATTGGCATGGAATGTGAGATCATTAATCACAGAGAAAAACAGTCCTGCCAATACACAATCAATGTGTTAAGTTTTTATTAACTTCTTGTATCTGTACAGCAATACATTTCACTAGGAGTAGAGGAATCCATAGCTTTGCATTCTGTTTGATGCATGAAATGAATCTTGTCCTTGGTGTCTCTGACTGATAGGAGTTACATTGATTTTGCAAGCTTCTTATGCTGAGTGGTTTCAGATCCTGCCATTCTGCAAATTGTATGTAGTCAGATTCTGAAGCAAGGGGGGAGAGAGCTATAAGGCCTGCATGATATCTGTGATATCATGAGGGAAAAGTCCAAAGGCATCTTTAGAATAATAAAATCATTTATATTAATCTCTTCCTTTCAGGACTTCACAGGGTTTTAGAAACCTTACCCCACTGATTTTTTCACTTTCACTCTAGAAGACACTGGCAGAGACCTATTAAAATGTTAAATGGTTCTGATCCCAGCAAATGATAACCACAGGTTACTTGGGGGCAAAAGGAAACACTCTCACCAGAGGCGTGAATTTCTATTACTTCCCAAGGTGGAAACATCTAACAAGAGAAATGGACCCTGGCTCATGTTTACTCCAACTTCGCATGTTCTAAGGATCTGATAAACTGCCAGGCGAGGGGGAGGCAGACCGTACAGCAACTTTTACGCCCCAAGCTCCTCTCCTTTACTCACTGCTGGTGAAAAGATTTTCCCTGCAATTCCAAGCTCCTCCCTTCTCTCTGCTTTTGAGGCCTACACATATAAATACGGCCACATTTGCAGAAAGAATGAAGATGCAGTGGAAGGCTGTGTATATTTCAGTAATCAGCTGTACCAAATATTTATGACTCAGTGGGACCCATCAGCAAAGGAGGCTGATACCTAGAAAGAGTTTTCTTAATCATTATTGAACATTTTGAAAGAGAATCCCACAATTGTACCTTGGGATAAAACATGCTTTTGTACTACATATGAATAGGTGTATGGTAACTACAAAATGTAGATACAATTGCAAAAAAAAAAAAAAGATGCTACCTCTCTCTGCAGTTTCATCTCCCTGACAGTTTCCTTCTATGTACTCTATATTCTAGTTAAAATATATTTTGTTCCATTTCCTGGATACTCTGTACTCTTTCATAACTCTGCATATTATTCTCTTCTCCAAGAATGATGTTTAGACTCACTCTAAACCAAATAAACTCTTTTATCTTTCCAGAATGTGCTCAATATGGTTGGTTGCCTAGACACTAATCCTTTCCTTCTCTCCCTCTTACTGGCATAATCTGCCCACATTACAGGTTGCAAACGCCACATACACAATTTCTCAGCCACCACTGCAACAAGAGATAGCCACATCATATGATAGACTTAGAAATAAGAGATAAGAAGTCTTCTGGGTTTTCAGGAATTTTTTTTTCTAGTACAAATAGAGATTTTAAAAAGGGAAATATTTTTGCTGCCTTGATAATCTTTTGCTTCTCCTTCCCCCTTCCGACTTCTAGAGATGTGACAATCATTTGGGGAATATGACACGTTATTCCAAAAGATAGAAGAGAAGCCAGCTTGCTGAACATGGTAACCTGAAGCATAAAAACAATGTTGGTACTTAATGACATAATTAGGCTGTAATGCCAGCCCTATAAATTCCAACGCGCAAACTTTTTATTACGCACTGCTATTAAATGTTTTTATTTCTAAGTCTCTGTCAGGCTTTCAGGTAGGTTCAATTATTTGTCATGTGTTCTGAGTTCCAGACTATCAGCATTGTCTAGGAACTTGGTAGAAGTACAAATTATCAAACCCCATTCAGAGTTTCTGAATCAGAGTCTCTTGCAGAGGTAGAACCCAGAAATCTGTTTTAACAAGTTTTCCGGGTGATTTTCATAGGCCTTAAGGAGGAGGAGCATTACAGACTGCCGAAAATTAATACAGCTTCTCAACAATTGCTTTAAGTGAATCTCATGCACCCTTTTATTAAGTCAGTTGCCTAGGATTTCCCTAGGGACCTGATTTGTAACCAGCTTTGTATGAGGGTTCTAATGTTTTCAAAAGTGGTATGCATGAAGGAGAATATAAGGTAGAGTTTGTTTTTTTGGTTTTTTTTTTTTTTTTTTTTTTTTTTTTTTTTTTTTTTTTTTTTTTTTTTTAGTAAAGGTGATGATCACTTGAATATTTTTCCTGTTCTCTCACCTCCTTCTATCCTTGTCATTTTGTATCTGCTTAAAGACAAACTCAACTTCTCCCCCTGTTTTCATCCTCCCAGTATGACTAGCTTCCTAGGGCACTCATCTGGTCACACTGCTTCTTAAAGAAATATTCTTCTGCTCTACAGGCCCCTGAAAAATCTGACTCCTTTTTAATAACACTCTGCTAACACAAACGTTAACGTACCACATTGTGTGGTGACAGATGGTAGCTACAGCATAACATATACAGTTGTCCAATCCCTGTATGACACACCTGATGCTAATGTAACATTGCGTGTCAACTCCAGTTTGTGAAAAATACTAACATGCTGTAGAATTTATTTTACTACTATGAAACATGCACTTTTAGCTCTCAATTTCTTTGATTTTTTACTCTCATTCTGAAATGTTCTTGCCTTCTTCAAGTTCCTGTATAAATGTCAACTTCTTGTAAAACATCCCAGATGACCTCCCAACTCAGGTAAAACTAATTTATTGATATTGTACCCTGTTTACACACATCATCATATGTACCTCTATTATATTACTGATCACATTACAGCAAAATGAGCTCTACAGAGCTGGTTTCTGATTGTGAATACAATGCGCAATTATTTTAGAGAATGTATAATCTACATAAAATGTGAAAAAGAATCACTAAATACATTTGCATTTCATAATTCAAATAGAAGCACAATTAACCATTTCTTTAATACTCAGTTTTATCTCTATAATAAATCAATAAAGGTAGTAGATTCTCATACCTTATTATAAAACAGAAAAATTCAAAATTGTAATACTGGTTTTTTTAAAACCCGGCAGGTAACATTCAGAGTACTTATTAAATATAGATTCCTGGGCTCCACTACAGACCAACAATATGAGAATTTCTAAGGGAAAGGTGTTAAGAGCTAAGTTTCTGATCACTTCATAAGGGACAGTCTAAAAGCAGAATTATTTTATCAAATAATCTTAAACATAAATGACTCAGATTATAATTGCCTAAGACTTGCCATAAAATTTTGACTAATTTGGATCCTTATCATCTTTGCATGAAAATGTCTACCACAGCTTATGAGACTTTTACCAAACACCTAGAATTATTATTCTTATTACAGATACAGGCAGAGCATTAGTTTCCTAGAACTTTCATAACAAATTACTATAAAATGAGTGGTTGAAAAATCTGTTCTACGACAGCTGTGGAGGCCAGAAGTCTGAAGTCGAGGAGCAGGCAAAAGGCTCTAGAGAACAACCCTTCCATCCCTTTTCCAGATTCTGGTGACTTCACTGCTCCTTACATGGGGCCTGTATGATTCTAATCGGCACCTTCATCCTTACATGACCTGCTCTGCTGTCTGTCTGAGTCTCAAATCTCCCTGGGCCTTTCTTTTATAAGGACACCTGTCATCAGATTTGGGATCAACTCTACATCCAGGATGATCTTTAACTTAAATCTGTAAAAAGCCTTTTGTTTTCCAAATAAATTCATATTCACAGGTTCTGAAGGTTAGGACATTGACATTCATCTTTTCAGTGCCACCATTCAAACTATTACAGATGGAGTTACATAAAGGATTTAAAACTTACAAGTGATTCACAAAAAAATAGCATCTTGTCTTCTAATCTGGACTTCTGGATAGTTATGTAGTTGAGATTTCTCCTACGGTCCTGGCTATTTGTGTGTGTGTGTGTGTGTGTGTGTGTCAAATAAATCAGCCCTTCATGAACTTTGATGATTTTTAATTATTCTCACTAACTTTTGACTTTGACTATTGGTAATTCAATGTTTGATCATTATTCGTCATAAAAAAAAAATCACTTTTATTTATCTGATGCCTTAACTACATATTAAATTATATCTTTAAGTCTTCCCTCCTGTTTTCTCTTATTCAAGAATGTACAATGTTTCTGCACATTTCTGTTAAAAATGAGCCAGGAGCTGGGAATGGAAAGTTAAATAAACCATTTGCAAGTAGAGATACTCTAGTACCGTCTCATCTGGTGTATTTAAAACGCCCATATGACGAATGATCTGTGGAAGACCAAGACGGGCTCTGTATTTGGGTGGGTCTGTAGGAGTGTGTTTTGCTTCTTCCCTGCACTCCCTGGGCTGGTATCATCCTCAGCCCATACACAGTCTACCAACAGGCGGAGGCTTGAGCCCAAACTAAGCTGCCTGCTTTTCAGGGCCAAGTTTGCAATAGTGATAGTCAAAGGACATCTCTGGGCCATGAGGAGCAAAAAAAAAAAAAAAAAAAAAAAAAAAAAAAAAAAAAAAAAAAAAAAAAAGATGGGAAATGTGATACATAAGGGAATTTAATCAATCTGAAAAATAGATATGAATCATAATACTCAGAAAAACTTGAACTGTTCACCTAACAACATTTGACAACCAATAAGTTCTTCTGTATTTTCTATCTGATATTTTTAAGAATGCTGGTCCTGCATGGTGCATTTGATACAGGGTCTTGTCTAAAATATTATATAAACATACACGCAGACAGTGTGCATACATGCATGCACACACACAGAGCTCTGGTTTTACAGACCAGTTTTAATAAAAGCTCTGCCACATAGTAGTGTGAACTGGGCCACTTCGTTAATACCTTAGAGCCTTATTTTTATATTTGAAAAGTGGATATATTATAACCTTTCTTGAAGGACTATGGTGAATATTTTTTATAAAAGGTAGCAGATGAGGGAAGAGAATGAATAAGTAGCTTCAATTTTTTTTCCTTCCTTCTTTCTTTTTCCTTTTTTAGCAAAATACTTTTAACTATTTAGATGTATAAGGATGGGCTCCAGAACACAGTGTTAAACAGACAGACAGCTTATCTGGGGAGTGGGGAGGGCTACAAAGTGAATTTGCAAATACAGAATCTGTGAATAATGAGGTTCAATTATAGATACAAATGACTTCCCATGAGGAAGCAAAGGTTCATCAAGGATGAATGTTTTGTCTATAGTCAACAGCTAGTGGGTGACAGATTTGAAATATTCAAGCCAAGTTTAACTCCAGAGTCTGGCTACTAAACTCCTAGTACCAATTATTCACATCAGTCAAAGATCAATACAGCAGTAGTGTATGTATTCTTGAGAATGTTCTATGTGCACTTGAAAAGAATTTGTATTCTGCTCTTTTAGGATGGAATGTTCTGAATGTATCTGTTAAGTCCATATGGTCCAAGGCGTCATTCAAAGCCACCCTTTCCTTGTTTATTTTCTGTTTAAATGATCTGTCCATTGATGCAACTAGGGTGATAAAAGTCCCCTACTATTATTGTATTATTATCAATTAGTTCCTTTATGTTTGCTATTAATTGTTTTATATATTTGGGTGCTCCCATGTTGGGTGCATAAATATTCACAATTGTTACATCTTGTTTGACTGACCCCTTTATGATTATATAATGCCCTTCTTTGTCTCTTGTTACAGCCTTTGTTTTAAATAAGTCTCATTTGTCCAATATAAGTATTGCTACTCTAGCTTTCTTTCTTTCTTTCTTTCTTTCTTTCTTTCTTTCTTTCTTTTTTTTCAAGATTTTATTTATTTGACAGAGAGAGATAGGGAGAGAGGGAACACAAGCAGGGGGAGTGGGAAAGGGAGAAGCAGGCTTTCCTCTGAGCAGGGAGCCCAATGTGGGCCTTGATCCCAGGACCCTGGGATCATGACCTGAGCTGAAGGCAGACGCATAATGACTGAGCCACCCAGGAGCCCCCAGCTTTCTTTTGACTCCATTTGTGTGACAAATGTTTCTCCATCCCCTTACTTTCAATCTGCACGTGTCTTTAGGTCTAAAATGAGTCATCATTTAAAAAAAATGGATTAAAAAAATCCAAAAAGAGAAAGGAGAGGTAGCCTGAAGGAGTTAGTATGGGGGAGAGGAGAAGTGAAGAGGGGATAATAAATAGAGAGGTATAAGGACAGAAATTACTCAGAAAATGGTGGGAACCAGGAAGCAAGGAAAAGAAACTTGGTACATAGAAAATATCTCATAGCAGGTTGAGACAGAGACTTTCAAAAATAAGGCTGGCTTCTAAAGTATTAAATGTTGCATTGGTTTCTGAGCTGTGCCTGGTGCTCACTCCATCATTACCCACAATTTTCAGGATCCATCTCATGCCAGTTGCACTTTGGGAAGTATTAAAAGAAAGTGGGATTGCCCCCTACTCTGCCTTTTCTCATCACTACACACAAGGGATTCAAGGACTGAAAGAAAGCAACTCAGAATGAGAGAGGAGAGAAGGGCAGGAAGCAGTGTTTAGTGGAAGCAAGGAATCTTAGCAAATATTCCTAAAACAGATGCGAGACCTCAGTGTTACTGAAGGGAGAGGCACTGCATTTCCCTCTACCACAGATGGAAAGGAGACTCAAAACTTCTATCAGGAGTCTTGGCAACTCCCACATAGCTGGACTTTCTGTAATAACAAAATAAGTAACATGCTCCCAACATTCAATAAATGTTGTATTAGCGAGTTTCCTACCCCTTGCCCCCACCCCAACATGGCCAACATACTAGAAAAAGAGGCCATTATCATCTTTATCTTCTTCTTCATCTTCATTATCAAAGGTTATAAAACAGGACATTGTCTTCCAGGCAATTTTCTGTGCCTTAGAATAGGACTGACTATTCCTCCCTTGATCTGGGGAGAAGTGCCAAGTGCCAGTCATGACACAGCTCGCAGTGGAACTACTTCCGTTGCACCAGGAGATAGTCTCACCCTGGGGGTTACAAACCCCACTTAAGCTTTCACTCAGCACCTCAGCACTTTCTAGAAAGCAGCTTTAGCATGCTTTTTTCACCCAGCATTATGAGCACATATTTCACAGTTTAGATTGCTGGAATCTTGGGTAGCTGGTTTGTCATATTTCCACAGTTAGCATATGTCATTTTCATTTGAAATTACGGGCATGCCCATTACAGATTATGAATCAATGTTTACACAGATTAAATTAATAACCAACCTTGAAAACGTAAAATGTCACTTTTCAATGGTCCAGGAGCTGTAGGAGATGCGTGTTAATCAAGGGAAGCAGCAGTGTCAGTGGCATCCTTCCAACAATGGGAGGTCAACTGCAACATTGTAATTGCAATTGTTCAAGTTCTTCCCTCAACTTGCTATTCTCAAGTTGGATAATTCACATGTCATCTTGTTGTTACCAATTTGCTACTTTAGTTTTCAACTGGCACAGCTATTTATCCAATAAATATATGCAGGAAAGTCTAATTTCAATGGATATTGAAACCAAATCCTTAAATCCCCCAGTCTTACATCTTAGAATGCATTACTAGTTCTGTAATTTCATAACTTGTCTGTTAGTTTCACATCCGGATTGCTTTTATTTTCCACCAAATGAGAAACAGGGTTGGGGAAAAAATTAAGGGAAAATGAAATGTGACTTTGAAATGCACTGCTACACACCTTTTGTATTTCCGTCTCTCCTCTTTCCACATCTCTTCCTCCTTCACCGTTTTGTTTTTGTTTTTTATGGGGCAAGAACAACCTACTCTAAACACAAAAATCTAGAACAAAAATAGTTGTAGGAAGGTTAAGGTTATAAAATCTTTATACTTTTCTTGGTATTAGAGATCACTGATTTTATATTTTATTTTTAAGGAGAAATGAATGAAGAAAACAGAAATGCCCTGGATACACAGTGAGAACTTTAAAAGTTTATAGGTCAAGTAAATATAAATATATATGTATTTCTAGGTGAGTGCATGTGTATGGGTAGATAGACACAGACACACAGACGTGACTGCTCATTCTAAAAATGTGTAAGCTCAAGGCTCATAATTTGATAATCAAATTATGTGGGTAATAAATCTGCTGCCTAAAGGTTTCTTTTCAAGGTTAAACTATCTGGAGAGATTCTATGACTACAGATGAGTCACATCTGCGTCACGTGTATTTTTTTCAGTATGATTTTTTTCTTAGGAAGTTTAGAGAATTAGATGATCCTCTGTTCATTCAATATAAAACTAAATGGACTAAAATTTTTCATAATAATAATATTTCCTTTGGAAATGTAGTTGTTTGAAATATTAGCATATGTATGAATTTGAATATTAGTATGCAACAATATTTATAATAATACCACAGAGCACTTATTTTAAGCTCTCTCATATATACTCATTCAAGTCACTGACAGATATTCATGACTTTAATGAAGGCAACAGAAGCTCAAACTAATTAAAGCCATGACAAAAACCAACCAAACAAACAAACTTAAAACATGGTAGTCATTCATAGACTTGAACCTTTTCAATGATACTCATAATCTTATTGTTTTACAGAGCGTGTATAAGAACATTTTCAAAATACTATATGAAAATAAGAATTCAGATTATGTTTTTAATACATGAGAGAAAAACTAGAATCTAGAAGAGAAATATTATTAATTTGTAGAAAAGATAAAACTGATCAATATTGGGTTGACCTTGCTCAGTTTTCATGGCAAGCAGGGGGCAGTAACAGTATTTAAAGACCATTTGTGACCAGCCTCAAAGTACTCTAAGATGTAAGGGGTTTCTCTTCATTCATGGAAAGCAAATCACATGAAGGAGGCAGAGGAGATCTATTCTGAATGAACCACACAAACAGTATCTTCAGGAGAAATCACACTGGAGACTGCTTGGTGGACGGAATGAGGAGGTAGGCAAGAGCTCCACCCATCCTGAGGGACAGGAAAACTGTTCCACTCACTCTAAATAATTTGCAAACACCTCAGTCGGAACCCTGTAACCTGTGGTGGTTTGACAGCTGTGGGTCCTCACCGGGGCTCCCTGAGGCTCTAAGAGAGAAACTGCCACAGGACCATTTTGACTTTGGACAGGCAAATCTCTCTCATGGCCATGAGACAATTGGTTAACTAAAAAAAAAAAAAAAAAAAAGAGCCATTAGATCAGCATGGATCTTCTTAAGGATAACAATATAATATTTCATAAATAATCATTGATTATTATGCTTTTCCTTAGCAAAGCATAGGTAAATATACATTCAACTCTTTGTAGGCTTTCCTGAAATAGTCATATCTTGTTTGCTTCACATAGTTTTCTTTTTCTCTTTAACACATCTAAAGCATAGGGATTTCCTCCAGTGCCCATGTGCTTCTGTGTCAGCACACATGTGAGTGTGTGTGTGTGTTGTGGTTGGGTTAGACTGATATTTAAGATCAATATTTATTTTTATTCCAATTAAATTTTATATTTATATTGGTTCTAAAATATCAACTAGGTTAGAAATCAAATCACTCTCCTTTTTTTCTACAGAACTCAAGTTACTAAACCACACCTTACTCACATCTCTGTAACTGAGCCCAAGGAAATTAGCTTCACAGAGTTATAAAAATATTTGGTGAAAGAGTCTTTATTCAAGCCTGAAAACACCACTATTATGCCTATTTTAGTAGCATTTTCTATCATTGTTCTAAACAAAGCCTTCTGAAATCAGGGTATTTAGACTTGAATTTTGCGCCCCCACCAAAAAAAAACCCATGTCATTTTCTCTCTGACTTCTGTATTCAACTGCTACATCTCTCAGTATAGCCTTCGGGAAGAGAAGTCCACCAAACTATCTACAATATATGCATGGTTTTTTTAAGATGTACTTAGTAACCATTGGTGGCCTTGCATGGTTACTCTTGAGCACACGGTATTAACAGAAGCCTATGAATTGGTTATATATAACAGTTGGTTGTATGCAGTCTCCATTTCCACAGCTCCCATTCTTTTTTTTTTTTTTTTTTTTTTTTAATTTAAGAGAGAGAGAGTGGTGGGGGTGGCAGAGGGAGATGAAAGAGAATCTCAGTTAGACTCTCCACGGAGTGTGGAGCCTGCTGTGGGGCTCGATCCCAGGACCCTGAGATCATGACCTGAACCAAAATCAAGAATCTGATGCTTAACCAACTGAGTCACTGAGGCACCCCACCCACGTTCATTCTTAAAACCATTTCCATCTTGCATCAATATCTACCAGTCCGGAATTTTTCCATTAAATCCCAACATCAATTATTATTAATTTCTATTAAATTCTAGAATTGTTTCTATGTAATTTCACAAACTATTAGACATCACCAATATATCCAACATTGCTTTAAGTTCTGGAGTTATAGCAGTTTTTAAAATAAACCACACAAAACCCTTCCTTTTTTGGGTCATATATTCTAATGAGGGGAGACATTTTATAAACAACTTGAATAAACTACAAAATATGTTAGATTTTGCTAGAAAGAGAAATAAAACAGAAAAGTATAAGTGATAACTGAGGAAGCACTTGAAAAGGTAAAGAAAAATGGCCACACAGGGGTGCCTGGGTGGCTCCATTGGTTAAGCATCTGCCTTTGGCTCAGGTCATGATCCCAGTGTTCTGGGATTGACCCCCACATCAGGCTCCCTGATCAGTGGAGAGCCTGATTCTCCCTCTGCCTCTGTCTCTCCTCCTGCTTGTGTGTGCTCTCTCTCTCCCTCTGCCAAATAAATAAATAAACAAAATCTTTAAAAAAAAAGAAAAAAGGAAAGAAAGGAAAAGAAAGAAAAGAGAAGAAAGAAAAGAAAAGAAAGAAAAGAAAAGAAAAGAAAAGAAAAGAAAAGAAAAGAAAAGAAAAGAAAAGAAAGAAAAGAAAGAAAATGGCCGTACAACAGCTTCCTGGAGTCAATGATGAATTCTTGAATACTACATCTGAAACTAATGATGTACTATATGTTGGCTAATTGAATTTAAATTTAAAAAAAAAAAAAAAGCTCCCTGGAGAAGGGCTTTTTAGGGAGTGGGAATGGCAAGTACAAGTTCAAGAGGCACAATTATGAATGACACATTCTTTCTCCCTCACTGACAGTTCCTACCATCTTTGTGCTGTTGGCTTCCACTCCAACAGAACTCTGTGTTGTAGTTTCTCAGTGCCCCAAATTCCGACACTTTCTTTTCACCTATATTCTCTCTTTTAGTGGCATCATCCATGCCAGGATTTTAGGTATCATCTCTCTTTCAGTCATTCCCAAATATATATCTCTAGAAGGCTACTCTTCTGCGCTCTGTATCTATATATCCATCTGCCCTCACATTTTCATCTGTTTCTTAGACATATCCTGGATAAAACTTTTGTCATTCCCATGTTTCCCCCAGCACAGTTAATCATAAAACACTTCCAATTCTCAACCAAAACACAGTCATATTCTATGTCTCTATTTTTCAACCTGTAGTAGTTAATTCATCAGTAATCTCTGTAGGTTTTAATTCCAAAATGCATTTTAAATATTCATGCATCTCTTACCTTGCCTGCTCATACTCTAATTCATCTAAGACATGGCCATAACCTAAAAAGCTCTTCTGCTTACATAGTTGATTCCCCCTTCAATAAATTTTTCACAAGTAGCCAAAATATTTTTTTCAAAATACAAGTGATAATTTTGTCCCCTGATTGATGTTCTTAGTTGACATCATAATCCACTTAGAAATCCAGTCCTTTTCATGACCTAAACAAACTTTAATCATCTCATATTTCATTCATACACTTCTAGCTCACAAACCTCTAGAAAAACTAATTCTAAAAATCAAGGTAACTCAGCTCTTTCTGCATCACAAGGCCTTTGTAGTGCCGTTTATATGTTTAGAGGTTCTTTTCTTCATCTATGCATGGCTAGTTCTCTCATATACTTCAGGTAACAGTTTATATGTTGTTTTATAAATTACTTTCATATCTTTTCATCACAAGATTCTATTAATGTTTATAGAAATTCTTACTATCTGGGACTTCTGGGGGAAGATGGCAGAGTACAAGGACCCTAAACCCACCTTATCCTACAACTAGATAACACACATCAGTGCAAATGACCTGATGACCGGCAGAACAAACTTCACAACTGAATGTAGAGAAGAGGCCACCCTGAAGAGGGTAAGAAGGGCAGAGACTGGATGAGGAGTTAAACCCCCTGGGTGTGGCTGCTGGCAGGAGGGAGCCGCAGGTGTGGAGAGGGGTAAGAAACAGGATCACACCTGGGAGCCTGCACAGGGAAGAAAAATCTGCATAGCATTTGGCTTTGAGAATTGGAAGGGCTGAATTTCATGTTTTCTTACAACCAGACGAACCTAAGGCCTGGAACTTTAAAATTAGTAGGGTCTGCTCTGGGAGAGCCAGGAAGGGGCAATAAGAAACTGAGTCCCTCTCTTTAAAGAGACAGTACAACAAACAGTGCACAGAGATATAACTTAGAAGCAGCAGTCTGAAAGACACCTGGGGCATATGAGGGGAAGAGTCAGCAACTCATCTCAGTTTGCTGAGAGATCTCTCCAGGAACAAAGGAGCTGACAGACGCCATTTCCCTCCTCCACCCCTCCCCAGCATAATCACATGCTCCCCTGTAGGAACCAGTGAGGTGCTGGCATTCATAACTCATTTGCTTACATTGCACTTTGCCCCCTCCAGCCAGTCTTGCCTCAGCCCCAGCTCTGTCAGCCCCCTCCCCAAGAAGACCAGAGCAAACCTTGCCAACACTGCACTGCCCAACCTCTCAAGGATGACACACACCTTTGTTAAAGCTGCACCCCCACCTGCCCATGCATGTTTTATTGAGCACCCAGTTGGCCCTGGTCTCCACAGCAACTGTGTGTCTCCTGTGGAAGAGGACCATCTTGTTAAAAGTACGTGCCCCACCCACTACTTTCAAGAGCAAGAGACCTAGTTGACTTTCTAACACAGAGAAACAGACACAGAGAGTTAGGCAAAATGAGGATGCAGAGGAATATGTCCCAAGTGAAAGAACAGGACAAAATCACAGCAAGATACCTAAGTTGAATGGAGATAAGCAATATACCTGATAGAGATTTTAAAGTAATGATCATAAAGATACTCACTGGACTTGAGAAAAGAGTGGAAGTTATCAGTGAGATCTTTCACACAGAGATAAAAAAGAACCAATCAGAGATGAAGAACACAATAATTGAAATTTCAAATATACTGGATGGAATAAATAGCAGGCTAGAAGAAGCAGAGAAATGAATTAATGACCTGGAACATAGAGTAATGGAAAGTAATCAAGCTGAGTAAACGAGAGGGGAAAAAAAATTATGCAAATTAAGAATAGTCTCAGGGAACTCAGTGACTCCATCAAATATAATAACATTTGTATTGTAGGGATCCCAGAGAAAGAGAGAGAAAAAGGACAGAAAATTAATTTGAAGAAAAAATAGCTAAAAACTTCTTGAAGCTAGGGAAGAAAAGATATCCAGATTCAGAAGGCACAGAGATACTCCCCAAAAATTCAACCCAAGGAGGTCTAAACCAAGACACACAGTAATTAAAATGGCAAAAAAAAAATGATAAAGAAAAAAAATTTAAAACAGACTAACGAGAGACAAAGAAGGATACTATATAATAATAAAGGAGACAATCCAACAAGAGGATATCATTTCTGGTATCTTTCTATGTGAGAATGTATATATCTTCCACATTAATTTAAATCTTGTATAATATTTCCTGGTGTGCCTGGGTGGCTCAGTCGGTTAAGTGCCTGCCTTTGGCTCAGGTCATGATCTCAGGGTCCTGGGATTGAGCCCTGATTCTGGCTGCTTATTGGGGAGTCTGCTTCTCCTTCTCCCTTGGCCCCTGCCCTGGCTCATGCTCTCTCTCTCTCTCTCAAATAAATAAATAAAATCTTTGAAAAAAATCTTGTATAATATTTACTAGAATGAGTATAACTATGGCTTATAATGATGGACATTTAGGATATCTCTAGATTTTTTTATTACTAAGCAATGCTAAAATCAGGAACACTTTATGTACATAAGGTGTACATAATGCTTTTATTTAATAAATATATGTTAAAGTGGGTTCTAGACACTAGGGATAAATCATTGAAAAATAATAAAAAGACTGACATTGTGGAGGGGAAAGGGTAGGAAAGGACATACAGTGTTGAGTAGGATAGCCAAGGTAAGCCTCTTTGAGATTGTAAGATGAGAGCAAAGGCCAAAGTAGGTAAAGAAGTTAGCTGAACAGATATATTGGGGGAGAACATTCCAGATAGAGAAGTTAGAACAAATCTTCAAGCTGGACCAATATAACATGGTGAAAGAACATCAAAGAGACCCATGGAGCTGGAACAGGGAGGAATGGGTAGCTAGGAGGAGACAAGATCAGAGTCCTGGGAATTTAGAGCTTTTAGAATATTATAAAACCTTGGCCATTTACTGGAGGTGAAACCTGCAAACGTTGCAAGGTTTTGAAGAGAAATAAAAATAAGTAAAATTTCTCTATCATATGGTATGACCATTTTAGGTTGTGCCAAACTGCCCTCTCTAAAATTTGCATCATTGTACATGTCTACCCATAATGTCTCTTCCACCTCATCCTAAATATATTTAGACTATTAATAATCCCTTTATTTTTTTCCTAATCTGATTGCTTTATACTGCATTTTCCTCATAACTAGGGAGGGTGTATGTGATTTTACATTTATTGGCCATTTTAGTGTCTTCTCAACCTGAATCACTTATTTTATATTGAAAATATGCAGCTTTTTAAATATATTCACATATAATTCCCCAACACATTTTCAAAAACATGCAGTACAGTGATTTTTGTCCTTTGTCCTTGCTTTTCTTGGATAAATTCTAGATCCTACTAAAGTCCAATTAGCTTATATACAATATAGCAGAAAGACTTTGTTCAAAGGAATAATAAATGAAATATGTAGTTCCTTTATATGAAAAGCAAAGGCATTTTGTTTCCACTGTAAAAATGCCCTATCATGCAACTCTTCTTGTATGAAATTAAGACGCCCCATTTGTTTACTTCTAATCAACTTATACTTTAACTTCTTTCCATGCTCAGCAGTAGTCACCTATTTTATTTAAGGCAAAATACATATGGAACAGTAACTCAAACCCAGGTACTATAAGTCAGTTCTCCTTAAGTTTCCATATTTAAAACATTCTATCTTATCAATTTTGAAGATTTATTGCTTGAATAGTCCTGGGTGGGGGGAGTCAACTGCCTTTATAATCTATTATGTTAAAATTCACAAACAATATTGTTATTCTCGTGGTACAATGGTGCAATACATCACCCAATGCTGTAAAAGACCATGTTGCTTTTTTTTTTCTTTTTAACAGAAGATATTGATCACACAAGATGCAGAAGAATGAATGAAATTGGAGAGTAAAATAAAATTATAAAAATCAAACAGTGTACAAGACTATTTTTTTAGGACTCTTAATACTTAATCAGTTATTTCAGTGGCACCTAGTTTACCTGTAAAAATAGAATTTTACTCATTTTTAGTGAGGAACATATAGTTTAGTCTCATTTTGTGAAATCCTGGAGAAACAAAAAAAATAACTGTCACTCAAAAGTGAATGAATGTCAAAGAAAAAATGGAATAACAGCTGTGAAAATCAAAGAGACTTCCATATGTAGCTATGTGCAGGAAAAATACCAAGTGATTTTAACCTTAGGTGTATTTTCCTTGTTTTATGTGTTAGAAAGTAATGGTTTATTATTCTCCTAAATGAAATGGGTAATACTTAGCATAAATTCAGTCAACTTCACCTATATGATAATGTATGAGTGTATGAAAAAATCATACTGTTAAAAAATTTTTTTGGTATAATGAAATCAAATGGCATGATGCATGCTTGGTAAAAAATTACTGATTTTTCAGCTAGATATCTTTACAGTGATGAAATTAGCTAAACAGAGACTCAAGATAACAAGCTATTTTCAACTTTTTTTTTGGATATATACATATATATATAAATACATAATACATATATAAATATAATATATATCTTTATTTAATATATACATGACATTAAAAATAACACCTTGGCTATATTTCTTGCTCATTTATATAGATACTGAAAACTTGGATTTGAAAAAGTTAATTTTATGCTAGGAAAAAACCTCATAGTTCCAGTATGGCCTTTCCTACTTTTCTTGTTTGTAGTTTTATTGTCTGCTTGTGAATTTTTTCCTTTGCCAGCACTTAGTATCTCGGTACAGCCGGGACAACAGAATCCTCTGGGGCCATCTTTCAGACTTTATGCTTCTGCTTGATCTCAAGTCACAAGAAATTTTTATTTAAAAAGTTCCATTTGCCTCCCCATAGGGCGCCATTGGTACAGTTAACATGGAACAATATTCCAGGCAAGGCATAACCCAGATGGATAATTTCCTAAAGGTGGATAAGTTCCCAAATAACAACTTATAAAGTCCCCTTCCACTGGTCCCATCTTTCTAATACAGTGGTCATCTTTTTTTTTTTTCCTTATTCTTTTCAAAATATTCTTCTCATAACAAGACTTCTCCCTCCATGTCAATCCTGGATCACCCAAATTCTAGATCTTATATGCCAGAAGTAGAGACCTACTTTACTTTCCTATCCACAGTGTTCAGGAGTAAATACATATTTGTGGGGCGCCTGGGTGGCTCAGTTGGTTAGGCTCTCAACTTCTGATTTCGGCTCAGGACATGAGCTCAGGGTCTTGCGATGGAACCCTGCATCTAGCTCTCTTCTCAATGGGGGGGGGGGCGGTCTGCTTGAGATTCTCTTCCTCTCTCTCTGCCCCTCTCCCCATTCGTGCACTCAAGCTTTCTCTTTCTCTCCCTCTCTCTCTCAAATAAATAAATCTTCAAAAAAAAAATACGAACTTGTGAGTCCTGAAACAGGATTTCCATAAAAAAGAAGAGGGAAAATATGAACATTAATTTGAATAAGAAAAAATAATTCACAGGCTTAAAAAAGAAATTAATACAGGTCACATTTTTAAATTTTAAAAAGCAGATAATATTTTATTAATAAATTATGACATGCTTTTTCTGCAATTAAATTAATATTGACTTAGAGATGATTACACATAGAATTTTTTTAAAGACAACACTTGTTTCTTTAGGTTATTTCTCTGCATTGTTGGCAATTTCCTTGCCATTTTTTTCTGGGAGCACATTTCAGGATAAAAGGTGTCAGATGCTGTACAACACGCTCTAAAACATCAGACTGAGCAGAATATGTGGCGTCACACATCGATGTGTTTACTTGACTGTCACAGAAATTCTGATAAATTCTATTTCCTAAGAGTCCCATCAAAAAGATTATCATATATATATAGATAGATAGATATGAGATATATATATAGAGAGAGATGAGATATACATACGATATACATGATAATGTTTATAAATTTTGAGTGCTGCAAATTTTTTTTTCTTGTTTGGACAGAAGAGAATCTCTGTGTTGACTAGGTATCAATGAGAACTGAATCCTCTATAATTTTCACTCTTAGTAAACCGAAGTTTCCATTTACCATGATCTGGTTCTTTGTATTTCAAATCTTGTTTTTCTTCTACTATTGAGATATTTCAGCTGCTGAGGATTTAGAACATGTGCACTTTTTGACTAGATCACTAACCTTTTAACTGCATTATCAGGACACTCGGGGGTGGGCACAGTTACTGATAGGAGAATCACCATTCCACACCTCAGATCATATACAGTAACATAACTGACTTTAAACAATGTACATTTATCTCATTATACCCATTTTAAACACAGCCTGAACTCAACTTCCCTTTTTAGATGAATTACCAAAATTCTACTATAACAATAATACTATATACAAAAAAAAAAAAAAGCAACTTTGAAGAATATCAGAGTAGAAGAAATCACAGTCTTAACCAAATGGAGTTAAATGTTTTTACTTTTGCAAATGTTGCATGTTCAAGACCGTGTTAATATATTACTGGGAATCTTCCCAAGACCTTGAAAGGACTTTGTGCAATGGAGAATCCAGAGCTTAAGTTTCACTGGCTATATAGGAAACCAGCCTCAAAGAGCTTTGTTTAAAGAGGGACTAAAACAAAGTCCCAACATCTAGAAGCAAAACTTTCTAAAAAAAACAAATGAATGCCATTATGCAAAGTCTATTCATTCAATGCCTTCTTACCTGAACAGAACAAGATCCTGCAGAAGAGCAGAGTTTTTTTTTTTTAAAAAAAAAGTAAAATAAAAAATCCGGTTTTTGAAAAAAAAAAAGAAAGAAAAAAACAGACATTCAAATGAATATTAGTAATTAATGTGATTATTAATTTATTTCAATATGACCATATGAGCACTACAGAATTGAAACATGAGCAAAATTAAACATAGCTACTACAGTGACAAAAATCCCTGATCCCTGACTTAAGAGAAGTGCTGTCTCTTCCTATCTGTTTTTTGCTTCAGGCCAATGTCTAAGCATTCTTGAAAAGAGTAAGAAAATATATGCATAATTAAAAAGCTCTACACTTTTTCTAGACCTTCTCAGATGTTTTCTAAGAATCCATGCTGCATTTATTTTTTAAAGTTTCTAAAATTCTGAGAAATAAATTATTAAAGGAATTGAAAAGTAAGAATGTGGCTAAACAAGGTACAGAGGGAGAGAAAAAAAATCAGGTAAGAACAGAAGCATTATAAAGAAAATGAATACATTAAAAAGAACAATTTTGGTCAGGAGTATAACCTAGTTCTGAAGAGTTAAGGAGAAAAACATATCTATAGACGTAACAAAATGTATATATATATCTACAGATATATCTAAATTATCTATACATGGGGGGGAAATGAAGTTAGGAGTCCTGTTCACTATAGTCAGAAAAGGCAGGGAAACAAAGGCTGGAATCTCTAGATCTTCCAGTTGGAATACAGAATAAATCTGGAAGCGACACAGCAGAAACAACTTCAGGTTATGATGGACAGCAAGCAGAGTGTGGTACCCAGAAGGTATAATGACACAGAAGAGAAGAAAACCCACAACTGGCACTATGACTCTTGTGTTGCTACAAAGAAAGCTGGACATTAAAAGGTAGGGGATTTTAAGAGATTCATCCAAAGCAAATAAAGGGACAAAGGAGGGCCTCTGTCATCATACGGAATTGAGCAGAACCTGATTTTAAGACACAAAAATGATAGGGATCCAGTTATCAAAAGCAGGTATGATGTGAATTCAAAAATCTCCAATGTTGAGTTGATATTATTAGACCTGTGGAACGAGCACAGACTAACAGAATGTCAGCCCTGACTTTCTCACAGTAGCACTTGATGCTTCCAAAACAAACTTCCTGAGAGTAAATCCTGACTCCTATTGGGGGAATGGCAATGGCAAAGTGGGGAGCTTAATTTCTCTGAATTTGTCTTCCTTATTAGTAAAATGAGGCTTATAATATTATCAAATTTGTTGTGAGGATTGAAAGGCATTATGTATAAAAAGCATTAGGATAGTATGTGACCCTTTATAAACAATCACTGTTTGCAGAGTGCCTGGGTGGCTCAGTCGGTTAAGCGTCTGCCTTTAGCTCCGGTCATGATCTCAGGATCCAGGGATCAAGCCCCACATCAGGGTCCCCGCTCAGCAGGGAGTCTGCTTCTCCCTCTCACTGTCCCTCTGTGTTCTCTCTCTCTCTTAAATAAATAAATACAATCTTTAAAAAAAATCACCGTTTGCTTTCATTGTTGTCCTTTTTATCATTACATACTTAATTTTGGCAAAAAGGTACCATCTGTACCTGAAGGGTGGACAGCCCCTGAGAAAAATGACATTAATTGGCAAAGAAAAAGATTTAGATTTCAGTGGAATGCAGAAACCAGTTTCCAGACAGCAGACTAAGTGGGTGCCATGGCCTGAGTGAGAGCCAGATGAGAATGACTACATCCACAAGAAGGCTTAAAAAGACCAAGCCCTGGGGAGGGAGAGCAGCAACTAGAATGTTCATTTATTGTTGGTGTGGGTGTAAATTTGTTCACCCATACTGGAAAATGGTTTGTCAATGTCTACTGAAGCTAACTATAGAACTGTCCAATACCTCACTAATTCTTGTCACAAGAGAATGTCCAGAAGAAAGTAATGCATATGTCCACAAGCAAACATATACAACATTACCTATAACAGCTTTATTTATAGTAGTCAAAACCTGGAAACAACCAAGATGTGCATCAATAGGAGAATGGATACATAAATTGTGGCATAGTCATACAATGAAAAATGACCATAAAAAAGAGAATAAACTATAAGCAACATGGATGGATCTCACAGAAATTACACTGAGCAAAAGAAATCAGATGCAGAACCTCCTGTAAGATTCGGCTTACAGAACTTCATGAACAGGAAAAGTTAACCCATGGTGATAGAATCAGAATAATGGTTATCCCTTGAGAAGAGTAGGTGGGTATTTGACAGGGAAAGGACTTTGGAGAGCTGTCTGGATGCTAGAAATGCTCTATAGCTTGATCTCGGTTATGGTTACTTGAGTATAAAAACGAAACTGTATAAAATACATGTATCCTTCACAGTGTAGAAGTTAAATCTCAATTAAAAAAAATAGCAAGAAAAAAGGTGAGACTTGGGTAAGACCTCCCTTTGAGAAGGATGATGATACCTGTCGGTTATTTAGTGACTTCTCTGTACTAGGTGCTGACCTAATTGATTCAAATACATTTAACCCTTCATCTCAGCAGTGAGGGGAAGACATTCAGATTTCACTGAGTCTGGGAGAGTATTTATGACTCACATGTGAGTGAATAGTTATGCCTGAGCATGAGTAGGAGACAGCCTATGATGCCAGGACATACAGTGAGACAATTCAAAACCTTAACCTGGCTTGTAGGGGCGCCATGTAGGGGTGCAAAGCATGCAAATAAGTTCTTCTGTCTTTGGTGGCAGTTTAAGGCAATAATTAAAGATATTGGATCCACCGTCCAACTCTACAAGGTCAAAGGCCACCTCTGTTTCTTAGCAGCTCCATGACCTAGGCAAGCTATACAACCTCTCTGAGGCTCAGTGTGTTCATTGTAAAATGGCCTAATGAAGGTACCTATCTCTTAGGTTTATTGTGAGGACTAAATGGGTTCATACAAAGATAAAGTATTTAGGAGATGATCTCGCATATAGCAAAGTCTATGTAATGTTAAATTGTACATTGTTTCTCAAAAGTGACTGCCTATAACAATAATTTTTCTACTTTTGAAATTCAGAGACTGATAAAATTCCCCTAATATATGTTTTGGTGACTGATACAGGTTCTATAAACTTTTATTTCGCCCAACAAAGACATTTAAAAGTGAACTACAATACTATATCCGTGTCATAGAAGGACATATTGGAAACTCAAAACCCACAATAAGGACAGGGATTATCTCTACATAGACATCATCCATTAAATGAACTAAATTTAGCGCCTGGATAACTCCACAGTGCAATGCTTTATTTTCCTTCCCTAATTTTATCTCAGAAACAGGAAACCTTTGTCATAGTCCAGTTTATTAAGCACAAGCCATCTGGTCCCTTTGGCATTATAGGTGATAGCTAAATCCATGCTGGGACATTTGAAACCTCGATTTCCGTGTTAACTTCATAGGCAATTCCGGGAAAGGCAAGGGAAAGAACATCTTAGGTTGAAAGCCTCCAGTTATGAAGTGGGAAGGTTGAGACTCCTTTTACAAGAATTATAAAGCTTTCATCTAAAAGCTGAGTTTTGGAAGTCATTACGCTCATAAGCACTGTACAACGCCTACTGCCAAAAGAGTTATACGTATGTGGGAAACCAGACTCTTAGGAAGTGGTTGATATCCTGTTTCAAAGAACAGATGTGAGGCTAACTATGTGGATTGCATAGAACACATTCAATGGTCAGGAAGACGCAGATGTATTTTGGACATTCATACTTAGATGTTTAGAACAAAACACAGTGGTAAAGTTGATTTTGAAAAATATTGCTGGGATGTTTAACTCTATCCTAGGGGGCAGGCCCTTCAGAGGACATCTGGAAGGTGCCTCCTACTGTATCTTATAACTGGCACAAAAGTATCCCAAAGATGCCTTTGAATTTTTTATGTTGGAGCACTGTCTTGTGAGCAATTGCTCCAAACACTAAACATCACCACAGTTAGGCAGAGAATATGATTTAGAGAAGAGGAAATTAAAAGTTGTAACAGGAAGCTTTAAATGATAAAGTAAGGAGTTAGCCAAAACTGTTTTGCAGATTTCACTTTTTTCCTTGCCAAATTCTAAAAGCATGATTACAAATGTTTTATAGGGTATCCTTTTACACTACTTTCCTGCATACTGAAAATAGAAGCTTAAGACAGAGTTCTCCAATTTCAATAATTATTAACATATTTGATTTGCCTCATCCTTTAACAATGAAGAGGAAAATAATTCCTTAAATTTGACAACAGTAAATATACAAAATATGAGCGTGACAATCAAGCATGATACTCTTCAATTCTAGTTCAACTAAATATGGAATAATTGAATATTGCTTTAATTTTTCCTTCAGAAATATTTCAGAATAGCTCAAGGAAGCATGTTAGGTAGCCCAGACTCCCAATTCATTTATTTATTCAATATTTATTCATTCATTCCAGAAGCATTTTTTATCTACCATACATGCCAGGAACCACCATGTGGTAGAGCTGATGGTGGACAAACCATAATCCCTGCCCTGAAAATCTCTTAGTTTATCATACCTCATGGGGACAACCGAGGCCTGACCAGGATGCTGTAGGAGTAGAGTAGGGAGATACCCAAAAAAGACTATGTTGGGTGGACAATTACAGAGCATTCTAGAAGGAGGAGGATGTTTGATATCAATAACAGTGTGGGAGAGGAGGAAATGGATACCTTGACATATCTAGAGGGCATAGCACATGAGAAGAGGGAAGAATATGTGGTCCCTGCAGGAATGGGCCAGCACTGCAATGCGTAGGTAAGGGGGGCACATGTCAGGGAGAGGTAGGAGCTGAGAAGAGAAGACAGGCTGGCAGGTGCTAGAACATGATGAGTTGACCTTAACTCTTGCACCGGGAATGATAGGTACCCACATGTCATGATCCTAGGAATCATGTGAGCATTAGTGTCCTAGGTGTAAAACACTTTTCAAAAGAAAATGATAGAATTTTCCCAATGATAACCTAGGTAAGAAAGTTGGGTTAGGAAAAAGTTATTTAAGGTTCAAGTAAGGATGGTTTGTAGAAGATGTGTCAAAGAGGCAGAATTCTAGGGAAAAGGCAACCAAAAAAGCATTCCCTTGTATCTAATTTACTTTAGGGAATCATAGGGAAATAAACACCTAAAAATATACATTGTGTGCGGTGTCATGATGCTATATATCATGTTCTAATAACTCAAAAATCCTCCCAAAATCTCTGAGACATATAATCCTTTGTTGAGAGTGGTACTTTAAGGGAGTAAAGTGAATAAAGAAAAATAAATATTGTAACAAAAACATAAGCATTCAAGACCCCTAGAAACATTAATGAGGATAGGCTAGTGCTGAGTTCTACACATTTGTGAAATGGGAGCTTGAATCAAGTTTTAAAATCTCTAAGATAAGATTAACTCCAAATACTGGAGGATTCAGGGTAGCAGGTGTCTGACATTTGAGCTACACTACACGACAATAAACTGCATCACCTGAGGGAGCTTAACTGTGTCTCTGAGACACAGGACCAGAGAAAGATGAATATTCCAGGAGCCTGTGCACAATCTTGTTTGGGTAGAGGTAACAATTAATAACAATAACAATAACAATAATAATAATAATAAGAGGATATTAAATAAGAGTAGTATCCAAAGCCTGGTTGACAGGCACTTAACAAATCAATGTCAAGATTCTAAAGACAATAATAATGATAATTTTGCTCCACATCTCAAATGGAAATTTGGTTTTCTAAAACTGAATAGGTTACTTCTTCCTTTCATTGAAAGGAAAAGGGAGGAAATAAGCACAGCAACATTTCTCTCTGATGGGAGGAGAGGGGAATATGGAGGCAACACTCAAACCACACTTGCATAGGGACCCTACTGCTGTTTGACAAGGGTGTCTCTATTCCCACTATATTCTGACAGCCTTCCTGGGGGGGGATATGTGTGTGTGTGTGTGTGTGTGTGTATATATATATATATATATATATATATATACACACATTATATATTATATATATTATAATATATGTTATGTATATTATATATATTATATATTGTATTATATATAATTAACATTTTTATTTTGGATCTACTGAAATATTTACCTTAAGCAATGATCCAGACAATCAAATAGCTTTCACATAGAAAACATTTAGATAAGCAGGACAAACACACACAGAGGAAAAAAATATATAATTCACTAAATTATGTCACATAGTATGACAGAAGAATGTGGGAAATAAGTTAAAGGTCATTCATCTCTTGTTTATCAGGAAATTTTGTCAGGAAAGAGAAAAACATATTTGTAAAATGAAGGAAGTGATGACTCTAATAAAGTAGAAAATGATAGAACACACTCTCAGTTGCAGAAATCGGGGAAGGCTGCATCGGGGTGACTTTTAAGAATGACTATTACGTAGGTTATCTCTGAAAGTAGGATGAATGTACAAACAGTTCATTTGAGGGATCGCATGAAAGCCTGGTTAAGGAGTTAGAAAGTTAGATGGGAACAGAAGGACACTAGTAAGAGTTGACTTAAGGAACAGTCTAACACTGAAAGCAACTGGGAATGAATACAGCTGGAGACCTCTGGGAAATGAAGGACAAACTTGGCTTGTTTTCCCACTAGGAGAAGAAAACCAGTAATGATGACTAATTTTCTGTGTCAACTTGACTGGGCAACAGGTAAGAGATATTTGGTTAAACATTATTCTGAAAAAGCTCCTTGACATTGGTCTTGGCAATAGATTTCTGGATATAACATCGAAAGCACAGGCAACAGAAGCAAACGCAGACAAATGTGAGTGATTACACAAAATTAAAAAGCTTCTGTACATCAAAGAATCAACAAACAACAAAATGAGAAGATGATCTATGGAATGGGAGGAAATATTTGTAAACTACATATCTGATACAGGGTTAATATCCACAATATATATTGAACTCCTACAAGTCCAAAGCAAAGGAAAAAAAAAACAAACTTGAAAAAGAACAAATGCCTAAATAGGCATTTATTCAAAATGGATTTTTTGCCATTTATTACAACTTGGATGACCCTGGAGGACATTATGCTCAGCAAAATAACCAGACACAGAAAGACAAATACGGTATCATTTCACTCATATGTTGGAATCTAAAAAATGTGAACTCATAGAGCCAGGAAACAGAACGTTGGTTACCAGGGTCTGGGGGATGAGGAAAATGGAAGATGCTGGTCAAAGGGTACAAATTATCAGTTACAGATGATGAGTTCTGGGGGTTTAATGTACAGCATGGTAATTATAGTTAATAATATTACCCTGCATACTTGAAATTTGCTGGGAGAGTGATGTTAAGTGTTATCACCACAGACACATACAATAGTAGCCCTATGAGGTGATGGACGTATTAACTAACTTGATTGTGGTAATTATTTCGCAATGTATACTTACATTCAATCATCATGTTGTATGACATAAATATATACAATTTTGTCAATCATACCTCGTTAAAGCTGGAAAAGAGTTTAAAAATAAAATATTAAAACAAAACATTATTCTAGGTGTGTCTGTGAGGATGTTTTTCATGAGATTAACATCTGAGTCCCTAGACTGAGTAAAGTAAATTGCCATCCCCAATGTGGATGGACATCATCTAGTTCACTGAAGGCCTGAATAGAACAAAAAGGCAGGGTAAGAGAATTCTCTCTCTACCTGTCTTTGAGCTCAGGCATTGGACTTCTGCTTTCAAACTCAGACTCAGATTGGAACTTACACCATTGGCTCTCCTGGTTCTCGGGCTTTTGGACCTGGACAGGAACTATACCATTGGCTCCCCAGGTCTCCAGATTGCTGACTATAGATCTGGGGACTTCTCAGACTTCATAATCATGTGAACCAATTCCTTATAATAAATCATACATATATATATATATGTATGTATATATCATATATACATATATATATATATATATATTTCTCTTATTAGTTCTATTTCTCTGGAGAACCTAGACTAATCTAATATACCAGGATACCTTTTCTTCTAACTCCTATCTGAGTTGGCTGAGGGCTGTTCCTATGGTCTCAATTCCCTACCAATTCAGTGTGCACTGGAATCACAAGTGTCTGGGCTACAGATACATCTTTGCAACAACCATGAACATTGGACAAGGCCAAAAAAAACTGGAAGGAGAATTTTGTAGGACAGAAGAAACAGTATAAGCAAATGCACACAGATGGGAAAGTTCAGGGGAAAATCAGGAACAATATGCAAAGCAGTTCTGAAGTTTAAAGGGAGTGAAGAGAAGTCTGATGAAACAGGATTGGAAGAGGACACCCTACGGATCTAGATTAACAAGTTTATTTTTCCCCCTGCAGAAAAATTATAAGCAAAAACATTTTTGAGCAGTAAAGTGATGTAAACAAAACTAACCTTCAGAAAGATCAAGTGGGCAATCAGGTGGAGAATGTAATAAAAATGAAAAGAGTATTGATCGAGAAGCCAGTTAGAAGGCTCTTGAAAACATCCTGGAGTGAGGCTGTAAGAATTTGATTTAGGAAAGATGAAATGGAAATTGAGGGAAGAAGAAAGCAGAGCTATTATGGAGGCAGACTTCCTAAGATCTGACTAGTGTTTTAATGCGGACCACAAGGAAAAAGAAAATAAAAGAAAACAAAACACAAGTTTGCTTACCCTGAGATCAAGAACTTGGGACAAAATCCTGCCTGATAAAGGGCGGTAATGATAAAGAGATAATGAGTCCTCTTTTGGATCTTCTGTGTTTGCATGAACTCAACATGAACCACAGTTGACCATGTTAGACCCATTAAAAGAAGAGAGCTGAGTTAGCTTAAGGGCAGTGTGAGCACAAGAGGCACTGCTGGAGAGTAGGCCACGTGTGGCACCATTGAGGAGAAAGAAGGAAGGTGTGTATGAGAAGAGAGAAAACGAATGTCACTAGTTAAAGGCAAGGGACCATGTTAGGCAGTGCTGAGAGATGAGGCAATATTTCTTGGAAATACACTGCCCATCTACAAAGAGATGCTCACAGGAGTCTGAAAAGGGCGATGAACATTGCCATCCTTGGTATACCCGGGCACCACCCGGACTTACAAACAGTTGATGATCAATTCATACTACTTGACTGGCAATGGGGGAGCAAGAAAAAAAGGGGGTGAAGGCAAAAAAAAAAAAAAAAAAGACAAAAGAGAAAATAAAATACAAGGAGAAGAATAGTATCCCAGTAAATTCTCCCTTCCAGGCACAAGAAAGGAGCAGCCTCATTATTTTTACACTTTCTAAAGTTGCTTCCTGCTCTGTGCTACTTCTGTAGCGACTTGCTTAGACCGCAAACATGTCAGAAGGCTTTCAAATCTTTTTAAAAGATCGCCCCAGGGCCTCTCCTTCACAAAGCAGAATTAACAGTGCCCTGAATGTGCTTCCTCAGTAGGAATGTAGATCTAGTCTAACCTAGACTTCTCAGTGTCTGGTCCTTCTTTAACCACTTCATTTCCTACAAGGGGAAAGTCACAGTGAACTGAAAGAAGGTCCCACAGGGACAGGGAGTCAGATGGTAGAGGAAAAGCTCTTCATCTCGGTCTCTATTTTCTATCTAGCTCTGCTAGCCTCAATTTCTTAATTGTTCTTTGAGATTATTAACTGGAAAACTTTCGTTCTGCAAGCGATCATAGAACTCAATACAATCATAGTGACTGGCCAAGAACTTTATACACCCATTCTCAAATAATATTCACAAAACCCATGTAAAAGACGTTACTGTCTTTATTTTCCAGGTAAGAGAATTAAAGCTCAGAATCTAAATGCAGTTGAGACTTTTAACTCTAGGAAACAAACTGAAGGTTGCTGCAGGGGAGGTGAGTGGGGGGGAATGGGGTACCTGGGTGATGGGCATTAAGGAGGGCACTTGACATAATGAGCACTTGGTGTTATATGCAACTGATGAATGACTAAATTCTACCCCTGAAACTAATAATACACTATCTGTTAATGAAACTGAATTTAAACAAAAATTTTAAAAATAATAATAAGTAAATTTGGTTGACTTGCCCAAGGTCACAAAACTAATAATAGTGTAACGAGGGTATGAACCCAGATCGCCTGACTCCAAAGTCTACCTTCTTTCCAACATCCAGAAATGCTTCTTAAACTTTGGACTACTGTAACACCAACTGTCATGCAGAAATAAGGGAGTTAAAGTTGGTGAACACTCGAAATAAGTCTGTGGTTTCCTTAATTGCTCTTAAAGACCATTTTTCTTAGATTTTTGTGATCTTGGGAGACTTCTCAAACATTTATTCGTAAAAGGTTCTAAGGCATTTTACTTGCTTAGAAAACAGAAAGACTTAACAGGTTAACAAGTATGTGAATTAGGAACTAAGAAAAGAGGCATTTCTTTGGAGCTTCCTGATTCTAAGAAGGATTTTCACTCTCTTATGGCCCCTATAATTTCTATTTAAAATGTCCCTACATTTACTACTTCATCTATAGGAGACTATAGTAGGAATGCAATAGATATTAGATTCTCAGTACATCTTGTTAGTGAATTATTTAGCCTATCTGGTCTTAATGTAGTCTTAAATATGTTATTCATGTCTTTCTTCAACAGATAGGGTGATCTACACGGAAGAATTGGCCTCATTCTTAACACATCTTGAATTAATAGACTCTATATGTGTAATCTTTATATTAATATGTTTTAACCTTCACTTTTCTCTCCCCAAAATTCATAGACTGTTTTAAGTTATTTATACTGCACACTATTTGCATTAGTTTACCAAGTACTACAAAGTTAATTTGATGTGATTTGATGCTGTTTTTCCATGGTTAAATTGCATTGTTGAAATAAAAAGACATCACCCTAAGCTAATAGTTACTTTGGTTAAAATGCAAAACATCTAAATGCATTTTGAAACATTTGTAATTTTCTCTGGCCAGAAAAAAGAATTGTGTACCACCACAAATTAATTCCATTGATTTTCCTTATCTACATCACAGTTTAAAAAGCCCATCTTAGAGTAAGCAAAGACAGTCTTGAGTTAATGACAATAGGTCATATTTCTAAGATATTCCACATTTACCAGCTTTTACTGTAAATGTAGTAAAGACTGTATGAATAACGCATTATATGTTAAAAGGGAGCAAAAATGCGAATTTAATAAGGTTCAATCTATGTTTATATCTTTGTATCCAACATAAGGAAGGTATGTCATGATTATGAAAGACAGCAATTATAGGAAAGCCAAGCATACGTTCTCACTGATCATCTCAGCTCTTAGCTATTCAAGAGGATATGAAAGAAGATTCATCTAAGCTTTCTAAGTTTCCTTCTTTTGGTTCTGTAACCAGTATTTGCACATTTGTTTTTACTTTTCAGAAGGCAGGCTGGGATAAGTGTTGAAACCTGTGCTGCTCCGTTTCACTACATTTTTTGTCAGACTTCTAAACTTCCAGAGCACAGACTACATTAAAGACCAGGAGTACTTAAATGATGATTTCGGGGGTGAATTAACTGCATTATCCCTGTCACACATCAGTAGGTATTACAGGCAGTCAGCTTTACTGATTTAGGGGGCTGGTTTATTTGAGAATCTTGATTTCCTAAAAATCCTTGATAATCTGACAATTTACTAAAAACATGTCAGACTAATTGTACTGTACTTTCGAACATTCATCTCTACTCATTTTTAGTGAAAGTAATTTTAAAATGTTATTAATGTAGATCCTTGAATTTGCATGATTTATTTTTCGTTCCCTTTTTACACCAGTGTTTCAAAAATAGGTGGTAACTTTCAGCATGTATAATCACACATACTTCACATAGCATGAAGAATCATGGAAAATACTCATCAATTCATTAGTCCGGTGAGTGCATATTATGTGTATGTAATAGCAAATAAGGCAGTCACAATTTCTATACCTAGGAGTTTATAGTGTATTAAAGGAGACAATTAAACTAGTGATCATAATCTTAGCAGATAAGGGTTATAATAAGTAATCACAGGCCACACCTGGACACATTGCAGAACCACAGATGTGTTCCCTCCATATCCTATGACTGTCCAAAAAGGTCAAGGTCAATTCCAAAGGTTGTACCACTTTAAAAAGAATAGGACTGGGAAAATGCAACATGAATCCTACCATACCTTTTAAAAATAAAATGTCATTTAAACTAGGCAGATCTTTTTTTTAAATCTCTAAAATGGAAACAATAAAAAAAGAAGTGTATCTCCATGAAAGAAGACATCACTGGGGCTTCATTCAACAATTCAGACCTAGCTTAGTGCCTGTCGTAGTAAGGGTGAGTCAGTATTTCTGAAATAATGAATGGATAAAATCACTAGTGATACATACTGAAATTTCTCTATTTCCATGTCTCAGTTCTATGATGTTTTATGAAATGTAACTCGTCTGCGTTATTATTGTTGCTTCAAGTTATCATATGTTAAATACTTAGTGTGATATTAAAATTTTTAGTACCTTAGGAGGAAGTTATAATATATGAGTTAACAGGCTTATAGAGGTTAAAAAACTTGCTAAAGGTCACATATGCAATAAAGATCAAATCTGAGGTACATACTCTCATCTGTCTGACTCATCTCATCTGACATGACCCACTCTCTTCCCATGACATAAAGTTCCATCAACTAAGGCAACAAATGAATTCTTCCAACCCATATGTTATTTTATGACTCAGTGAAAATAAACCTGCTTAGTAGCAGCTGTCTCCATATAAGCTTACTGAAAATGTTACTATGATCAGAAGTTAGAAATGAAAAATACCTCTCACAACTCATTTCCTAGCTAGAGGACATAAAACTTAGTCTAAATGCCAAGGATTGTTCCCTTGCAGAGCAGGCTGGATGCCTGGATGCAGCACTATATCTTATTTTGCAGAAAATAACCTTTCAAGGAAGAATAAATGCTTCTCAATGATGATATGAACTCTCTTACAAATAAATTCACCCCTCATTTGTCAAACTTAAATTAACATTGGGAGATATACGGTGCTTTCCAGAGGGACTGAAAGTCCTGCTTTTGAGACAACCTTGTTCTCTTCTGATACATTTTAAAGTTAATAAGCATATATTAAAATAAGAATCTGGGGCGCCTGGGTGGCTCAGTCGTTAAGCGTCTGCCTTCAGCTCAGGGCGTGATCCTGGTGTTATGAGATCGAGCCCCACATCAGGCTCCTCCGCTGGGAGCCTGCTTCTTCCTCTCCCACTCCCCCTGCTTGTGTTCCCTCTCTCACTGGCTGTCTCTCTGTCAAATAAATGAATGAAATCTTTAAAAAAAAATAAAATAAGAATCTACCTAAGGACCTGTATTACGTTAGACACTTTAGATGATTTTCCTTAAAAGGAAATAATATGTAAGACTTGGAACTTAGTATTGAGTAACAGAGTAGCAGTTCAGGATGCATAACATAAGACACAATTAGAGCGCTTAACAAAATATTTGATTTTAGGATAATTACAAGAAATGCACTGGGACTACAGTAAAAGGAGAAAGTAAGGCAGAGCTATAAATCAGAGGTGGACATTCTTATGTGATTTGAGATCCAAACTTGCATACTAGAAAAAGTTTTAGACTGAAATTCCTAAGATTTGGTTCATAACCATCCAGCTCTATGAACTTACATATTCACCTTTTCATTCATTCTTTTCATTCATTACTTCATGGATGGTATAAAATTTTATGAATACTTGTTATGGACCATGCATTGTCTTAGGCACTGGATGTATTTTAGTGAATAAAATATGTATGGTCCTTGCCTTTATGGAGTTAGCAGTGGTCCAATAAACAAATGAAAAACAATAATCTACTTATCTATCTACTAATCCCCCCAATCTCTTTCAGTGGCCTTCACTCCCTTTTTAGATAGATAACTAGATAGAGATACACACAGAGGTGTATTCATATGTATGTGTGTATAAAATGTACCTGTTTTAATTCATATTTTGAAACTGTGGTAAATAAATAGAAACAACAGAAAATAAACAAGAAATAACAAGAGAAAGTATATGGGTAAAGCTACCTAGATAGAATGGTCAGGAAAGATGCTGCTGAAAAGTGACATGAGGAACTTGAGGAATGTGAGAATTCCTGGTGTGCCAAGAGCAGGGGCTGCAGAATTCCAGAGAGAAGGAAGAACACACGTTGAAGGCTCTGAGATGAAGGCAACCTTGGGGTGTTCAAGGACATTAAAGGGTTTACTGTTGCTGGAAAAAGGAGAAGGTAGCCCAAGGTGAGTTAAATCCAAGGTCAGACAAAGACAGACTCATAATGGATTTATGACCTAGAAAAGTATTGGTGCATTATAAGTGCAAAAAGCAGTGATTTTAGAGAGTAATTTATGATTTCAAAGATTTTGATGGCATGTAAGTGGAGAATGGATTGGAGGGAGTTTATGGTGGAAGTAAGACAAAGGATCTTGTTGTAGTGCCAGGCAGCTGAGAATGGAGGCTTAAATTAAAATGGTGACAGTGAAAACAGGCAAAAATGAATACAGTTTATATATATATACACACACACACATATATATGTGTATATATATGTATATATGTGTGTATATATGTATATATACATATGTATATATATGTGTGTGTGTATATATGTATATATGTATATATGTATATATACATATGTATATATGTGTGTGTGTGTATATATATATATATATATACACACTTGGAGGAAGAAAAGTAGAACAATATACTTGATCAGTCTGTTGCTTCTATTCTCTATGAAAACTTTCAAGTCCACTATTTGTGATATTCTCTTATTCTCTTTGAAAAAAACTATAAGAGAAGTTATTAAGGAAAATTAGAACATCAGACATCATCAAGAAAGTGTTAGTGCTACTTCTGCATCAAATAAAATTGGTCTGATCCTAACTAGATTAGCCAGATTTATTCACTTTCCTCACCTGTTGACTAGAATTGATAAATACCATTTTTGAATTTGCTACATTCCAATCCTTGCACTGCCTCATTTTAACGATAATGTAAATAGCTTTTATTAAAAGTATTTGGGTTATATTCTAATGTTTTAGGATTTGAGGAAAATTTTTGAAAAAAAAAACTTAATGAGAATATCCTCAATAGACCACCTATATATTACTTATGTGATTTTTCAGAAACTGCATCATAAAATTATTTGGGCTTCAAAGGAGAAAGTTCATCCTATAAAAAGTACCTCTCTCTTCATAAACTCTCTCGTGATCCAATATTTCACTGATTTCTAACCTTATAATTGTGCCACATAAAGGTAAAATCTGCCATTAGCATTTTTTATTTCTTTATGCTTTGAGAAATATAAAAAAACGGGAATTTGTAAGAGATATTAATAAAATAATTTTAAAATTGCCAGTTATTTCTTGAAAGTATTTTTTCTTAAATTATGTTTGACATACAATGTTATATTAATTTCAGGTGTATAACATAGTGACACAACAATTCTATACATTACACAATTCCTACCATGATAAGTGAAGTTATCATCTGTCACCAAAGCTCTTATAATATTATCGACTCTATTCCCTATGCTGTACTTTTCATCCCCACACCTTATTTATTTTATAACTGGACATTTGTACCTCTAACTCCCCTTCACCTATTTCACTCATCCCCTAACCCCCTACCCTTGGGCAACAACTGGTTTGCTGTATTTACAACTGTTTCTGCTTTTGTTCTGTTTGTTTTTTTAGATTCCACATATGAGTCAGATCATACAGTAGTCATCTTTCTCTGACTTATTTCACTTAGCATAATACGTTCTAGGTCCACCCATATTGTTGCAAACGGCAAGAGTTCATTCTTTTTTATGGCTGAGTACTATTCCATTATATTATACCATATCTTCATTCTCCATTCATCTATCCAGAACACTTGGGTTGCTTCCATATCTTGGCTTTTGTAGAGAATGCTGCAGTGAACACAGAGGTACATGTATCTTTATGAATTAGTGTTTTTATCTTCTTCAGGTAAATGCCCAGTAGTAGAACTACTAGATCATACGGGACTTCTCCTTTTACCTTATTGAGGAACCTCTGTGCTACTTCCCGCAGTGGCTGCACAATTTACATTCCACCAACAGTGCACAAGGGTTCCCTTTTCTCCTCATCTTCACCAGCATTTGTTATTTCCTACCTCTTTGATACTAGCCATTCTGACTAGTGTAGGATGATATCTCACTGTGGTTTTGATTTGAATTGCCCTTATGATTAGTAATATTGGGCAACTTTTCACGTTTATTGGCCATCTGCACGTCATCTTTTGAAAAATGTCTATTGAGGTCCTCTGACCAAATTAAAAGGTTTTTTCTTATTGTAGCCATGAATAGTTACCACATCTTAACAAAAATTAATACAGAATTAACACAGCGGTTTTTATTCAAAAGCTCACATGTTAGATGTTGGGTAAAGGGGTAATATTCCATTTTCAATCATGGGGTTCTATTTTGAAAATCCTCTATGGTGAACCAATTTTTTGTTGAACAATTCTGCATTTGTAACCCTCTATGCATAATGTTAAAATTCTGTAACAAATGAGCAAAAATTTGACCCTATGGAAATTACTTCATAATTTTTAACAACAACAGCAACAACAACAATAATAATAATAATCCCAAATCATCTACAGTCCCTAGAATTGCCCTATAAATTCTAAGGAAAATTAAGACATTTTCTTTTCTTTTTAAGATTTTTTTATTTTTTAATTTTTTTGGCACGCGAGAGAGCATGTGAGCAAGGGAAAGGGCAGAGGGAGAGGCAGAGAATCTCAAGCAGACTCCACACTCAGCACAGAGCAGGATGTAGGGCTTGATCGCATGACCCTGAGATCATGAGCTGAGCCAAAACCATAAATTGGATGCTTAACTGAGCCACCCAGTCTCCCCAAATTAAGATACTTTCTATTCTCTTAACAGCAAGCATTGTTTGAAAGCCTCACAGTACAGAATTCAGAAATGCCAAACATGTTTCTTTTCATAAGTCTGTTAGAAAAAACAGCATCTATATTTCACATAGGCATTGGCCCAGGGTATAAAATTATTGTTCAGATAACCCAATCTCCCTTTAAAGGGTTTCTTGATTTACCTTGTACCTGAATGACAGCCTAATTTTCTTAAAGTGATTACAGGATAAAAAAACAAAAACAAAAACAAAAACATCAAGGTCATGTCTACAGTGAAGATGGGACTGTACCACAGCTTCTAACCTTAAGGAGGAGGTGGGTTTCAAAAGCTTGGCTCACTTTCTAGAAACCAGTTAAAAATCCACTCAGCCCTTAATATACATGATATACGAACAGTATTTCTAGCTAAAAACTGAGTTTAGATTTTTAAGTTAAAATCACAACATTGTATTTTCCTTGCTATATGAGAAAAAGGAAAGACTCTAAAATATCTAAAATGTCTCTTAATTGATTCCATCTTTGTGGCAGTGGCAGAAAGGTAAACCCCATTGAATCTTGCATATGAAATTGTTAAATGGTATAAGGAGGAGGCAGGAAAGAAAGTAAATTGGAAGAGGAGAAACAGAAATGGACAAAGGAAATCTAACTCTCATGATAACCCTTTTTTTTTCCATATGTGTCCAAGAACAGCACATACACCTGTGAACTCATTTACATATGCACTTAAATAAAACAATAGAAGGGCTGCAAATGTCACTTTGCACATGTTAAATTAGTAAAAGAAAAATCACAGTAATTACTTTTCATTTACTTAGCATTTTACCATTGAATTGAAGACTAAGAACACAAAAATAATGCACATTAATATAAATATAATTTCCAAGAAAGGATGCTATTGGATTGTTTTTCTTTGTGAAAGGGAGATTCTCAAGGAAACCAAATCACTTGAGAAATAGCTTGTGAGAGCACATGGCCGCTGCCACCTGCAATCCATTCTTCAACCACAGCCAGAGACAAATAAAATAGACATTTATTTATTGTATCTGAGGAAATTATAAATTGCAGAGCACATCCCACAATATTTAGAACTCCCAGAACTGGGTTCTTTTTTATTTTTGTTTCATTTTGTTTTTGGTTTGTTGTTGCTGTTATCCTCCTGACGACGCCCAGTGAAACTGACAAAATGAAAAGGGCTGGGGCAACTGTTTATGAGAGCAACAAAAAAGGAGCAGATGAGGTTACGGTATTTCATTTTGCAACCATAGCACAGGGAGAGAAGTATTTAAAGGAGGAAGGAGCTCTTGCTAGCTGAGAAAAGGAAATAAAAGAAAAACCGGAGTCTGAACACATGGCAAGTCCTTGGGACTGAGAGAAGGCCAAGTAGGTTCCAAGAGGACCATGGTCAACAGTACAAAATGTGCCTAATAATTTCCACTCTACAGTTATTGTGAGGCTAAAAAAACATGTAGAATAGATGTCCAGAACATCATACATACTAAGTTAATAACAAATAATAATCCTCATTCCTTAACAGATTATTTTTTTAAATTGTGCTTATACACAAAGTAGTTTTTATTGAGTGGAGGGTGACTGGCAATATCAGAGATTTCAGAATCCAAAAGAAAGATGCAAGCACTCAACAATCAGAAATTTAACGGCCATGTGAATGAGGAACTTCAGTACCAAGGTATTCTTCAAAGCCAAACTGAGGTCCATTGAGGAGATGGTAAGAATACTAGAATTGTAAATGAATTCTGAAACTGTAAAACACCAAGAAGAAAACATAGGGGGAAAGGCATCTTGGAACAGAGGCCTTGGCAAGAATTTCTTGGATAGGACTCTAGAAGCTCAGGCAACAAAAACAAAAAACAGACAAATAGGACTACATCATGCATATGCAAAGGTGTTCAAAATCATGGAAATGCAAACTGAAACCACACTATAACTGTTAGGATGACTAGTATCCAAAAAAGAAAAAAAAAAAGAAAAAGAAAAAAAAGATAACAGGTATTGGCAAGGGAGAAAGGGAACCCCTTTGGTGGTAATGTAAATTGTACATAAATGTAACTAAATTAAAAACAGAACATAGATTCCCTCCAAACTTATGCATAGAACCACTATATGATCCAGCAATCCCACTTCATGTATATATCCAAGAACTGAAATCAGGATCTTGAGATATCTGTGCTGCGGCATTATTTATAATAGCAAAGACATAGGTAATCTAAATGTCCATAGACAAATGAATGGATAAAGAAAATGTGGTATGTGCATAAAAGGGAATATTACTAAGCTTAAAAAAAACATGCCATTTTGCACCACATGGAGGAACTTGGGGGACATTATACTAAGTGAAATAAGCCAGACATAGAACAGATACTACAGAATCACACTTACTGTATAAGGAATCTAAAATAAACTCATAGAAGCAGAGAATAGAAAGTGGTTACCAGAAGCTAGGAGAAGGGGAAATCTGGAGGTGTTGGTCAAAGGGTGCACAGTTGCGGTATTACACGACAAGTCTATCCTAGAAATCTACTGCTAAGGCAATGCTATTCAACTAGACACAATTTTGCCCTCCGTGGAACATTATGTCTAGAGACATTTTAGTTGATATAACTGAAGGTGTATGTGTCACATCTGTTCAATGTCCTACAATGCACTGGACAGGAACTCATGACAGAGGGCTATCTGGAAAAAATGTCAAGATTGCCAAGTTTGGAAACCCTGGGCTAAAAGGCTCAAGAGAGGGTTTATTAATTTTAGAATTAAAAAAAAATGAGGTGTTCACTTAAATATTATAGGAGACACACAGTCTAGCTGAAGAAACAAGATCTCAAAGAAGGCAGAATTTGTAAATTAAAAAAAAAAAAAAAAAAAAAGAAGTCTCTTCCCACGAGTCCTGCCTCCTGCCCCCTGCTAGAAACACTGAGGGTTGGTCCCTCTAGAACCAAATGGAAAGACTAATGCTGGGGTAGAGACTGAACATGGGATAGCTTCATTGCCACACTGGTTTTTGTAGAGACAGAAACAGAATATTCTCATAGACACAGAGAGCAAAGATGGAGATTTTTTTTAAATGGCACTTCTCCCTTAGGAAGAAAGATTCAGACATACAATCTTCATATAAGGCTACTGCTCAAAAGGTTAATGAAAGAGGTATTTGATAGTTTTTAAAATTGAAAGGGACTGTTTGTATCGGATATGCCATCTATAACACAAGCCTCCAGTATATTGTTTGGTAAGGATTTTTCCCTTTATTAAGTGGTAACTGATGAAGTGGTAAATCAGAAATTTTAAGGAGAGAGAAGTCTGAGACTTAATCATAACCCCTTTACACTTGCTATGTAATGTTGGAAAACTCATTCAACCTTAAGGGGCCTTATCCCAAACAGTTCTTTTAAAGCTACTGACTTAATTAAATTAAAAATAATAAATTAAATACAATGGGATATGCTAATGCATACAGTAACCATTTAACAACTATAATTTTTCTTGCCATAAGATAAAAATTAATGAATTCATTGTGGCTTCCCCAAAATGATAAATTGGACAAACAAAAATGATAATTTTAACTCTATTTTCATTAAGTATTTTATTGTGCTCAGGGAAACTAATTTTGCCATACTGGTAAATGTGCAACTACTTCTAAAGGGACTAAAGACTTAAGCAGAATATTTGCCTCAGTAAGCAAGAAAAAGTTGGGCTCACTGCACAGTTCGGAACATATTATAATGCAATTCTTTGTCAGCACTAAGTGGGTTCAACATTTGTATAGAACTATATTGCATAATATTTAATAAATCACACACTATGAGAGACAACTCTCAATAAAAATGCAACTGTTCCAGAATATATTTTGCTGAAATCCCATTCCCTCACAACATTGGTTGTCAGTCTATTAATAAGTTCCATGCATGCCAAATAGAGTGTCCTTCTTTTCCTGCTAAGAGCAAGTAAAAAGGAAAAGAAAAATGTCCCTTACTATTGCTTTGAAAACTAAATTAAAGTACTTCCTCCTCACTTACTAAGCCTGCTGACTATATCAGTAAACTTTGTGTCTTATAATCATTAGTAAGTCCTAATGTTCTGGAAAATTTTGTACACATGTATCAACTAGTTTAGGGTGATATTCAGAAAATAGGACTCTTCTTAGATTCCCTGCATAAAAATACCACCTGTTCAATGTGTCCATTGTAGTTACCCTACATTTAAAATGACATCCAAGAAAAAACATTAGAGTCTTGGGTACTGAATATCTTAAATTTACTTAGAAAGTGTGTGTGTGTGTGTGTGTGTGTGTGATGTTTACATGAAAGACTGCTTTGGTCAATAAAGAAAAATCCTTAGGACTTTAGCATCTAGTGTTTTGTTGTATCTGAATAGCAATGATTTCCAAATCAAAATGTCATAGGCAGATATGTTCATAGTAGTGTTATTTATAAGAACAGATGTGAGGAATAACCTAATTCATCAACAAAATTATAACTCTGAGAATTAACAGTGTCGTACAAGGAGAATATCTGCAATCCAAGGACAAAAATCTTAGAGACAGTGTAGAAAGAAAATATACTAAAACCACTAGTAATACATTAAATAATAAATAGACAAGATCTATAGGAAGAAAATATTAAAAATCTATAGAAATAAAAAAGGGGACTTGAATAGACTCAAACATGGAAAATTCACAGTAGTAAATATGTCAATTATTTCAATTACTCTAAATTAATACTAATTGAATACACATTAATTACCATATGGACAGGATTTTATGACATATTTTTTAACTATTCAGAAATTCTTTAGGATAAAAATACAAAAAATAGCCTTGGACTTTTTTGAGAAGAAGAATAATGAGGGAGAACTAGCTTTAGTGGAAAATGTAAATTCATTATGAAAATACATTAATTCAGATTGGCACTGGCTTAATTACAGGAGAGACCGCTACACAGACACTAGCATACTAAAAATCAGTACAGGAAGCTGGAGGCTGGATTATTCAATCAGAGGGTTCAGGTGACAAATACTTAGCCTTTTTGAGAAAAATATAAATACTAATTTCACATAAACCAAAATGAGTATCTCATTGGTTAATTTTCTTATATGAAATGAAATGAAAATCTAAAACTGCTGGTAACATTTCTTTAAGTAATTTTTAAGTGAAGGGGGTTTTCTATAAATTAATTAAAAACCCCAGAAATCAAAACAGGTTTACAAATCTGTCAATACAAATATAAAATACCTAGCCTGAAATAAATGTATGTATGTGTGTGTGATGCATCCAAATGACAGCAAAACTAGGAAGAATTCTAAGGCAACAATCTGATAGGTGATCTACTGGACGGGTAAGCCTTTGATAGGATAAGTGAGACAGATTCAGGGCTTACAACACTGGAGTCTACTGGGCCTGGGTTCTCATGCTGATATGACTGATCTTAAATAGGGAACTATCTGAAGCTTCAGCTCATACCTAGAATGGGGAAGATAACATCATAGAGTTAACTTATGATGTCTATAAGATTATTGAGACCATAATAATCTTCACATATGATAATAACATAATTGCTATTTTTAAAAATTATACACTTAAGGTTAATAGCAGTGAAGCTCTGTGACTTCTATTGTACCAGCGACTTGTACCAGAGTGGCAGCCCCCATCTGATGGTTTGACTCCAAGCCTTGTGTTGCCTGTGTAAACACTGCATTTTTTTTTTTAAGATTTTATTTATTTATTTGACAGAGATAGAGACAGCCAGCGAGAGAGGGAACACAAGCAGGGGGAGTGGGAGAGGAAGAAGCAGGCTCCTAGCAGAGGAGCCTGATGTGGGGCTCGATCCCACAACGCCGGGATCATGCCCTGAGCCGAAGGCAGACGTTTAACCGCTGTGCCACCCAGGCGCCCTGTAAACACTGCATTTTTAACCACGAAAATGAAAATGCAAGATTAGGTCAAGTAACTTCTCTAAGGAACATACTAGACTACATTTGACTCTACACTACATTTTACTCTTTCAAATTAAATTTATACCATCACTTTTAACTATAGTCATTTACTGGAAATAAATTGCTGTAATTGATGTGGGAAACAAAGGCAGAAAAACAACTATTAAATTTCCTTACTACCGGGGGCCTGGGTGGCTCAGTCAAACATCTGCCTTCCAGCTTAGGTCATGATCCCAGAGTCCTGGGATCAAGTCCCACACCAGGTTCCCTGGTCAGCAGGGAGTCTAATTCTCCCTCCGTCTCTACCCCCTATACTTGTGCTAGATAATACGCGCTCTTTGAGCCCACACGCTCGCGCGCTCTCTCTCTCTCTGCATAACTAAACAAACAAACAAACAAACAAATAAATAAATAAATTTCCTTACTACCTAGAGCCCACTGACAAGTCCTTGAAACAGGCAGAGTAACATTCCTCTAAGGACTCAGCTGCCATGATGTTAATATTTTTATAAGGCTAAAAGGCAATCTTAGCCCAAACCCAGGATCCTGTTAGTCTACTTTAACATATAAAAAATCCCTTTGGAAACCTTCTGTATCTCTACCCCCCAAGATACATGTTGACAAACATCCCCCAAGTATATGACCCACTGATAAACACCTGACTCTGGTTTTATTAGACAGTAATGAATGACCTTTTTCTAACAATAGCTACCCTCCTCCAGGTCCTGGAAACCTTGTTTCCAAAATTCCTTAGAGACTTATACTATTCCTAACCACCTCTCAACTTCAAAGTCTATAATGGGCCACTCCTCAAAACCCCAGAGCAGTTCCTTCTGCCCATGGATCCTATCCCCGTGCTTTAATAAAATCACCTATTTGCACCAAAGACATCTCAAGAATTCTTTCTTGGTGGTTGGCTTCGAACCCTAAGGTCTTTCCTACATCATAATGAAATATATTTTAGTTTCTTAAAAATTATTTCAGAATACAGCCAGATAAATATACAACTGATTGCAGTTCTCTACATGATTAGTATCCTACCATTAGAAATTTAAAGTGAAATTATGGACTGTGAGAGGCAAACTGAGGACTTCAGAGGGGAGGGGGTGGGGGAAGGGGATAGCCTGGTGATGGGTAGTAGGGAGGGCACGTATTGCATGGTGCACTGGGTGTTATACGCAACTAATGAAGCATCAAACTTTACATCGGAATCTGGGGATGTACTGTATGGTGATTAACACAATATAATAAAATAAAATTAAAAAAAAAAATAAAGTGAAAAGTTCATGGCCAAAAGATAGGAGATTTGATCAGTAAGTAAGGCTTACAAGTGAAATTCTCTTTTCCCCCCTTTTTTTTTTTTTTTTTTTTTTAGTACAAGATTTTTCAAGATTCATGACTTAGGCCAAAAGAATATATACATTTTTTAAAGCCTGGGAAGAAATCAGGTGCCTCTTCAGTATAGCACTAACAAAACACAATTCCGCAAATACTGAACGTGACCATCTTACCAATAAAACCAATGAGGTGTAGCAGTTGGCAGTTATCACAAAATGTGCCTGCTTAAAATAAACCAAAACATTCTACCCTCCCACTCACAAATCTAAACCCATTTACATATCTGAGGGTGGCCATTTTTAGAGCAGAGTCTAAAAAAAAGAAAAAGAGTCATTGACAGTTTCCTCTAACAATTCAAAACAATGGAAGTATTAATTGTGACCCCCAAGGGTTAGCTCTATAAGAATGCACAGCTCATTTAAAAATAAATCATTAATGCCAATCAGGAAAGCAGTCAGTGAGTCCTGACAGCATTAATTTTTTATTCCAGGGATAGGACTGGAAAGTTGAAGTATACTTGAGTACCACTGAAAACAACTGGGCACAAGAAAAATAAATGGCTAATTTGGAAGACGGTTATAATTGACACATGAGTGGAACAAACTGCCTTTTTTTTCTTTTTGGTTCTGGATAACCTGCACTCAAGCATTGCTTGACCTAACTCCCTCAATCTACTGATGAGAAAGCTGAAGTCAAAAAGAACATTTTCCAAGGTCACAAAGCGGCTACTGTCTGAGCTGTATCTCAAACACAGATCTCCTGATTTCCCTCTCTAGTGCTCCACTTTGCTTCCTGCCAGTATCAGGTCAATAAGATTCTAGTTCACCAGGTACTTAAACCCAGCCTTTCTGCTTAAAGGGAAATGAGTCTAATGAAAACCTCAAGTATGACTATATTTTCTGAGCACTTTGAAACCTATGGTTGGAAAATGGGACACAACAAACACTTGACCATCCAGGAAAATATGACGTATACTCAAGTTCTAATGGTGCGAAGTTATACTTTTAAACTTTGCCTCCCCATTCCTCTCATCTACTTTTTGTCCCTTTCATTTCTCATGAGGAAAGCTGAGTTCCTGCCTTAATCTGTCTATCATATCAATACTACAGAGCACAGGATCTGCAGGATAATAGACATTTGGGGTTTGGCTGCCCCACCTCTATTTTCCCTCCTAGAAAAGCAGTATTATTTTATTTATTTAGGGGAATGGAATCACTCTTGTATGACTTTCGGTCATATGGAAAGCTGCCCAGTCAGAGGATTCCCTCCCTTTGGTTACGGTAATTCATTCAGTGATGAATACATGGACCCAATCTTTCCTTCAGAGCATATTCCGCAGCTCTTCAAGAAGTGGTGGAAAAAAGGGTTTTCTCCTGCTGCAGATGTTGCTAATTTGCAGAGATTGGTTTCTGGACCTTCCAGAATGTCATTTTTCTCCACATGGAGAGAGACAACTTGAGAATAAAACTACAAGGGGAAAGTAAAGAAACACCCACCAAATCCTGAGGACATTCTTTGAGTTCCTGCATCTGCCATGCCTGAGGCCAGGAAGATACACTCTTCAGTGAGACCAATAAACTCCCTCTTTATGGTGACAAGCTGGGAGTTGAGTTCCTATTACTTTCAAGCAAATAATTCCAGACAACTACCAGCAGTGAAACTAATGATTACAAACGTGAATAAATCACAGTGGGGCAGGATGTATGCCCCTTTGAAGGCAGGATTGAGTCCCTCCAGGACTCAATACAGTACTTGCCATTCTGACATTGGTGTTAGTTATTGCCAGTTTTGCTGCTGTCCAGTTCTCATTTCTATAAAGGTTAATTAATAAAATCATAGAGAAAAGTATTCATCCCATGATTTTTCTTCATTCTTTGAGCTTTCACTGGAGAGTTTACTGCCCTGAAAGGAGTCAGAAGATTTGAGTTTTAGGGTACATGAATTGCTAAGAAGTCAATTCTGTCCAGCCAATGCAAATAGCAGCCTTCTCAAGGCCATTGCTGAATCCCTAGAGTCCAGCTATCTCTTTAGATGGTGCATTTCATATTTTTGGCTAAGCTTATTTATCACTTACTGTATATGCTGAGGTCTCTGGGTTACTGGGAGTTAAATGTTCTTAGAAATCTGGACAGCAAGTCAGAACCCTTAGGTACAAAAATCATCTCTTTGAATGTACAAACTCTTGTGTCTTCCCCACCGTGATCCCTATTCTATAGAGTGCAGAGTCTAATTCCTTTAACAGAGCATTAAAATCACATGTTTAAATTGATATATTCAAGAACACATAATTTGGAGAGCTGAGATACTTTGCATTTTGAGTATGCAGATGAATATTTACAAGATCCTCATGGTCAATATTAATAATGCCATTTAACATGTACATAGCATTTTGCCACTATTAAAGAATGCTTCTATATGTTATCTCATTGTATTCTCACCAAAAAAAAAAAAAAAAAAAAAAAAAAAAAAAAAAAAAAAAAANAAAAATTGTGCAGGAAAAGTGATGATAGGGCTGAAAAGGTTAAGTGACTTGTGGGAAGCCAGAGAGTAAGTGAATAATGAGAGCTCAGACTAGAAAAAACAGAAGCATAAGTCAGTTCATGGATTCTTTCCAACATTCTTTCCTCCTTCCCCCAATCTTTCAATAGGATACCATTTTTTTTTTTTAGTTTAGCTTTTTAGCTAAAACAATCCTTCAGCACCTATATAGTAGTAGTAACACTAAAAAAAAAAAAAAAAGTCTTGACCTCCAAATTTTGAGGATAAGAACTTTTTTTAATGAGTCATTCTGTGGGTACTGCCCTTCCCATGATTCAAATCAATCTGTCTCTGAGGGAAACCTCTCTTCTCAGTCAGAGGAAAAGATTCAATAAGATAATTTCCTCTTAATTTCATAGCTTTTAAATACGGTGCTGGAAAATTAAAGCACGTCAAAATGGCACCTGCATTCATTTTAAGTTATATTTGAACGTTAACATCGGGCTGTGCTCAGGGGAGATCTCATCTAATTCTCTCTTTCCTCCTTCTCCATGGCTGGAGAGGCTTCTTTAGAAACCTTCATCTCTCTGATATAAAGGCTTTGGTGCCATTTCCTCTGCAAGCTCAACCTATGTTTTCAGGTATGTGTAATGAGATTCTTCTTTATAAAAATCAGTGACTATGGGCTGCACAGGAAGGAGTTACGTGCTGACACAGACAGTTACATACCATCATCACTACTTAGGGGAAAGCTCTTCTTTCCCTGCAGTTCTCCATCTCATCTGTAGGTCCCAGCTTTTACTAGAACCCATTGATTTGTTCTTGCCCTCTTAAACCTGTGCCCCATGCCCCCCCAAATCCACCTAAAACTCATTTTTCTTTTCTTTTTTTTTTTTTTAAAGATTTTATTTATTTATTCTACAGAGATAGAGACAGCCAGCGAGAGAGGGAACACAAGCAGGGGAAGTGGGAGAGGAAGAAGCAGGCTTATAGCGGAGGAGCCTGATGTGGGGCTCGATCCCGTGACGCCGGGATCACGCCCTGAGCAGAAGGCAGACGCTTAACCTCTGTGCCACCCAGGCGCCCCTAAAACTCATTTTTCAAACAGCTCCTGTTCACCCACAGATCTTCCTGTTTACACACTGTGAATGCAATTAATTAAATTCTTCTAGGGAATAAGTTTTTGCATTTCCCAAATGTTTGGTGAATGATCAGACTGCCTGTATCAGTAAAATTACACTTAGAAATCTACTTAAAAATTTTTTTTAAAATACCCTGAAACATAGGAAAAACTGATTCTAAAGATGATCATCACATTATATGTAATAGTAAAAAAAAATTATGTTAAAAAAATAGAAGAAACATCCAATTGGATTGTTAAGTGTAGCTACTCAATGGAAAAAGCTTAGACATTAAGTAGATATTTGCACAACACTTTTACTATGGCAAAAAATTATAATTATTTATAAAACCTAATAAACAATATTCTAAATATATACATAGGAAAAAGACTACATGGAATACATCAAAAAGTTAAAAGTAGCAGTGCAAGATTAAATGTTTATTTTTTTTTATTTTAGAACATTTTATTTTTCCTAATTCTTTTTCAAATAATTTAGGTTTTTTTTTTTTTAAATGAATTTCTCATTTGTTCAAAGTCTTAATGTCTCTCACAAGTGTATCTTGATTTGGCTGCAGGATTTTAGATCAAAAGCAATTTTTGTTTTTTACTCCAGATATATTACACCATTGTCTTCTGCCAAGTTTCTGCCATTTTGATGAATGATTGTAATCTAATTCTTTTCTGAAGACAAACTTTGTTGTTTATTTTTTCCAGATATTTTTAAGATTTTGTAAATTTTTTTCTCAAATGTTACATGTTATCTAAAAATAAGTCTTATAATCATTTTCTTATTTACCAGTATACGAACTCCTATGAAGATTTGGGTTTTTCATCATAATTGGTAAATTTTTAAAAATAATTTTATTCCTTTGAGTATTTCATTTCCTCTAGTATCCCTTTTTTTCTCTAGAAAACTTTATAGAGTTATATTGGGATCTCATTTTCCTTTTCTGATTGTCAGTAGAAACTTTAATTTGTATATTCTATTTTATAAATCTGTATTCCAGCTTAATTCCTTCTGCTATTCAGGAATTTTTAAACATTATTATTTATTTTAAAATCAAGATGTTTAAGTGTATGCCTTTAAAAAAATCTCTTTAGGTACGTTTAAAGAAAAAAGAATTATATAAGAAATGTCCATGATAAATTCTTTTATGGCTGTGATAGCTTCCCTTGTCTCTAAAGCTAACAACTGCATTTACTTTAAAATCTCCTTTGTGCCTTGACTTTTTAAAGTTTTGTTCAATTTAGGTTTGATTTTGGTGCTTCTCATCTATTGACTGATTTTTTTTTCCCAGAACTTTTTGGTTTCCATTGATTTGATGCTTACTGTAGCTTTGAAATTCCCTCCTTGGGTATCTGTGGACATCGTTTCAGTTCACTGTAACTTGCATCTGCTGATAGTGAGAAAAGAGCCAAAATTACTGCGGGTAGTGGACAAAGAGGTATTCTCTGGATTAAAGTTTTCTCCTGGGAATTGGGTATCTCCTCTTCCCCTTCTAGTACATGTCTACTTTAGACATGCCTCTCTTTTCCAGCATTATTATTACTTTTTGGTTTTTTAATCAATTAAAAAAAAGTCAAAAAGAAAAATATAATGAATCTATAAATGCCCTTTACTTAGGTCCACAAATAGTTAAATATTATCATAAATGTTTATTAACCCCAATGTGGGGCTCAAACTCATGACTCCAAGGTCAAGAGTCATATGCTCTAGTGACTGAGCCTGCACCAGCCAGGTGCCCCAAATTTCACTATATTTGTAAAAGCATTATTTTAAAATGCAATAGCCAAAAACGAATCTTAGGGAAATGTGAACCTATGTCTCATCAATCCAAGAAATAGAGGCTGATGGATATCTATAATAGGATGGATTTTCAACACAAAGGAAAACCGAGCCACCAGTGTTCTAGCAACACTCAACCAATGCTGTGTTGGCAAGGAGACAAGAGGGGAAGACACAGGTACATGCTGGTTCAGCAACTCCAGCTGTGCAAGGTAACATCTAATCCAAGGATCTATCTGTAGTCCATTGAGCAGAACCCAGAGACTCTAACAAGGATGACAACTTTTCAAAAAGGCACCAGGTGTTGAATGTGTTTCTAAGTTGGCACAAGCCTCAAAGTTTCATTCAACTTCACATGCCAACAACGGATTTATCTTCCAATTGGCAATCAATTCTCAATGAAGCAAAGTAGGTCAAGCTACAATTCTACTGTGAGTTAATATTTTATTATTGCCTGAAGATCAGGGAGAGCACAGAAACAAGGGGAAAAAAACATATACTGTATTTTTAAATTAGTGAGTTAAATTTCAAAAAATGTGAAAAGAATGATGTGAAATATTTCAGTTTTATAACATATCTATTACCTTTAACTTGGCTAAAATCAAGCTGTCTCTAAAGTTTTCTCCTCCCAAAGGTATGGCTTCAATGTTGATGATAGGGTAAAATTACTGAGCAGTGTGTGACTGTCATTCCTGCAGAAAATGCACTTCTTTAACATACAAGAATATAGAGATGGGAATGTCTAGATTTCTGATAAAATTATCTCTCTCATCTCCCAAACATATGAATCAATTTGTAATTCAAGTGTTTATTTAAGCAGAATTATTTTATGTCCTTCATCAGAAGATGCCCAAATGTTTTTTGAAAGTAGTCTAATTAAAAAGAATAGAGTATAGAAATATTATCAAACTGTTCCTTTATTTGCATCCACTAACATTAAAAAAAAAACGCATTAAATGAAAGGACACATCTGCTTAATTGAATGTTTCTGGGTAACTGAAGATTACAGTGAATGTATTTTCTGTTTCAATATAGGTAGTTTGTACAAAGTCTTTCTGGAAAGACTCAGTGCACATTCTTACTTAGAAAGAAACTTTATTTTAAGATAGCACTACCTTACAATCCAGCAATTGCACTAGGCATTTACCAAAAGGATAAAAAAAATACAGATTCAAAGGGGTACATACACCCTGATGTTTATAGCAGCATTATCAACATTAGCCAAACTATGTAAAGAGCCCAAATATCCATCGGCTGATGAATGGATAAAGAAGATGTAGTATATATATTACATATATATTATATATATATATATAAAATATATATTACATATATTATATATATATATATATATATATATATATATATATATATACAATGGAATATCACTCAGCCATCAAAAAGAATGAAATCTTGTCATTTGAAGTGACGTGGATGGAGCTGGAGTATATTATGTCAAGCAAAATAAGTCAGTCAGAGCAGATAAATACCATATGATTTCACTTATTTGTGGAATTTAAGAAACAAAACAGATGAACATACGGGAAGGGAAAAAAAAGAGAGAGGGAAACAAACCATAAGATACTTTTAGTGATAGAGAACAGAGGGTTGATGGAGGGAGGGAGGTGGGGAACGGGCTAAATGGGTGATGGATATTAAGGAGTGCACTTGTTATGATGAGCACTGGGTGTTATAAGTATAAATCAGTGAATTCTTATCCTGAAACCAATATTGTACTATATGTTAAGTAACTAGAATTTAAATAAAATCTGGAAAAAAAAAAAGAAACTTTATAAGCAGGATTTTTCACCTAAGTCCATAGCCTCTCCCCAGTAATCCACATAAAATTGAGGATACCAGTCAACTTGGTTGAGGAGAAATTACACTTTTACTAGGCTGTAGCTAAAATTAAGAATTTCTTTCCATTATGAATTCCAGCAACAAATCATAGTATTAGCAGCTCCTGTGGCTTTGTCCCAAGTAGAAAAACATATTTTCACATCACATTATGGTTGTGAAAGATAACCTAGGTGTGTAGTTTATGCTCACTAGTACATTAAAATCACAGACTTTATCAGACGCATTGCTAGATTCTCTTATGTGACTTGTTGTCTATTGCTTTATAGCAAAGTTGGCACAAACTTAGCAGGTTCAAACTACATGGGTCAAGTGTTCAGGCACAGTTTAACTGGGTCCTGCGTTCAGGGTCTGACAGGTGGAAAGAAAGCCAGGTCTGGGATCGCATCAGAGGCTGAGGGTCTTGTTTCAAACTCACATGATTGTCTGTGAATTTGTTTTCCTACAGTTGTAGAATACATGGGGCTTGCTTCTTCAAGGCTAGCAAGAACGCTTCTCACTTGCTTCCAGTCTCCACAGACTTTCTCTCAAAGGGTTCACCTGATAGGCCAAAGCCACTCAGGTTAATCTTCCTTTTGTTTTCTCAAAGTAAACTGATTGTGGACCTAAGTACATCTGCAAAAATCTCTTCACCTTTGCCATTTAACCTAATGTAATCACAGAAATGGCCTTCATCATATTTAGACATTCTACTCATACCCAAGGAGAAGGGGGTTATACAAAAGGAAACAGGAATTCTGGGATCATCCTAGAATCCTTCCTACCATACTATGTAACACACTAATGAAGAAGCACATACATTACAAAATCACAAATATTTCTCATAATATTTCAATATTATAGCTATTTCAATAAATTGGCTCTTTTTTTAGCCTATGCATTTTATCTTATATATTTAAAAATATTATTCTGAGAACTGTTCCATAACTTTACTGCTGTCAGAATGATTTATGGGAAAAAAAAAAGATTAAAAATCCTAGTTCTAAAAGCATACCATTTATTCAATTGCTCAGTGCAAAATTTAAAACTCATCTTGCTTTCACTAAGAATCTATATTTAACATATCAGTTTGTCCTGTCAGCTTTCCCTTTCAAACATCTCAAATTTAATCACTTCTATCACTATCCCACCATTCCCCCAATTATGCCTCTATTATCTCTCACTTTCATTTAAATAGCATTCTAAATAGCCTTTTTGCTTTTGTTTTTTTCTCCACATATCATTATCTTTTTGAAGAATGTTAATCAAATCAGTTACCACATCTGCCTAGAAGATTCCAGTAGTTTACTAGTCTCCACCAAGAAAAAAAAATATTATTTATTATGTCTGTGGAGTAAAGACTTTGGTGAGATAATGTCCCATACCCTGCTCCCAGCTCTGGAAGATTCCATGTCCTAATCCCCAGAACCTGCAGAAAATTACATGGCAGTATGGACTTTGCAGACATAGGTAAGTTTACAGACATAGGTAAATTTACAGACATGATGACAGGGAGATTATCCTGGATTATAAAGGGGGGCTCAATCTAATCACATGAACCCTTACAGAAGGAAAATTTCCTCTGGCCACAAGCAGAAGAAAGATGAAGTGGAAAAACAGAAGAGAAATCAGAGAGATTCAAAGTGTGAGGAGGATTTGGCTCACTGTGGTAGCTTTGAAGTTGGAGAAAAGCATCTTCTAGGAATAAGATGGCCTCTACAATGACAACCAGCTGACACCCAGAAAAAAAAGGGGGCGGGGGTGGGGGGGGTGGGGAGAGGATGCAGTCTTAGGACAGCAGGAAACTCAATTACTCTAAGAGCTGGAATGAGCTTGGAAGCAGATTCTTCCTCAGAGCCTCTAGAAAGGAATAAAGCCCTGCCAAGAACTTGAATTTAGTCTGGTGACACACTTGTCAGACAGACCTACAGAGCTGTCAGATAATAAATTTGTTTTAAGCCACTAAGTTTGCTGTAATTTCTTACAGAAGCAATAGGAAACAAATTCAACATCCATGGGGGCCTAGGTAAGCAGGCCATCACTAAATTGATTATAAACTCTTTCATTCCTTATCAAAACTACTTAGCCACATGGGCCATCCTGGTTGAGCCTCCAAATTATTGAGAAATATTGTTGAGCAATAACAAATTAATGCAATGAGAGTATTTGCTTTGATACTACCTAGTAGCCAATCAGCAGTCACAATGTGTTTTCCTAGAAAGTGAGCAGACACCTGACCAGTATTAGGAAGCTGATATCAATAGATGTACCTTCTTCATTTTCAATTTTATCTTTTTTGATTTGAAGGATAATAGAAACCTTTAAACAATTATAGAAACCAAGTTCTCGGATGTATGCCTTGATTTCTTAAAGAAATGAACAAGGACTTTGAAGCCCAACAGAACTTTGTTCAAATCTTGCTGATTTTGCATAGTGGGCAAATAATTTAAGATTCCAGAGTGCCAGATCCCTAGTTTGTAAAATTAGGACAATCTTTAACAAGGGGAGTAGTTAGAGGAAAATAGAGTAATTACATTAAAAGTTCACTTAGCATAGTGCCCAATGTCTAGGAGGCACTCAAAAAGTGTTGGTTTTCTAATCTGGTCCCAGAAGTTGATAAGAAACATAAGAAATGGTTCTTTTAAAAGTTGCAGGGGGAAATATCACTCATATACAAATTCCAATGGACAGATGGATAAGTTACTATGTTCTAAACACTGACTTAATTCTAGCCTTTCCAAACACACTTTTGTTTCCTCTTAAGATTTCCTACATAGCATAGAATCTCAGCAATGTATCACTCCATTCTGCACACACTTCTCTATGATCTCAAAAGTACAATAGTCTACCTAACATTTTATCAATTTTCATCCTTTTACTTTTTATAACAACCTCTTAAGTACCTACAATCTAAAGAGATTATAATCTCTACACGCTTAATGTTTAATACCACTTGGCAACCTCTCACTTGCAGTTCATTTCCCAGGTCGTAATCTAAAATATTCCCTGCACCTCTAGTTCTTCAAAAACACTTTACAAAACAGAAAAGCTGCAATGTTGATATCATTGTGTCAGGAATATACAGATAGCTGTTTCCCAAGTCCTTTTTCAGTTTTTTAAGGTCCTTGAAGTAATGAAATCACAAATAATTATAATTCTAAATTCTATTTGACAAAGACCAACTTTTGTCTTAACTTCTGACAAAAGTATCTGTTGGCACAACTGAGCTCAAAATCTTAAGGGTACCAGTATGAAATCAAAACAAAGACGTCAAAATGAAAACTTCTTTTCCATAGTTAATGGCCACACCTCAAAATAAAACAACTGATGTTTGAATGAATCACACATATTACTTTTTTATTTTCCTGCAACATGCTATTCTTCCTCTTCTAATATAATGAAGTTATATAGCTCAATTTTTGTTCATTGATGGCTCATTTCATGTTCATTATAGATAACTCATTGTAAATAGCCACCAAAAATGTTTAAAAAAATAGATTAAAAGCCAAGGTACATCTTTTATTTTACTGAGAACTTTCTACTAAATTCACAATACATTCAAAAAGTTAATATAAAAAGAGCATATTTGTTTATAAAAGTAAAACCATCAATCTTTTACTTCTAGGAAATTACTAATGAGGAAGACAAGATTTTAGCTACAAGGATGTTCAACAGCATCTTTTATAATAGTACAATATAGGAGATTAGTTAATTAAAATGTTAGGCATACATTATTTAATATTAATTAAGGCAAGCTCCATATGACCACAGCAATTGGCTTCTGTACCTTTATATTGTGTTCTTTCCAGTTAACTGTATGTGGATTGTTTGGCCTCCAATCTTGGGCCCACCTCTCTACACATGCCTCTCTTCTTCACTACCCCTAGCTCAGACTCAATAGTGGAGCTAAGATTACATCCAGAAACTTGCTAAAAATCATTTAAATGTTTTTATTCAAACTCAACTTAAAATAGCTGACCAACAAGGGTCAGTAAATACACGAGTGCCTGATACTCCACTTCTCCTTGTGGACACCACTTCAGTAAATTATCCATTCTCTCTTCTATATTATAATCTTTCTCAAAGTACAAACTTGCCACAAAATATATGTGATTAAAAAAAACTATTTTAGGAAAACAAGCAAACAAACCTCTTAGCCTGATGGTACCATCTAGGTATTGTCCAATATTTCTGGTTCATTTTGTAACAAAATTCTTTTAAGGACTTATCCACACGCCAATATTTTTTTCCATACTCTCTCCTAGACTCACATCATTTGTGCTTTCATCTTCAGGCATCTTCTGTAATCACTTTTTTAAAAGTTGCTAGTGACTTCTAGATTACTGAAAGCAACAGTCAGTTCTCAATTCATATCTTACTTTGACCTATGGGCAGAATTCTATGCATTTTTCCCAGCTTTAAGAAATGACTGCCCAATATAATTGTATATATTAAAGTGTAAAATGTGATGATTTGAAATACATTGTGAACTAATACCGGGATCAAGATAATTGAATCATCTACGACCTCACATAGTTACCTGGGTATGTGTGTTTGTGGTGAGAACGCTTAAGATCTACCCTCAGCAAATTTCAAGTATACGATACTGTATTATCCTCTTCTCAAAATGCTCTTCACTTGGCTTCCAGAACCTGATCACCTTGTTTCTCCTCCTGCTCAAGGTGCATGACATTCCAGCCTCTCCTCTCCCTGTATTTCCTTCTCATATACCCAACCCCAAAGATAAAGGTCATTAGCAGTGCCCAGGTATTAATTAGAGGACGTCCCTCCTCTGTTTGCTCTCATTCTCTAGATAATCTCAGCTATTCTATGCCTCTAAATGCTGAAGGTATGCTAAAGATGCCCAAATTAATATAGATAGAACCTCTTCCTTGAATTCCGACTTAGGCAAGGAAGTAACTATTGCCATCTTCATTTGGGTATGTAATGGGCAACACCCTGCTTCCCCCAAACCTATTGTCTTCTTCCTCAATATTCCCCTTCTGACTGTAACACCAACTCCTTTAATTTACTCATGCCAAATAAATAAATAAATAAATAAATAAATAAAGTTATAGTTTTTCTTGACCCATCCTTCTCGCTTTCAATATCCAGTTAACCCTCCAAAAACCATAAAAGCCATTAAAAAATATATCCAGAACCTAGTAACATATATCCACTGTTACCACCGTGGTCCAAACTATCATCATCTTTTCTTTCCTATTCTATTTTTTTAACAATTTTGAATTTTATTTTATTTATTTATTTGTTGTTGTTGTAGTGTTCAATGATTCATTAGTGGCGTGTAACACCCAGTGCTCATCCCAACGTGTGCTCTCCTTAAATCCATCACTCAGTCACCCCATCCCCCCACCCCCCTCCCTTCAGTAACCCTCAGTTTGTTTCCCGGAGTCCAGAGTCTCTCATGGTTTGTCTCCCTCTCTGATTTCTTCCCATTCAGTTTTCCCTCTCTTCTGGAAAACAGTATGTAGGTTCCTCAAGACGTTAAAAATAGAGCTACCCTACGACCCAGCGATTGCACTACTAGGTATTTACCCCAAAGACACAGATGTAGTAAAAAGAAGGGGCACACAGATCCTGATGTTCTTGCCTATTATATTATTCGAGCCTCCTAATTGGTCTCCATGGTTCTTCCCTTGCCCCACCTAGAGTCTATGCTCAGAACAGCAGCTAGACCGATTGCTGAATCTCGGTCACATTCCATTTCTTCTCTGATCAAAATTCCTTATTTGTCTCCATGGCCTTAAATAATCTACTCCCCACTACCACCCTTTTCTGATTTAGATCCTTAATTCCAATTTGATACAATTCTAAATGTTCCACAAGAAACATATATTGCTATTATAGAAAAAAAGTTCCAATAAATGTTCTAAAATGTTAACATTATCGTCTTTTTCCATCAAGTGGCTTGCCCTCTAGTAACTATGTGACATCACATTACTTGTAACTTATCAAGAAATGTGGCAGGCATAGAGCGTGGTGATGGTTTCACAGGTGTACGCTTATCTCCAAACTCATATATTAAGTAAGTACAGCTTTTTCTATGTCAGTCACATCTCAATACAGTAGCTTGAAAGATTTTTGTTTAAGTCTCCTCTGTTCAGATAAAATAATCTATTAGAACCAATAAGATGTGCATATGCACATATATATGTGTGCATACACACACACATTAGAGAGAGTTTTTTTTTTTTTTTTTTTTAAGGAGTTAGCTCATACTGTTGTGGAGGCACGGCGAGTCCAAAATCTACAAGGTAGGGAAAAATTGCAGTTGGAGTCTACACAATCCCTTCTTGCTTGGGAGGTCAGCCTATTTCTAGTCAGACCTCCAACTCAATGGATGTGGCTGCACATCATGGAGAGTAAACTGCTTTATTCAAATACCACTGATCAAAACATTAATCTCAACTAAGACATACCTTCACAGAACCATCTATCATAATGCTTAACCAAACATCTAGATAACATGGCCTACCCAAGTTGACACATAACATTAACCATTATAAACATTATGCAACCTTAGGTAAATTAATTAAAATTTTTAATTTTCAGCTTCTTCATTTTCAGAATGAGGACAAGAAAATTTATTTTAGCTGGTTACTGTAGACTTAAATACATAGTATATGCATGTTGTCTGGCCCAGAAACAGAGCAAGTAAACAGCAAATATCACCTGACCTCTCCCTTTTTTCCCGGCCTGTGGTAAAAACCTATTAAACTTAATACAACTAGCAAATATTCCTTTGGTCTCTCTCTCTCTCTCTCTCTCTCTCTCTCTCTGTGTGTGTATTTGTGTCCACATGTGTTTTAAGTACTTGGCAGCTAAATGTTCAGCCCTATACCAGGCACTTTATCAAATGGGACAGAAGACCTAATTCCCACTCTCAACAAGCTAATGAGCTCCTGCAGAGCGTACTAATATGCTGCTAATAGAAAACAGGGGAAAACAATGTATCAAAAGATGCCAAGTTGAAAATAATCATCCATTATTTCCGAATATGGTTGATGGGCCAGTTGATTAGAGTATCCACGGAGTAACGCTATTGAAGCATAGTTTACAAGATAAATGAAACAAAACAGGGCTGGACTTACGAACTTTGAACTGGAAAGCAGAAAGGGCCGGAAAGACATTCAGAGGAAGGAGAAAAGGGCAAAGGTTTGGGGAAGGAAGTGGCTGTGATGTGTGTCAAGAGGAGGGAGAGTACTCACAGCTCTGAGTTGCCTCCGGACTTTGTGTTGCGTACTTCACAAGTTGTTTCTGTTTTTCTAAGAAATGAGGAATTGAGACTGACAGAAGTTAAGAAATTTGCCCAAGGTAACAATGTTAAGAAGCCCACGGACAGTTGATGATGCCTATTAATCCAAAAGTATTCAGACTTCCAGCTGACAAAAGTACACAAGCCCTCACCGTAACCGCTAAACACACATTTCACTAGCTCTAAATCCTGCGTGTTTCGGTGGGAATTCTGCTGCTTTGCAAAGCTCCTCCAAGTATTTCTTAAGTCTCTAATGGGTAATTTGGTGAGTGTCCATTCATCATTTGGGGATGCAATGCTTCTGGCCTCATAAATCTGGCTTCAGCCATCATGGGCTTCTGGCTCTTCAATTTTATGATGTACAAGATCTCCCACCTACTAGATCTATGATGGCTCCTCAGAATTTTTTAAAATGTGTGACACAGTTACAGTGGCCCTCTTTACTTTGTTCATTTGTACTGCACATGTGTATGTGTGCTGGGGTGGTGCTTATATGTCCCACCCCCACATATGGGAAGTGTGTGTAGATGCTTTGAAAGTCACAGAGATGTTGCTAGGTTTGTGTGTGTGTGTGTGTGTGTGTGTGTGTGTGTGTGTGTAATGTATTCAAACTCTAGATGATTAATTTAAGGTGACTTAAATAAAAATATAAATATCTTAGTCAAATATTTTTGACTCACACTTCCGTTTCGTGAAGAGGCTGTCTGAGATGAGTAAGAATCTGTGTGCGGCACATATTTTCACGTGCACACGTTACCACATCTATCTAAATCGTTTTCAGAAAAAGGCCATGACCCTGATGGAAATTTGTTTGCAGAGGTGAAACCAGCACAATTTGGGAAGTAATGAAAGATTGTGAGTGGATGAATTTCACATTGTTTGCCAGAAGGCCTTAATAGCCCTCAACAGATATAGGATGGTCAGCAGAAGGAAGAAAGCAGAAAAACGCAATCTCAGTACTTCCTGCAAAGATTAATTTATCTCTAGTCCCCAAGAAGATATAAACACAGAAATAGCATAGAGGTGATTTTTAAGAATCTCTTTAACTCTATAGATTCCTGATAATGAAGTGAACTGAGGAAGACACACAATGGTCCCAGTTGCCAGGAACCTAAGGAAATATTAATAATCCTATTATCCTAAACCTGGAAATACCATCTGTGATTTGAGATTACATATTGAAACAGACTGTGGGGAAGGCTTTTGCCTCTGATAGAAATGATCTTTTATCAGAACTGTAGTCCTAGCACCAGGCCACCAAACATGAAACTCCCGATTTAGGGGATGATGCACATGATTATTACAGAGGATGCATTATCAAAATAGAACAGAGATGGAAATTACCTAAAACCAACATATGATAGTGACTCTTTGACTGCTTGAGAAGTCCAGACTTCAGCTCATTAAACCTTTCGAATCAGTGCTTCAGTGACAATAACTTTATGAGTAACAGGAGATCACTGAAGATTCAAGTTGGGGGCTTGCACATAACAACAGCTGAAATTGGAATTTTAATACTCATATGGACTCCATGAAGCCGAAACCTTCCTCACTCCCCATTTAGGAAGCTTATCCGGGACCAAGAGATGCTCCATGTGAGGTGGAATTGTGCTGGTGCTTGCGGATATTATCCTCATCAAGGAAAATTGTTTTTTAGAGAATAGGTAAGACAGCTAATATCCAATTTTTTCCTACTGAGCTCTTTGGGATCCCTGGAAAAATATAATCTACTTAGCCAGGCAACTTTTATGTTTGTGGGACAGATTACACGGTCTGGCCTTCCACCTCTATTTCTTGGTAGGGAATAAGGTCCAAAGAATGGAAATTTATTTTCTTTGTTTTGAAGAGCTTTGTAAAGGGAAAGAATATGCGAAAATGTTACATTATGTCTGTTCTTTCCTCAATTTAAGCAGGTGTTCAGGCTACACTTGGTTATATTAGGGGAGATGAGTGACAGGAGGCAAAGCACATTCTCTAAAATCCCCTTAATGGAAAGAGAAAACTCCACTAGTGACTGAAAATGAATTCTTTGTTGGTTTGTCAGAAAATATTTGGGGTAATTCATTAACAAAAACAAATTATGGGATATTTCTTGCTCACCTAACTTTGTAGAGTAATTTAATAAGTCATTTTAATTTATCCATACAGCCCTAATAGTTTCAATTTCTAGTATCTGCACTATTCCCAGCATCAGTACTCAGTTAGGATTCATAACCTCCACTGTAGACTCCCACTTTTATATCTGACTCATTGGCCATGGTGCATTCACTTCTAGGAGCCTATAGTTCCACTTGCTCCTTAGCTTCTGAAAGTAACCTCCCATCTCCAGTTGACCACAGATGTCCCTATAAATCAGAATTTATGTACTATCTAGCATCTGTATTAACTTCACAGGATCTTAAAAATTGTTCACATAAATTATTGGATAGGTGGCAAGGAAGAAAATCACTGGCTACACACACCAGAGCAGCTGAAATTTTTTATAGCTAATCCCTTGAATATGTAATATATATTAGAAAGAGAAAAAGAAAGAAAGGAGGGGTGGGGGGTGGACTTCAGACCTAGGAGGCTGAGGAATTAGATTTTTAATCTAAAAACAAACAAACACCTGTATGTTTGGTAATGCTACCCACTCAGTCATGAGTGGATGCTATTAAAGGATAGTATTAGTAAGAGACAATTTGTGACCACAGTAAATAAAAGGGATGTAACTGTTTTAACTACCAGGTTGCATGCTGGATAAGCACATGAGTATATTTGCAGCCCTCAGAAATTTAAAAAGGGGGGGGTGTCTTGGCTTATAAAGATAAGGTAAGGCCAGGTTTGGGAATATTGAGTTAAAGACAACATGTGGATTTAAACAGCAAAATTATTTTTATGTCAGTCGTGAACATTAATCTAGCACTTAGATCAAATGTAGGTTACAAAATTAAAAGCCATACTAGAGAAGATAAGGAAGCCATGGGAACAGTGCAGAGGGAGGCTAGCATGGAGAGGAATGGATTTTCAGAGGAAAAAAGGGGTTGGCAGAGCAGGTGGAGAAAGGAGGTTCAAAAGGTAATAACAATGATGGAAATGAAAACAGATGGTTTGGTAAGATCATTAGTTTTCTCCAGATATCCTGCCTCATTAAAATGACCAGTGGTGGGCAGAAGCTTTTTATTGTAATGAAGTCCCAACAATTTATTTTTGCTTTTGTTTCCCTTGTCTCAGGATACATATCTAGAAACAAGTTGCTATGGCCGATGTCAAAGAGCTTAGTGCCTATGTTCTCCTCTAGGATTTTTATGGTTTCATGTCTCAATTTAGGTCTTTAATACATTTTTAATTTATTTTGTGTATGGTGTAAGAAAGTGGTCCAGTTTCATTCTTTTGCACATTGCCATCCAGTTTTCCCAACACCATTTGTTGAAGAGACTGTCTTTTTCCCACTGGATATTTTTTCCTGCTTTGTCAAAGATTAATTGACCATATAGTTGTAGGTTCATTTCTGGGTTTTCTTTTTTGCTCCACTGATCTATGTGTCTATATTTATGCCAGTACCATACTGTTTTGATCATTACAGGTTTCTATATAACTTGAACTCTAGAATTGTGATGCCTCCAGCTTTGCTTTTATTTTTTAAGATTCATTTGGCTACTTGGGGTCTTTCGTGGTCCAATACACATTTTAGGGTTGTTTGTTCTAGCTCTGTTGGAATTTTGATAGGCATTTTGATAGGGATTGCATTAAATATATAGATTGCTTTGGGTAGTATAGACATTTTAACAATATTTGTTCTTCCCACGCATGAGTATGGAATGTCTTTCCATTTCTTTGTGTCATCTTCAATTTCTTTCATCAGTATTTTATAGCTTTCAGAATATAGTTCTTTCAACTCCTTGGTTAAGTTTATTCCTAAGTACCTTATTGAGAAAATAAAAATCTTCTGCATAACAAAGGAAACAATCAACAAACTTAAAAGGCAACCTAGAGAATGGAATATTTGCAAATGACATGGCTGATAAAGGGTTAATATCCAACATATATAAAGAACTTATAAAACTCAACATGCAAAAAACAAATAATCCAATTTAAAAATGGGCAGAAGACATGAATAGACATTTTTCCAAAGAAGATATACAGATGGCCAACAGACACAGGAAAAGATGCTCAACATCACTCATCATCCGGGAAATGCAAATCAAAACCACAATGAGCCAGAATGACTAAAATCAACAACACAAGAAATAAGAGGTATTGGCAAGAATGCAGAGAAAGGGAAACCCTCATATACTACTGGTGGGATTGTAAACTGATGCAGCCACTGTGGAAAACAGTACGTTGTTTCCTCAGAAAGTTAAAAAGAGAACTATCCTCGGGGTGCCTGGGTGGCACAGCAGTTAAGCGTCTGCCTTTGGCTCAGGGCGTGATCCTGGCGTTGTGGGATCGAGCCCCACATCAGGCTCCTCCGCTGTGAGCCTGCTTCTTCCTCTCCCCCTCCCCCTGCTTGTGTTCCCTCTCTCACTGGCTGTCTCTATCTCTGTCGAATAAATAAATAAAATCTTTAAAAAAAAAAAAAAGAGAACTATCCTACAACCTAGCAATTGCACTACCAGTTATTTCTCCAAGAATAAAAAATACTAATTCAAAGGGATCCATGCACTCCTATGTTTGTAACAGCATTATTTACATTAGCCAAATTATGGAAGCAGGCCAGATACCCATCAATAGATAAATGGATAGAGAAGATGTGATATATTTAATGGAATATTATTCAGCCATAAAAAAGAATAAAATATTGCCATTTACAATGACATGGCTAGAGCTAGGAAGTATTAGGCTAAGTGAAATAAGCCAGTCAGAGAAAGGCAATTACCATATGATTTCACTCATATGTAGTAGAATTTAAGAAACAAAACAAACTTGTAAAGGGAAAAAAAGAAAGAGACAAATCAAGAAACACACTCTTAACTGTAGAGAACAAAATGATGGTTACTGAAAGGTAGGGGGGGTTAAATAGGTGATGGGGATTAAGGAGTGCACTTGTAATGAGAACCGGGTGTTGTATGGAAGTGAATCACTATCATGTACAACTAAAACTAATATTACACTGTATGTTAACTCACTGAAATTTAAATGAAAACTTTAAAAAATGAAACATGAAAAATAAAAAAAATAAATAAAATGACTGGTGGTGGGAATGAGGGGTACTATCACTCTCGAATACCAGGTAACTCAAGGGGGAAAAGGTGATATTAGAATACATATAGTTGTTTGATACTGTGGCTAAAATAAAGAAAAAAAATATTTGAAGCAGTTAAAGAAATTATAGAAAGGACAGCAAAGTACCTCAAATACGAGATAATCATGAGGTAAAATAAATAAAGGAGATTAATAATTTGAGAAATTTAGATAATAGCATAAGCCATATACCCAAAATGTTGATTTTTGTTTGTGTTAGTGATTTGCCATGAGTTAGTATATAATTACATTTCACTTTATTTCATCAAGTTGAAAATCATCTACATTGTTCATGAGAGAAAATAATTCCCAGAACCTCCCTGGGATTGCCATGTATTGGTTAGGAATACATTCTTTGGAAAAACAATGCTATTAGTATTCTGAATTTTTATTCAACGGGGATTTTCTTTCTTTTTTTTTTTTTTCTTTTCGGTTCATTTAATTACTGGCTACACTCTGAGTACCAATAATTTTCTCTATAATTTTGATTTTTTTTTACCTATCAAAAAAAGCCCTCAGTGATTGAAGGCAGAAAAATAAAGCAAGGTGCTGAAATTAAGTAGGTGCGAAATTAAGTAAATAATGTAAGGGATGGAGGAGAACTTCTCAGACTGATGAAACAGCTGCAAATCTCACTGAGTGAGGATGAGCTTGGGGTATTTGAAAAACAAAGTCACAATGAGCACAGGGAATGGGTGGAATGAAACGAGATGGGGAATAATTCCTCAAGTGGCATTTCCCCGCCTACTATTGCTATTTTGAGGCAAAAAAGCAGCTCACATGTGCATGCACACCCCTCATAAAAATCTCAACTGCAGAATAAGTAGCCCTTTCTACTAGAGCTGAATTAAAACCTCAAAGGTCCCACATAATTAAAAGTTAATGGTGTCTTTCCCCATATGTAATTCAATTTAAAACAATAAATACTAAATTATAGAATGAGTGTTTGGAAGTCTAACAAAGCACAGCGATTTCCTATGATGATTACTCTGGCATCCACTAAAGTAGTTCATAGGATGCTCATTCCTCCATTTCTTTCCTGCTAACATAGACCCCACAGTCTTGGAAGCATAACCCCCCACTAAAAGCTTGCTTTGCCAGCTACCTTGGACCTTGGAGGAACCACTGGACACAGCTATGGCCAATTAGACATCAGCAACAGTCTTTAGAGGGGTGGAGAACATCATTTGCTTTCCCAGTGAAAGAGGGACCGCAATGATTAAATATCCTATACATTCAACCCCTCTTCTTTCCTTGAACATGGATGTGGTGGTTTCAGAAGAAGCAGTCATCTGTCAACCCTGAAATTATGAAGTGGCAGTAGTCCAAATCCTAACATGGTGAGACAAAGACAGAAAACCCTGATGGCATCGCTGAGCAATGCCAGTAATAGTACAGCAATAATACACCTCCTGACTGCTTGTTTAGAGGAGGAAATTAAACCCAATGTGTTAAGACCTTGGTGGTCGGGCTTTCTGTCATCTAAGATTAAGTAACACTAATACATGTTTTAAAACACTAATTTCATGGGCTGTTGTAAGTATTTGACTTTTTTTTTTTTTTTGAAAATCCACTGTCAAATACCCAGCTCTGCTTTCTCATTTTTAAATGCATACACTAGTTACTGTGAGCTCAATGAACACAAAAGCAGAGAGCAGTCTTCACTGATGAAGGAAGCCAGGCTAAGTCCTTAAAGCGGGATCGATATCATCACCTCAGCAACACTATGAGGCTGGGGCTTTTACAGTTCACATTTTACAGATGAAGAACCGGAGTTCAGCAGTGTAACCAGCCCAAGGCCACACAAATCATGAGTGACAGAGTTAGGTCTGAACACGTTTGTCTTCCTGCCAGGAGCCTGCTTTTAATCACTGTTCAGTATAGCCCCTACCTCCTCAAAGGAACGAGCCATCTGATTATACAAGGTTTAATGGACCAAGTCAATGAGATTTTGTGTACACTTCATTTTTTTTTTTTTTGAAAAAGAAGAAAAAAGAATGACTCTAAGGACACACACACACACACACACACACACACGTAAGTCTTCAAAGTAAGTGTTCTTGCTTATTTTTTGTAGTTGTCCATATAATTATTAATGCCCCCTCAAGAAGTAAACTATAATAGCATAACAAAGTGTCAAACATTAGCAGCACTGAAAGTGAAAATAGCCAAGTAATATGTATGTCTTCATTTTTGTGAAAGCTATTTTAAGGAAAAAAAATTCTGACAGATTGTTAACAGATCAAACTAATAGGTGTTCTGCTAATTAGATAACTGGACACAGTATGCTTCTCTTTCAATCAGAACCTGGAATTTGCAGAAACCTTTGAACACAAGGATGGCTGCTGTCAAATGCTCTTCTTGAGTTAAAGGTTTCCCTGTTGGTATACATTAATTCGATTGTCCTGTTTTCACATCTACATTTTAAAGGATTATGACTGACTATATAGCCCTGTATGTTCAACAGCCTACGATTATGCAAATAACTAATTTGATAGGAAGGGGGCCTTTAAACAAATGAGATAATCAGCTTGCAACATATTCCAGAAAAGTATCTCATTTTTTTTTTCACCAGTGGAAACGGAGGTGGAGATTGTTGAATATCTGACTGTACCATTGTCTGGGCCCTCTCTTTATTTATTTATTTATTTTAAGGTTTTATTTATTTATTTGACAGGGAGAGACAGCCAGCGAGAGAGGGAACACAAGCAGAGGGAGTGGGAGAGGAAGAAGTAGGCTCCCAGCGGAGGAGCCTGATGTGGGGCTCAATCCCAGGACCCTGGGATCATGCCCTGAGCCAAAGGCAGACGCTTAACGACTGAGCCACCCAGGTGCCCCATGTGCCTTCTCTTTAAAAACATGTTTCCTTTCTCTCTCAGATCTGTAATAGGCAGAAATAGTCTGATGTTAAGCTAAGAATGCCAATCACTATTACATACAATGCCAGCAGGCTACACAGTAGCTAATATTATATATAAACAGAACTTAGAAAAATAAAAAAAAACACAAGGAAAGATAACAAAATAGTCATTAGAATCAGGGGTCTATGAAGTAATTTCCATTAGTCACTCAGTCTTCAGTCCAGTGAAAACAAACGTATGCTGTATTTCTTCAATAGTTTTTTTTTTTTTTTTTTTTTTTTTTTTTAANTTTTTTTTTTTATCTTAAATGCTTTGCCAGCAACTGTGGATTTCACTTCTCTGGTTTTATTTGTGCTTGGTTCTAGCAAAATTTCACTGAAGTGACAAAAACTAAATAAAATGAGGGATCCAAATCAAACTAACAAAAAGGAATGATCGAGAAATTTATATGCTGACAAGGTCAAGAAATCCACCTGCCTTTGTTCTGATTTAGTTTCCTACGATCTAGTACATGTTGATTTGGCTGACATGAACCCTGGTGTCATTACTGATGTTGCCTGTCTATTCCTGCTTGAGTCCTCCATTTGATTGCTCTTTCATTTGCTTTGTGATCTGGATGTCGGGTAAAAATAAAAAATGTGCATGCAACAAATGATCCATTGTAAATCAAGTTGTTACCATTTTAGCCATCCATTCTAGCTGCATCCATATGGTTTAGGTAGCTTGGGCAAAAAAGTGAGGGGGGGGGATTGGAAAAGGGAAATTCTGCTTGATGCAGCAGGAACAGGAGGAGGGCAGCAGATGAGGATTCACCCTTCATTGCACAATTGTAAACAGCATCTGAGTGGGCTGTATTGAAGTTTCTAGGAAAAGCAGACTGTGAAGGACTCACCCTCATGCTGTTCAGTCCTTCTCTGAAAGCTGTACTTGGTAGTGTGTAAGCAGGCACAGTTGCCAGCAATTCACATTATAAAAATGCAAAAAAGAGCCAAATCTTCCTTCCATCCAAACAATGGGAGTGCTGGCTGGTAAGTACTGAAGTCCAGGGTTTTGCACACTTTCAAAGGAAAACAACAGGGTGTGAAGTCATTTGTTCTGAATACTCAGTCCTGGGATGGGAGTTATTGAATCTATAGAAGTGCTTCTAGTCATCAAGAGAAAATGTGTATATGACCTGTATATTTGGAAATAGTGTCATATGGAAGAGGGAATATAATTTGTTCTACATGGCCCTATAGTTTAGGCTGATGTGGTACCAACTGTATAATTAATAGTCTTACTATATTCTCATTGTAAATGTCCTTCTAAATTATTAGAATTAAAAATACAGATTGAAAAGAAATTAAGGATACGGAAGAATTTAGAAATACTTCAAAATTAAAACCAAAATGATCTTAAGTGACAAGTAACTGAGGGAAGGAAAATAGTACTCTATAAGAATTGTTGATAGAACCAGAACTAGGAACCAGTTGTTTCCACTAGACCACGAAACAACGATCTTGTCCCATGTTATCTACTACTAGGGAAGTGTTAATTTTCTTGCCAATGCAGAGTGCAGATTTTGGTTCTCCCTTAAAACTTCTTCCTGTCCTATGCCAACTACAAGGGACTTACTCGTGGACCTTGAGAGCCAGTGAATAATAATAACAATGTGGGTCAGACGATCCTGAACAGCTTCTGGGCACTTGTTTTATAAGGCACGTGGGAGCAGGTGGATTAGTCGTATTATCCTTAACTCGTATTTAACACACAAATTAGTAATTTGGAAGAAACGTATCAAAGATAGGACATTCTGTATACCACTTTTGCTGGAGTTTTTTGTTAGATACTTCCAGTGATAGGAAACTGTGTTCTCCATGGTCATACATTGTAATTAATATTCTTACTATATTCACTTTGTAATTTTTCTCCATTTGTAATTGTAATTAGGCATTTTTTCTGGGAAAATCATCCATACTGCATAAAATTAAATTAAAAAAAATCTCTTTATAGTTGCAAGCACTTAATGGTTATCTGTGATTATTGGCCCATTTTCATTTTTTTTCCCCCTAGCCTCACTTGCCCTATCATTCTGAAGAGCGACCCAGCATTGGGGAGGCTTGCAAAGACTGCCTGCACCTCAGGCCTTGTATTTCAGGGACAGTATTGCTGGGGGGCTCCTGAGGGCACTGAGATACACTTTTTGTCATACTGTGTGCCTCAAATGTCCTTCCTAGAACACTGTGTTGATCTGTCCCAAGTTTCACAGTGTCTGACAGTCTCTCTTCCCTCTATTTTTCACTAATGATTAACTCTTTTATCCTTTTAGTTTCCTTTCATTTGTTTTATAGGAGACAATAAAAAAGAAATGCCTGTATTCTGACATCTTTAACCAAATTAGCATTAATTTTACTTAAATCGATAAGAGAAAAAATACTTTGCAAACAAACATATTAAATATGACATACTAGACACTGTCTAGTTTGGTGACAAAATATATTTTAATGTAGATTGAAATGTATCTGTTCCAGCTTATAAACACACACATTTTCTGACCTGATGTTAGAGATCCTATATATTACACATGACAATAAACTTAAAACAAGTTTTTTGGGTCAGATCATGCACTAAAAAGATGAGAGTAAGTGTTTGCAGTTGTGTTTGGGTAACTTCTTAAGAAAATACATACGGTGCCATTCTTTTTATTCGTAGAAATCATAACTCAAAATGCTAGAATTTTTAATCAGCCTTTTGATAATTTTTCAAGTAACAAGAATAACTGTGTTATGTTCAAAGATCCTATGGTGAGTAACAGAGGTCAAATGGGAGACTGATCTGGAGAGAGACTGAATTAAAAGTGCATACATCTAATTTCTAGTGCATACTGTTCATCCCCACTAGATTCAAACTAAGAAGTTTTTGGCTGTTCAAAATAAAATATGCAATTATTCCATTCAGTTTTTTTTTTTTAATGAGGTAAGAACAAAGGTAATGACACATTTAATTTTGTCAACATAGGCCCCTCCCACTTCTCACCTGCAAATTCAAATGCCTACAGGCGCCAGGCAGGCAGGTAATGCAAAGGAGTGAACCTAAAGAGCTGGGGTAGGGAATGGGGAAACAGAGCTCTACTAGCTTAGTATCCACTTAATATTTTTCATAAAGTCAGGAATCCAGAAAAGAAGAATTTAATTTAAAAAAGTAATTATGCAAAACAGTAAGAAAACTGACAGATGATACTGTGTCCCAATATAAGGGAAATAATAGGCAATAGGACCTTGAGAAAATAGAAAGCAAATGCTTGATCTAAAACATATTCCTGATATTTGGCATACAAACGTTCTGATACAGAGGTGTTAGCCACTATGTTAATTTTAAAAAGTCATGTGGACCAACTCTAAGACAGCCAAACAAAGCACATACAGACCACCGACTGCCAGTTCCTGACTCTCAGAATGTTTGTCTCTCACCCTTATCGTCTGAAATAGAACTTTCAGGATCTCTGCATCACATTTTCATTTTCTTTTTTTTTAAGATTTTTTATTTATTTGACAGAGATAGAGACAGCCAGCTAGAGAGGGAACACAAGCAGGGGGAGTGGGAGAGGAAGAAGCAGGCTCATAGCAGAAGAGCCTGATGTGGGGCTCGATCCCAGAATGCCAGGATCACGCCCTGAGCCCAAGGCAGGCGCTTAACCGCTGTGCCACCTAGGCGCCCCTCTGCATCACATTTTCTGAATGACCTTGTTCTTATTGCCACATTTTATTTTCTCCAATTTTTGGCTTCATTTTCTTAGACTTTGTTCTTTTTTTTTTAAATTAATTCACATAAGAAATCATTTACAGATAACTTGAAGCACAAAAAATTAATATGCTCAAGATGTTTCTACTAAGTTTGGAGCCTTCCTATATAAAATCCATGTATTCTTTCTCAAATCCGTGCTCTTAATTTCTTTGATTTAATAGTGAAAATAGTGTAGACTTTGTTGTCTTTTAATATACAGATGCAATGATTTTATCAGTTAAATTTTTTAAAATTATTTTTTTCGAAATATGAAAGATGTCAAAAGTGATGGTTCTACAGTGAATAGCGGTTAATTACTGTATATGTCATTTGCAAAAAAAAGTTCTTTGTTCATTTTATGAGAAAAAAAATAAAATCCACATTGTTGCTTCATGACTGTGTAAATACCAGTAGCCACATTCTGAGACATTTATTAATTCATTTTGAGATAGAAAACGCGACATTTAAATATGTGAAATAGGTAAATATTTACAATATCAATCTTTCTATTTAAAACTCGACAAAGGTAAACCGATATTTTAAATATACTTTGATATAAATTATATTCTCAGATATTTTAATTTATATGCATAAGGATTTCTTTGTAATAATGTACAAAAATACAACTTAGAAATATATATTCAATGCATATTTTTCCTACTATTTTTTCCTCTCAATTATCTGATGCTTTTGAGATCCTGATTGATTGGTGTTTTTAATGGAGTGGCTATGACATTGAAATGGAAACCGGACCTTTCAGAAAGTTATTTTTAAATTTCTGAATGGCGTTACTTGTGTACCCTTTGCTAAGAATAAAGTGACACCCAAAGTCAACCTTAATATTTTTGAGTTTGGCTGAGGTAACCTATATATCCTACTTTATTTTTAAATGTTTAGAAGAATTGTGGGGGCTCTATTTTATTGTTTTAGATATAAGTTTTTTCTGTGTCCTCTATTCCTGAATGCCTTTGAATATCAAGCACAAAGTAAATATAAATAAATTTGCAAAAACAGTACAGAAATACAAAGTTAATTTCGCAGGTGGCTAGTGTGAAGGAGACAAGAGAGTCAACTAGGGCTGAGAAAGGCATTCCTATCAAAACAACCTAACGTTTGACTTCCGTTCCTTAGTGTTTTTTTTTTTTTTCCTGGACCTTATCATTCTTCAAGTTTCCATCTTTCCTTTCTGAACAAGAGCACAATAATCTTTTACTCCTTTAATATCTATTGGTTCTAGCCCATATCAGTTTTTAATATACCACTTTGTTGAAAGAGCTTAAAATTGTGTTCTCTTTGGACGCCTGGGTGGCTCAGTAGGTTAAGTGTCTGTCTTTGGCTCAGGTCATGATCTCAGGGTCCTGGGATTGAGCCTCACGTTGGGCTCCCTGGGCTCCCTGCTCAGCGAAGAGTCTGCTTCTCCCTCTGAACCTCTCCCCCTCATGCGCTCACTCTCTTTCTCTCCCTCAAATAAATAAAATCTTTACTATTTTTTTTAATGGGGTGTCTGTGTGACTTAGTTAAGCATCTGCCTTCAGCTCAGGTCATGATCCCAGGTTCAAGCCCTGCATCAGGTTCCCTGCTCAGTGGGTAGGTAGCCTGCTTCTCCTTCCCCTGCCCCAACCACCTGCTCATGCTTTCTCTCTCTCTCTCAAATAAAATAAAATTCTGCTCTCTCAAACGAGACCAGATGGTCCTAATAGCCCCACAATGTCTGAAAGGTAACTGTATCTTAGTATTTCAGGCTATGTCGTCAGTTTGGTTTATATTCTGTGTGATCTTTCGCATTTTCTTATATATTGGAGAGTCTCTTTGTGTGTGATTAAGGTTAGTGCATTGTAATTGTTTACCTTCTCCATATATGCTAGGTAGGATTTATGAGATATTGGAGTGCTCCTGTTTTTGCATGTATGGGTATTGCTTATTGGAGATGATATCAGGACTGCCCTGTCGAGCAGACAGAGACTTTCAAATACTGACTGGTAGCGACCACAGATTCATACAAGGATTTTGTGATCCCTACATGAGATTCCTGCAGACATACATCAAAAAGTATACTTGTCCTACCTATACCTATAATGGAACAATTGCAGTGATATGGGGAAGCTAGTCAAGCATCAGTCATCTCTCACGTATGCAAGCTTCATGACACTTGCATTTTTTTTCTAAAAGACACTTTGTCCAGAGTTATTTTGAATTATTGCTGTAAAAATGCTTATTGGATAAGATAATGACAAGCTCTTTCACAACATAACAAATGCCTAATCTTTCCTATGTCCATCACAATACATGAATATATGGATAATTATTCTTTTTTGATTTTACATGATAGCCTCTTGATACCCAAATGAGTTCTTTTAAATTTGTCTGACAATTCAATAGTGAAATATCTTATAGTGAATTGGTAGGCATTGACACAGCTTCATGTGTCAACCGACTTTACTCACTTTAGTCAGTAAACTCATATAAAATACCAATACCTATAAATGCCTTACTCCCATAACAACCAACAAAGCCTACCTGTATCACATTTCCATTCTGCATCACTTTCAGTGCCAGAAATAGGAAGCAGTAGCAGGCTAAGTGCGAGCTGGGTCAGGTGTAGAGATTGATACATTATACACTTATGGTCACTTCCCTAAACTAATTTGTATTCCCAGCTGAGAAGATAAATTTGTCACAGAAAGCTCTGCATTCTCTAAAGAATTTAGCACATTGCTTCGTTTACAGGTAACATATAGTATTCATATTATAATCTGTTAAGTCCTTTAGCTTCTTACTTTGTGTATATGTGTACACTGTATATGTGTATATGGTAATGCATATGTGTATATGTATTTATGTGCATATATGTATGTACGATCACACACATGTTCTCATTTTTACTTTTCTACACGTAAGACCAAACTGGCATAAGGTAATTACTTAATAAGTAATCAGTTGCACCTAACTTGAAAAAAAAGAAAAAAAAAAAAAAGAAGCCCTTCAAAGACCATGATTCTAGTCAAAATCTTAAATGTGTAGTGGGTCTCTGTCAAATAATGGGGAAGAAACCAATTCTCATTTCCATGGAAATCCATGGTACATTATTAAATAAGCTTTTTCAGTGCTCTGAACAAAGCAGAAAATCATAAATAACCAAAGGCCAGCATGTTTCTTGAGGATAAACAGGCCACAAGCATACCCTAGGCATGTTTCTCAAGTGTGTTAGCACACGTGCATGCCCATGTATGTGTGTGCATGTGTGTGTGACAATTTTACAAGAATTATCTTTGCTCCAAGATTTAAAAGCATGCAAATAAAGAATACACCAAATATCCTTGCTCCTTATTCCAGAGTATACTTTATAATTTCTTCAACATACGTGAACTGTCACCAGTTCAACATAATGCCAAAGACTGAAAATCTCCAGACAGTAAAGATTTCAGGGTCTAATTTGTCTGACTAGCTTTATGTTTAGCCTATTTGGAATATGTAATAATGATAAATAAAATTCAGTTACATACTCACACACATTTTGGGGAAGGGGCTGTAGTCTCCTGCATTACATTTAGAGAGAAGCGGGCCATTTGTCATGTCCTGCATATCGACAATAAATGCCCACTGTCTGTCAGCCAAGAGGCCTTACAGGTGGTATTAACACCGTAAGCCTACCTCAGCCCAGGATCTGGCTCTCCCCTGTGCAGGCTCAAACAGCTGAATTGTCAGCTGCTCAAAGAGGCTCTATTTTGCAAGGTAGATCCAAGTTGAGAGAAGATGTTTAAACCAGAATACTTGTTAATCTACCTACTACAAGAGACCATCTGGCTTTCCTATTCTGCCTCTGCCTGGTAAAGCAAACTGCCGGGAGAATATTCTTGGCCAGCCTGGGACCAAAGCAAGGTAAGTCAGAACAGTCACATACCTGACTATATGCTGTTGTTGCTTTTTACTTTTTAATGGGTTTAAATCATCACTCTCGCTTTACTGATACATTTGTCACCCTGAGAAGGTGGGCTGATACTAAAGAGAGAGCTGTGTCATTCTCTACAGAGCCTGAATGAGTACTGTCAACGCAGTAAGTCAAGAAGTTACTTTTCAAGGCTGGAAAACTGCCTTTCCACAGGCATATTTTCCTGATAGTCATCTGACAATGGTCAAAACCCTCTGGCCTAGGAGCTAGTTAAACACGCATGTGCCTCTGTCCGCTCTGGGGTGTTAAATATGGATTTAAAATTTCAGTTCTCAGAGAATAACATCTCACATATTTTCCCGTGCTATGCGAGCATCTCTCTGTGGTATCTGTGTGCTCATATCTGTGTGAAAATGGGCTGATTTACTTTGTCTTTCCTTAACCAAAAGTGTAAACGTATTAACTTTTCCACTTTAATTAGTTAAATAAAGACTAAAGGCACCCCCAATCAGACTTGTGTGATTCAAGCATGCTTTGGGAATCCCTCCACATAAAAGTAATAATAACAATGAGAGACTATATCTAACCACATGAAATTTTAGTGGTGAAGTAAATAAAATGCTCACTGCTATGTTTTAGTTGTAGAACACAGGAGTTAATTTTAATATGCATGCAATAGAGAATAATGTATCACCTATGCGGATAGGTAAACCAATTCCTGCCTTAATAAAGCAGTAAAAATTAAAATGCCTTTATATCCCTCAAAGCTTACTACATAGACCAGGGATTTAATTTTTTGTTGTAGTTGTTGATCTGTAAAGGACCAGATAGTAAATATTTTAGGTTTTGGGAGCCATAGGATCTCTGACACTACTCAACTCAGAATGAAATTAGCCAGAGGTAACATATAAACAAGTTGGTGTAATTGTATCCTGATACAATTTTATTTACAGAAATAAGCAGCAAGCCACATTTGGCCTGTGGGCTGGAGTTAGCAGATCCCTAAGATAAAGAAACCCAGAGCAGGTCATTCCATATGACACATGAAATATCATGGTACCTCCTGTGGTCTTTTGTCACACACCATCCCAGACTTTGAACCAAAGCTTGATTTCTCTAGCCATGACAAAGTGAAGCCGGTACTCAACTTCATGATGTCTATTAATTAATTTAATGTTGATCGGAGTTCAGGAACAAGATGCTATCTTCTCTCTATTGATTTTAATAGTCATTTTGATATTGACTAGCCTTCATCATTATGTTAGCCAGTATGGTCGATTCACAACTGTCTTTTCTTTACAAATAATTGGCTAAAGTTCAGTAAAGGTTATATGGAAATTATCAAACAGCCTGTGTCATTTACAAAGTCTTTGTGATTCATTGATTGAGGTCCCCCACCTCACCCTTATAACTGGCTGAAAGGTTACCTTCTCATTGATGAAAGTCTACCAGGAGACAAGGGAATGGGACCTATTGATGGAATGTCTAAAGGGGAAAAAGGCAATTGTAATTCATGGTGCAATTACACTTGGGAATGTATTTTAAGACTTCACAGTTGAGAAGTAGTTTAATTTGTCTGTTCCTAATTGTAAGTCAGTGTTTTAAAGCCTGCTGATTACTGGAGGATGCTGCAATAAGTTTCCAAATTTCTTTGTAGAGGACAGAATGGCACAATTTAGAGAATACAGGCTTTTCTCTGAGATATTAACTTTATGTGTATATATATATATGCACCATATATATAATCATATATTATATATAGTTTATATATTATATAAAATATATAATTAATATATAGTATGTAATTATATAATTATAATTTATAAATAATAAATATAAAATATATTAATAAAATAATATCTATTACATAATATAATGATGATTGATGTATATTATATATACATACAATTATTATAATTATCTTAAGTGAAAACCACTCTCCTGTCCAGCTTTTCATAGTGGTGGATGTTAATACAGATAGCTGCCATTTGTTAAAGAATCACTAGCAGCCATTCCTCTATGCAGCATTTCATAGATACTGCCTCATTCAGAAGGACGATAACTGTACAAGGTTGGCACTTCAGAAGATAGAAGAAGCTGAGACTGAAGACTCTTTCTAAATTATTCGAAGTTAAAAAAACTAGAATGTGGAGACCTTGGAATTTTCAAGCTATTCTCTCAACTACTTATTTTCCTACTTCCCATACACCCAAAGGCCAGTGGATTGCAAACATTGGCATTCCCCCAACATATTTTCACAGTGCTGCTCACGACATCTCCATCCCATGTACAAATATGTTCTTCGAGTCTTATGCCACCCCACTAATCTACTCAGTATACCTCTTCATCAATACCAATTATGGGTCTGGTGCTGGAGTTGGTCCATTTTAATATCTATGTGGAAAACCGCAAGTTATTTCTTGACCTAATATTTCTTAATCATTTCTCCAAGAACTTTCACCTTTATATTAGCAAATGGAGGATAAATTCGAACTTTGTCCTATCCCTCAAATGTTCCACCTATGAAATCTGCATCTCAGCATCTCAGGTTCACGCCAAGTATTCACTGCTCCTTCTCACCCCTCCCTTTCCTCACTCATCTTACTCTTCTTCTCCTATTCCTTGATATCTTCATTGTATCATACTTTATTAGCCTACTTATCTATTTCACTTCTCAAATACAGCCTAATAATAATTATAATAACAATGATGACATGGGTGATGTTTTTGAAAAACTGTACTAGGCACTGCATAACACACTTTACATTATTATATCTGAGGCTCAGAGAAGTACAGTGAACCATCCATGAGGACACAGGTAATCATGACACCACTTGGATGAGAGAGTGGCTCTGCCTTCCCTATTCCAAGGTCCACACACTTTTTTTGTAACTACAGAGATTATAATCTCTACAACTTAGACTCATATGATCCGAAATTTTAATAAAATATCACCATTACTGGGAGCTGTCATCTTTCCTTATCCTTCAGGGAAAACAATCCTGGAAAGCTCAACCCCTGAAATTATGACTTTATCCATGTTTCATTCCTTTACCTTCAGTTTAATAATATCTTGAAAGAAAGGGCATGAAAAGTATCTTCAACTTGCTCCCTTGACTCAGAATTTTACTCCATTATATTGTTATCATTGGTTTATTTCTCTATCTCTGCCTCTGAACTATGAGTTTGAGAACAGAGAAAACTATTATTTTTATCCCCAGTGCCAAGTACACAGTAGATACTCAACTGAATATTACTATTAGCTAATAAATACATGAATATATCAATGAATGAATGCTGAGCAGGCTACAAATGCTGAGATTTTGGCACTGAAATCTGTACTGGCCTTCTACTCTTTACGTAAAGGTAAAAAAAAAAAATCATTTTACTTATCTGGTTTCTCAGTTTTCTTCTCCTTAAATTAAAAATAATATTCAGCCTGTCAGTGTTCTTAAAATTAAATATATTTAAAAGGCATGTATAAGATGAAACCAAACCATGAATATGAACACACTGTATAAATTATAAACAGTTATAAAATAACAGCAGTTAATATTAGACACATTTCTCTCTCTTCAAGCATCATATAGAAGTAATGGTATCTTACACTGTTGGTGGGAATGCAAGCTGGCGCAGCCACTCTGGAAAAGAGTATGGAGGTTCCTAAAAAAGTTGAAAATAGAGCTACCCTCTGACCCAGCAATTTTACACCTAGGTATTTATCCCAAAGATACAAATATAAGTGATCTGAAGGGGAACCTGCACCCCAATATTTATAGCAGCAATGTCTACAATAGTCAAACTATGGAAAGAGCCCAGATGTCCATCGACAGGAAAATGGATAAAGAACATGTGATATATATATATATATATATATATATATACATGGTATACACACACACACATACACACACACACACACAATGGGATACTGCTCAATCATCAAAAAAAAAAAAGAAATCTTGCCATTTGCAACAACGTGGATAGAGCTAGAGGGTATTACGCTAAGCAAAATAAGTCAATCAGAGAAAGACAATTATCATATGATCTCACTCATGTGTGGAACTTAAGAAACAAAACAGAGGATCATAAGGGAAGGGAAGGAAAAACAAAACAAGATGAAATCAGAGAAGGAGACAAACCATAAGAGACTCTTAATCATAGGAAACAAACTGAGGGTGGAAGAATGGGGTAACTAGGTGATGGACATTAAGGAGGGCACATGATGTAATGAGCACTGGGTATCACATAAGACTGATGAATTACTGAACTCTACCTCTGAAACTAATAATACACTATCTGTTAATTAACTGAATTTAAATAAAAAAAATAAACTGTACCATAGGTAAAAAAAAAAAAAGCAACGGCACATTGATAAATGTAAAACAACAGATATTCAATAACTAATTATTGATCACTTAGCATTAGGCAGTGTTCCATGAGATAAGAACACAGCCATGGCCAAGCAGATATATTTCTAGCTCATATGGGATGTGTCCTCTAATGAGAGGCCACAAGGTAGATCCTTTGAGATCCTTTCCTTAAAGACTACCAATTTCATTGTGTTTCTGTATGAATCTGTGTCATACCAAAACAATGGCAAAAATAAAATTTAAAAAACCCCTCATTTTTCTATTAGTAGTTGAAATAATGGCAGATTCCTCTTTAAATAACCCTAATTTCATCATCTTAAGCCGCTATTGGCTTAGTTAGATTTATGTAACCCTTTTGAAGTCTTTTCCATATTTTGAGTTTTTGTGGTTATAACCCATACTGGAGAACAAGGTAGAATTTTGAACGAAGAAAGAAATAGTTTCTGTGTTTGTATTTTTTTGTTTGTTTGTGTGTTTTCTTTTTTTATCAGAAAGGCCAACTTATGTCTCACTCTTAGCAAATCCAGGGTGGAGTCTGCCCATTCTTTCCTCCATTGTATTGGAACAGAATGGAAATTGATCAAATGTAGCTTACTTGCATCACTGACACTCTTTGCAAAAGCAGTTTTTCTTCTAAATTGAAATGATGATTTTATTTTATTTTATTTTATTTTTTTTAAAGATTTTATTTATTTATTTGACAGAGATAGAGACAGCCAGCGAGAGAGGGGACACAAGCAGGGGGAGTGGGAGAGGAAGAAGCAGGCTCATAGCGGAAGAGCCTGATGTGGGGCTCGATCCCATAACGCCAGGATCACGCCCTGAGCCGAAGGCAGACGCTTAACCGCTGTGCCACCCAGGCGCCCCTGAAATGATGATTTTAGAAAAAAAAAATATATATATAATACACATACATATATATGAAATAAAGAAGAAAGTTCACATAAGAATTCTTTTAGGACAAAAAAAAAAAAGAATCATTCTAGGACCAAGTTAGGCAATTCTGCAAAGTAAAAGGGGAAGGTGGAGGGGATAATAATTACTGACTTCTCGGAAACTTTGTGAAGAAATTACAAATATTTCCTAATTCTGTCATCATACCAATCCTAGAAAATGGGTATTATTATTATTCCTAGTTTGTAAATTACTTAATTTGTAAACCAAGACTCAGCAACATAAAATCAATTCCCCAAGTTTACCCTATGGGTAAACAGTTTAGTCAGGATTTTAAACTGAGAGGTCCTTGAGATAAGCTCCCGCTGTCTACCAACCTGCAAATCTACCTTCCTAAAGTTTATGAGCGCTGTGTGCAGTGCTCCCAAAGAATTATATAAGAAAGGACAAGAGAAATAACAAAATAGTGAAAGAGATTGCAAGGCATACTAGAATGAATTTGCATTTGTTTTTCTTTTTGCAGGCATAAGGATGACTAAGGCAAGTTAAGAAGAATTGTGTAGGCAACGTTCTAGTAAGAGGAAGAGAAACCAGACACCAGAGCACTTTATTTGTAACCCTTTTGTGAGAATAATGAAAATCATATAACGTTTGAAAGATCCAACATTTAAGGAAAAATATGACATGGGCACAGAAAAGAGGAAAAGAAAGTGAGAATAGAATTGTGAACTTTCACTAGGAAGAATCTTGGGCTTTTATCTAATTACAGAGAATTCAAAACTTCAGTGATATTTCAGTTTGACTGGTACGTCCACTATGGACGTTTGTTGCTCGATTCACATCGAAAGAACTGTTCAATGGAAAGAAGTCAGAGATTAATGGGGCTTTCTCAGTGAGTCATAAATACCCAGTGCCTACAGAGGCTTAATGAAAGTGAGAGATTTACCTGTTCCTACAAATGCAATGTGATTATCACTACAAGGTAGGGATTTAAAGTCAAACAGACTCCAGTTCAGATCCAGAAAATGTTGGTAATCTTGAGCAGGTTAGTGTCTTTTTCCAAATTTCCATTCTCTTATCTTTTAAAAACAGTAATTAAGCAAGATAAAATTTTAAGAGTCTAGCACAGAGCCTGTTAGAAGTTAAACTTCAATACAACGAGTTTACTTATGCGTTTATTTGTAACACCTTGTAATATGTGTTTCAGAGAATAGTTCCTACCCTAAAGAAGATGAAATTTAGAGGGCGAGATGTAAGTGACTCAGTCATTACATTCTATAAGTGGATAAGAGAATGGTGCTATGAGAACACACAGGAGTACCACTCAGATCTGTCTGAAGCGTCAGTAAGACTTCCAGGCAGAGACACTGTGCAGCTGGATAAAGGATCAATACAAATTAGTGAGAAGTAAGAAAAACACTGCCAGTCAGAGAACACATCCAGGGTCAAACCACACTGTGGCATCCCAGTACAGTCATTCTCCATATATAGATATCAAAGCTGAGAGATGTGAAAGCCAGGGACAAAACAAAAACCAACTTGGGAAATTCAGCCCATTTCTATCCCTCCCCTCAACAAGACAAAGCAACGGTAAGCTAATAAAAATCCAATCCAATATCTCAACCTTTGTCTCCAAAAAAGAGTTAAGAAAGAGTGGACATCGAAAATAGTCAAAGCACCAACCGATCAGGTAGGTAGCTTCTTTAGCACTGGAGCAGGATCATGGATATCCCTGCTGATACATGAGTTCTTAGCGGAAGAGTTCCAGGGAAGAAGTCAAGGTGAACAGTGGAGTTGACATTTAGAAAGCTATTTCCTACTGGTACGGACATTTTTCACTATTTAGCAAGAAGCGTGGCCATCTTACATGTATTCACTGAAAATCAGATGTATATTTAGGTTACATTTCTGGTAAATCAAATCATGACCTAATTGATTTTTGCCTTGATTAAATCTGTACTATCTAATGCCCTCATTCCCATTGTGAGTGTGTGTGTGTGTGTGTGTGTGTGCGTGCATTCCCCATAGAACTTATCTGCTATCCACAAATGGGTCAAATGTTCAAACAATGTACATTGTATGATAAAATTAACTGTCCAAGAGTTTGGTTGGGACACCTGGATGGCTCAGTTGGTTAAGTGCCCAACTTTTGATTTCCACTTAAGTCTTGAGCTCAGGGTTGTTAGATTAAGGCCCTCCCCCACCCCCCCACCGCCGGCCCCGCCCCTCTCCCCACATCAGGCTCTGCTCTCAGCAGGGAATCTGCTTAAGATTCTCTTTCTGGAGCACCTAGGTGGTTCAGTCAATTAAGCGTCTGCCTTTGGCTCAGGCCATGATCCTCAGGTCCTGGAATCAAGCCCTACATTGGGCATCCTGCTCAGCGGGGAGTCTGCTTCTCCCTCTCCCTCTGCCCCTCCCCCAACTTGTGCTCCCTCTCCCTTTCTCTCTCGCCCTCTGGAGTAAATAAAATCCAAAACAAAACAAAACTAAACTAAAAACATTCTCTCTCCCTTTGCCCCTCCCCCTTAAAAAAAGAGTTTGGTGACTCTGGTATGATATTCTAGTACCGTATCTGGAACCATGTCATCTAAAATAGACCACTCTTCAGAGGCAATAACATACTTTAAAGTTTTGACATTTTCAAAGCACTTTCACATTATTCAATTCACACAACTACATGGAGGGGTAGGCTGTGCAAGAATTCAATAACTTACAAATTATTTTCAAGTGAGTTTCTTCTGTTGCAATATCACCACTGAGCAAAAAAGGGCAGGGACTATCATTATCTCCACTTGAAATAGGAGAAAATTGAGAACTAGGGAGATACAACAACACCCTGCTGAAACAAATATGATATCCACTGCCCCTGTACTGAAAATGCATATAAGCTTATTTTAACCTAAAATTTTAAAATTAAACAACTTTTGTATGCTGAATTAAAAAGAGGTGACAATTCTCATTTCAATTTTTATGGTGAAAGTCTAGAAAGTACTATTTCCTAATGTTGGTAAAGCACACAAATGACAGAACCAAATTATCATCCTAAAAGCTTTTATTCCAGTTGACTGTTTTCTGTAGATTTACAGATAATTAGATTTTGGCTTTAGAATCACTAACTAAAATACGTCTATTTAATTAAGACTGAAACAAGAATCTACAAAATACTTCTGGCATTAAAGAAAATAATATCAAACCTTCCAAATGAGAAACAGACAAGAACAGAAATAGAAACAATGCTTATTTTATTTAGCAAATATAGCTCCCAAATATTCACACTATTTGTAAGAATTACTAATAATTTTGAAAATACCAAACCACAATTTTTATACAATTTTTCATAAATGTGAAATAAAAATCCCAACGTCTTACACAATCTGATGAAATGTCAGCAAACGTAAATCACTTATTTTTTCAGAAAAATATGCAAGTGCCTTTCATGAGCACGCCAGTGGGCCAGGTGCTCTGAAGATAAGCAAACCCCCGATCTTGTTCTTCAAGGAGCTAATACAGATGATGCTGCATGTGCATGTAGAAGAAACTTTATGCAAAATGCTAAGTGATTACAATTATAAGAAAAGTGTCCTATGAAAGGCAAAGATAAGAAATTTCCAACAATGTCCTGAGACTTCCTAGCTGAAGCATGATGTCAAGTTTCACGGAGAAATTTTCATTCTGTAGAAGGAAGTGTTGCATAAATTGCCCAAGAATATTCAGGAAGCAGTATATGGTTACAAATACTTCCGGCTCTGAAAAAGATGAAGTAGATACGCTTGTCCCTATTTCTCCCAGTAAGTGCAGCTAAAATCGCTGCTAATTACAAATACAACAAACATAAATAGGCTCTCAAAGGTGGAGAAAAGAAAGTAGTCTGGCCAGTGAACCTGAGACCCAAAGAAGTAAATGCTAGTGACTTCCTTGGTTTTCTCAAAAGCTGATGAGCTCCTTGGTCTTCTTTTTTTCTTATGTTTTATGTATCTCAGGCATGGAACCAAAAAAGTTTTAACTTGAAACTCCAAAGTTACAGACAAAATAAAAGTTTCAACAAAAGTTTGCTCTCTTAACAAAACAATGTAAAAGGAGACAGCCTGCACACACACACAAAACCAGGCAATAAGCTGCCTACGCCAGTCAAGGACAGCGGAAACAAAATGTCCCACCCCAAATCATGCCAGCAAAGGGTCTAGTGAGTAGCCTAACCTTCATCTTCACCAAGCTATAATGAAGTAGCCCAACCCTTGCAATGCCGTGGCATCAGAGAGGACCCGTATCCCTAGTGGAGACTTTTGGGGAGCCTGGACTTAACACTCCACCGGCAGTAATGAGATGCTTTGCCAACTCCCACTTGTAATGCTGTCACATGTGGCCTAGCAGAATCAAAATACTCACCACTGCCTGGAGATTAAAGGCCACACATACCCCACCCCTTGAGAGCTTGTTTGGAGGTTCTAGCAGGGGAGCGCAGCTACTAGTATACCCTTGACCCAAGAACGGTCCTCCTCTATCGGGGAAGGTCGTCCTCTTAGACCGAGCGCGCAGCTTTGGGAGGGACACACATGGAGCGGTGAGGGAGGAAGGGGACACCCGCCTAGCCAGCCAGATCAGCCGAATCAACCCTGGCGATCAATGGGGTGACAGATGTCGCAGCCATCGCCCTCACATCCCACACATACCCCACTCCTTAAGTGACATCAGGCTGAGTAGACAGTGAAACTTCCCATACCTGTTCAGCAATAATGAGAAGTCCCCCAGTCCCCTAGCGTGGCAAAGGAGGTGTAGTGGGAATCTGGTACTTCTCCCACTGCCTGGCATTAATAAGGCACAGTCCTCCTATCTTGCCAGAGTAGCTTTGGAGGACCTCAGCTTAAGTAGCTTAAGTAAGACCCAAAGTCTCATAACATTATACCCTAAACATTCAGGTTCAGGTTTCAATTAAAAAAAAAAAAATCATGTATTACGATAAGAACCATGAGAATTCTCAACCTGAATAAAAAAGACAAAAAAAACCTAAATTGAGACACCAGAGATGTTAGAATTATCTGACAATGGTTTTTTAAAAGCCATCATTAAAATGCTTCCGTGAGTAATTATGAACATACTTGAAACAAATGAAGACAGAAAATATCAGCAAGGAAATAGAAAATTAAAAATATATGTTACAGAGAAGAACTAACTATAGTTTTAATTAATTAATTTATTTATTTATTTAAAGATTTTATTTATGTGAGAGTGAGCACAAGCAGGGGAGGGACAAAGGGAGAGGGAGAGGAGCAAGCAGACTGCCCACTGAGTGGGGACCCCCAAGATGGGGCTTGATTTCAGGACCCCAAGACCATGACCCAAGGCAAAATCAGACGCTTAACCAACTGAGCCACCCAGGTGCCCCCTAAATGTAGTTTTTATAACTAACAGAGAGATATTTAAAAATATAATCAGATCTTCAGGAACTTAGTTGTCTTCAATACTAAAACAAAACACTGAGCATCCAATTAATAGAATTATTACAGAGAAAAATCTACAAATATATGGAAGAACGCAGCACCATTAACCAACAAGGTCCAGTCAAAATTCATGCTGTACTCTACTAACAACAACAGAATGCACATTTTTTTCCCTCCAAATACCCATGGAACCTGTACCAAGATATACCGTATTGTTAGCCTTAAAGCAAACCTCAACCATTTTAAAAGAATAGAAATCATACACACAATGGAAATCATACACACAAATCTTGGACCGCAAGGAATCAAACTAGAAATGAATAATAGGTAAATCTCTAAACACTTGAAACTAAGCAACACACTTGTAAATAACGAGATGAAGACACAGGCAAAATTATAAAATGCACTGATCTGAATAAAAATGAAATTACTACATACTAAAGTGCTAAATGTCACAGCTACGGCAGTCCTGAGAGGAAATTTTACAGCACTAAGTGCTTGAATGAGGAAAGAAGAAAAGTATCTAAATAATAACCTAAGCTCCTGCCAAAAGGATCTAGAAAAAGAGGAGTAGAATCAACCCGAATGAAACAGAAAGAAAAACATAAGGAAGAACAGGGATCCAGTATATTAAGAACAAAAAATAATACAGAAAACGAAAAAAAAACAAAAACACCTAAAAGTTGGTTCTTTAAAATGATTTATAAAATTGACAAACCTCCACCAAAACTGGACAGGAGGTGGGAGGACACAAATTATCAATATCAGAAATGAAAGGGATATCAGTATGGGCCATACAGATACCAAAACAGACTACGATAAGCAAATAAGAAACATAATTTGACAGCTTAGATGAACTGTATCTTCTTTTTGACAAGTACAGACTACCACAACTCATCTATTATGAACTAATTTGGAGAGCCCCGCATCTATTAAAGGCAACAATTATTTATAATTTGTAATTTAAAAACTCCAAAAATAAATTACCAGCACCAGAATGTGCCATTGAAGAATTCTACCGCATGTTTAAAGATGAATTAACACAAATTTTGTACAATATCTTATAGGAAATGGGAGAAGGGAGAGTTCTTTAAAGCTAGTATTTTCCGAACTGGACAAATATAATAAAAAACACCAAAAATACATACAAGAAAATTGCTGATCCATATCCCTCATGAATGTAGACCAAAAATCTTTAACAAAATATTAAAAAATAGAATTCAGCAATGTATAAGAAGAGTTATATACCTTAGTCAGGTGCTGTTTATTCCTCAGATTCAAGGTTGGTTAAATATTAAAAATTATTTAATGCAATCCAACATACTAGCAGACTAAAGAAGAAACATCACAAGATCATATCAATTCATGCAGAAAAATCTTTTGACAAACTGATTCCCATTCATGGTAAAACTCTCAGAGAACTGGAAATAGACGAGAACCTCCTCAACCTGATAATGAGTTACCTATTAAAAAAACAACAACAAAATACAACTATTATAACAATTAATGGTGAAAGACTGAATCCTTTCCCTCTAAGACTGGAAACAATGCACAGGTATCTGCCGTGACTATTCTTATTTAACATGATAATAGATATTCGAGCGGTATAATGAGGCAATAAAAGGAAATTAAAAAACATAGATAAGGGAGAAATAAAAGCATCCCTATTTGCATATAACATGATTTTCTACATAGAAAATCCCAAGAAATACATAAATTTTTTAAAAAGCAACCAAATAAAGTCCTGGAACTAATAAGTAAATTCAACAGCTTGAGGTATACAAAAATTAACTGTAATTCTACATGCTAGCAGTGAACACACTGACACTAAAATTAAAAACACAATACCCTTGGGGTGCCTGAGTGGCACAGTTGCTTAAGCATTGGCTCTTGGTTTCAGTTCGGGTCCCAATCTCAGGGTCATGAGATCAAGCCCTGCCTCTGACTCCACGCTCAGTGTAAAATCTGCTTAAGACTCTCTCTCCCTTTCCCACTCCCCCTTTCCCTTTCTCAAATAAATAAATAAATCTTTTTTTTTTAATTTAAAAATACAATACCATTTACAAATTGGAACAAATAAATACTTACGTGTAAATTTAGCAAATATTATACAAGACTTTTATGCTCAAAATTTTAAAACGTTGATGAAAAATAAGACTATCTAAATAGATGGACTTACCTTATTCATGGATTGGAAAACAAGATAATAAAGATGGCAATTCTCTCCAAATCAATATAGAGATTTAATATAGAGGTTTAAAATTATTATTGAAATCATAGCAAAATGTTTTATAGATATAGACATGCAGGGGCGCCTGGGTGGCACAGCGGTTAAGCGTCTGCCTTCGGCTCAGGGCGTGATCCCGGTGTTGTGGGATCGAGCCCCACATCAGGCTCCTCTGCTGGGAGCCTGCTTCTTCCTCTCCCACTCCCCCTGCTTGTGTTTCCTCTCTCGCTGGCTGTCTCTATCTCTGTCAAATAAATAAATAAAATAAGATATAGACATGCATATGGAAAAGCCAAGTATATGGAATAGATAAAACACTTTTGAAAAGGATAAAGTGAGAAGAATCAGTCTAGTCAGTTTCAAGACACTATATATCTATTGTAGAGTGTGGGATATTGAATGTAGGGACGGAAACACAGATCACTGGAACAGTATAAAGAATTCAGAAATATACCCAAACAAATATGCTTAACTGAATTTAGACAAAAGTGCAAAAGAATTTCAATAGTGGAAAGGCAGACTTTCCAAAAAGTAATGCTAGAGCAAACAGACATCCATGGATAAGACAAAAACAAAAACCCATTAACTTTAAATCCCATACTTTATTCAAAATTCAACTTATAATGAATTACGGACTGAATTGTAAAATGTAACAAACCTTTTTGGGAAAAGCAAAAATCACAGAAGAAAATCATAGGGAAAAATCTTCTAGATCTAGGTCTAGACAGACTTGAAACCAAAACTGAGATCAATAAGAAGAAAAATTAAGTGCTATTTAATACATATTTAAGACCCTGTTAAGAGAGTGAAAAGAGAAGCTACCGAGCAGGACAAAATATTTGCAAATCACAGAAGACTAGTATCTAGAATATACTGTAAAAAGAACTCTCAAAACTCACAACAGCAGCAACAACAAATTCTAACTACAAAATGCACAGATCTAAAGAGACATTTCACCAATGAGGATACACAGATGGCAAATAAACACATGAAAAAAATATTCAACATCTTAAGTCATTAAGGAAATCAAAAGCACAATGAGAAATCCCCACACATCTATCAGAGCGGATACTTTTTTTTGACAAAATTTAACACCACAAAGGAAAGGATATGGAGAAACTAGGTCACTAATATTTTGGTGGTGAAAAGGTAACACAGTACAGCTGCTCTGCAAAACCCGTTTGGCAGTTCCCTTGAAAACTAAACATGCTGTTACCATACAACCCACCAACTGCATTCCTGGGCATGTATCCCAAAGAAATAAGAAAGAAATAACTTCTGTTCACATAAAGACGTGCCCACAAATGTTCATAGCATCTGTATCGGTAATAGTCCTAAAACTGGAAAAAAACAGATATCCTTCAACAGATGAATGGTTAAACAGACTGTGGTACAACCGAATTCCTAGTCACAAAAAGAGTAAACTATGATTTCAAGCAATAGTTTGAATGAATCTCCAGAGAATTGTTACGAGGGGGTAGGGGTTTGGGGGGGGGTGGAGCCAAACTCCAAAGTTTATATACTGTGTCATTCCATTTATACATCAGTCTTCAAATAATTTAGAAATGGAGAAGAGATGAGAAGATTGCCAGGAAGGACGGACTGGGGTGTGTGGGTAAGTAAGTGAAGACTATAAAAGAACAATAATACAAAGGATCAACATGAGGATGGAACCTTTCTGTATCTTGATATTCTCCATGTCCATATCCTGATCATGGAATTGTACAATAGTTTTGCGAGATGTTACCATTGGACAAACTTGGTCAAGGTACATGGGAATCCTTTTTATTACCTCTGCATATAGACCTACAATTATCTAGAAGTAAAAAAAAAAAAAAAGGTTTAATAGATCCATAAAATTTATTTTGAAGCCAAGAATGAAGTTAACTGTAATTCCAAAATCAAAATGTCAAGATCTTCTCTTAATGACGAGATTTAAACTTTTAACTATTGAACCTGGAAGAGGATTTGAAGATCCATTCATTATTTAATTACATATCCAACACATAGTTCTTGAGTGCTATTTCAATATGCTCGGCACTGTTCTGTATTCTCATGATAGAACCATGCACATGGCAGATAAAGTCTGTGATGCCAAGAAATTACACTTAAATTGGGTATGGATATTATTTTTTTTAAAAAGTAATCAAATCAACAAGGTGATTTTAAATACGAAGAAGAACAAAGAAAGTAAAGCAGAACAATGGTGTGAGAGTATTGGATGGGGACAGTTAAGACAGACTACTTTTAGGTGAGTCATTGGATAATGAATCTCTGGAAACACAAAGGATTGACCATATGAAGTTCAAGGAAGAGTTTTTCCGGGAAAGGCAAAATGTAACACAAAGACCTTAATCAGGAACAATATTCATGCATTCGAGGAACACAAAGATTACTGTGGCAAAAGTAAATGAAATTAGCAGACGATTCCATCTTAGAAATAGGCCAGGGCTGACTCATGTAGAGCATTATTTCATAGACTAAGTGATGTGAATTTTACTACCAGTGATGATGAAAAGCCTTTTTTTTTCTTTTGTAGAGGGTAGTTATGGTAGGAAATGAAATACTATGCTTTAAATATTTCAAAATGTGTAATAGATTGTAGGTAAGCCTCCTGAGTAGAAGTAAGAAGATCAGTTAAAATATATTGCAGATGTCCAAGAAAGAGATGACAATGGGTTGGATTAGGTGGGAGAGAGAACAGACATAAAAGGAAGTTGATTAAATATAGGTTTTCTGGAATAGACAGGATTTATGGAAGCTTAAGTAGACTGGATGGGGTTGAGGGAGGGGAGAAAGAGGAATGAGGGATAATTTCTTGGCTTTTGTTTAGACAACTGTATGATCTAGTTAAAGAAATTAGACATCAAAGGTGTAGTTAGTTGATTACAAACATGTACTATGATACATGAGGTCCATCACATGATAAGTGCTACATTACGGGACAATGGAGTTTAATAAAGGGAAACAGGCTGATAACAACATGGACAGTAATGGTAAATAGGACATACACAGAGGAGGCAATTTTCTGTGGCAGGCAGGTTAGGAATAACCTCTTTTATTGAGGAAATGTTTTTATTGGGTACTTAGGACACATAGAGTTTTCACATAAACGGCACATAGGCGGCAGTTCTGGAAGTTTCTCCAGTGAGAAAAGAAAGGCAAAAAGCAAAGATTTACTAAATATCTAGTGGCTGAGTCAGAATTAGAAATATCTTTTGAATGATAGTCTTGTGATCTTTTAGCATCTTTGTAATTTCTCTTTTCTTCCCTATTTTTTTAAAAAAATTAACCACTTCATTGTTCTCTCCCTTTCTCAAGTCCTTAAGTCAGAAATGCTCATTGTTCAGATTATATTTAGATTTATTTTTCAAGTAATGTATATTCAACTAATCCTACGCTTTTGTTGCTTCCTTTCCCACACACATTTCAAATTCAACATGCCCAGGTCTTACTTCCTCCAGAAGAATGTCAACTGGGACTCAGTAGTGACAAAATTTTCCTCATTCCAAGCCTGAATAAATGAAAAAAGGTAAAAAAGTGCTGAGCTCTTGAATTTAACTATACATATTCACTCTTTTATTCTGTTATGGCTGGTTTTTTATTTGCTTTTATGGTTTTAAAATGATTCTTCTAGTAGTTTTTTTTTTTTTTAACAGATTAGAGAAAGAGACAGAGACAGAACGAGGAGGGTGTGTTTTAGTATCCTTTCTGGGCCACATTCGAAATCATGACCTCTATGCCACGCTGAAGTTGCCCCTTTACTACAGGTGTATCTGAAATTTCATTTGTTCTCAGAATCCAAAGGTCAGGGAAACACTATCGCAAATGCAAACAGAATTGCTATCCAAGTAGCTGTTACAATGTTAAAAGACAGAGACGTCTCCAGGCAGGCCTCTGGAAAGAGAGATGGCTGCTGAAGGTCTCTTCTGTTAATATTCATAATGTGGTCGTAGAGTAGAAATGGCATTAATATTTGCTCCTGTGAATTCTTCAAAAAAGATGTTTCAACTGCTTATTTGTTAAGCACTGCAAATATTGGGATCACTACTTTGCCCTAACTTAATAGGAAGCCAAGACAAAGTTAGAATTTAAAAAGTGAGTAGATTTCTACTGGAGAAAGGGACAGGTGCGTCCCATCGAAGAAAATCAAAGAAATAAGCCCAATGTACAGGTTTTCTATCCTTAACAGAATATACCATGAAATGGCGTGATAATCTGTTTATACAGAGGAAATTAAATATAGCTAAGTATGTAAAGAAAAGTAGACTCAGCGTTGAAGGATAGTCTTATCCAACTGGAATGTTTCTAACCGGAAGAACAGATATGAATCAAGCATTCACCTATTCATAGATGTATTGCTGACCATCAATTCTCTTTGAAAGGAGAATGAAGCTAGCCTCGTTCACAAAACTGCAACAGTACATGAGCAAAGTTGAGATCTAAAGCAAACTATATTTCTGAAGGAACACACTAGTACTAACAAATGGACTTCAATGTAAACATGATTACAATAGAAACTAAAAGCAGATTCCACATTTAATGGAAATATATCATAGCAAAATAATCCCTTACTTATTTGTAATGTCATAATGATCTCACTTCTAAGTAAAGGAAGCTTTAGATAGCTCTAGAATTTTATTTTTTCCTATACCACAGATATTTTAAATACAATTTGAAACCAACTTAACTTCCAACAAACTTCTTGTTCTGCTGCATTGCTTATCTCTGATAATGACCCCATCCTTCCACCAATTTGCCCAAGTGTGAAACTACAATCAACATTCATTTCTTTCTTTCTTTCTTCTAACCTCTTGCCATCCAAATGATCACATTTGTCAATTCTATGCTAAATTGGTTTGAATTCATTTTTTCTATCCTCAAAACTATTCCATTTCGACTTTCATCCTTAATTGAGAATTTCATAATTTTCTCTTAATTGGACTCTCTAGCTCACATTTCACATTACATCATCTTCTGAAAACATACAAATCTTTTTTTTTTTTAAGATTTATTTATGTATTTGAGAGAGAGCACACATGTGCATGCATGTGAGCAGGGAAGACGGGCAGAGGAAGAATCGTAAGCATACTCTGCACTAAGCACAGAGCCCAATGTGGGGCTCTGTTACATGACCCTAAGATCAGGGCCTGAGCCGAAACCAAAGTAGGCCGCTTAACCGAGCGCACCACTCAGGTGCCCCTGAAAACACACAAATCTTAACATGCTCCTTAATGAACTCATCCATGACCTGTTTTTTGGAAGTCCAAACTTCTTGGCGCTATACACATGGTCTGACTCAGGGTTACTTTTATATCCCTTATGATTATCTTTATATTCCAACCACTTGAACTGTTTGCTACTTTCTAGATAATGCCATCCACCTATGAGAAGCAGACATGTAAGTACCAATTATGTCTCCGTGTATTCACTTTCTTATTTTTTTTTTTAAGATGTTATTTATTTATGCAACAGAGATAGAGACAGCCAGCGAGAGAGGGAACACAAGCAGGGGGAGTGGGAGAGGAAGAAGCAGGCTCATAGTGGAGGAGCCTGATATGGGGCTCGATCCCATAATGCCGGGATCACGCCCTGAGCCGAAGGCAGACGCTTAACCGCCGTGCCACCCAGGTGCCCCTCACTTTCTTATTTGTAAAGTAGTGATGAATGTGGCAGCTCCATCTTATCTTCCTGTGAAAATTAAAAGGTTAATTCTTATATGGCACTTAGAAATAAGCATGATAAATGATAAGTGCTCAATACATGCTAGATACAATGGTGATGACTGATCATGAAGAAAAACATATTCATACTTTTATAATATTATTTTTATTTTCTAGTAACAGCCTACATTTCTACCATAGTTCTCTATTTGGCAAACTCTGACTCACCTATTCTTTGCTAAAATCTAACAATCTTTTTTATTTTTTTAAGATTTTATTTATTTATCTGACAGAGAGAGAGACAGCCAGTGAGAGAGGGAACACAAGCATGGGGAGTGGGAGAGGAAGAAGCAGGCTCATAGCGGAGGAGCCTGATGTGGGGCTCGATCCCATAACGCCAGGATCACGCCCTGAGCCAAAGGCAGATGCTTAATGACTGAGCCACCCAGGCGCCCCTAAAATCTAACAATCTTGACTGAGCACACCCATATCTTTTTATTCATGTCACATTCCAACACTAAAATTTACATTTCCGTTAGTGTACAAAACATTTAAATATTAGATATCTGTATGTATAAATAATAGGGGTAAACAGTACTTACCTCACTGTACTTTATGAAGATAAAATGGGTTAGATATGTAAATTCCTTTGTATAGTAGGTTATATAAGTTTTAATTTTTATTATTATTTCCCTCCCTTAAACTTTGAGTTTCTTAGGGGTGAAGATTGACATCATTTTATTCCCAGTAACTAGCATAACCTTGGCACATAGTAAGGGTTGAAAATTTCTAAATGAAAGATTCAAATGTTTTAATTTCATAAGATTTAGAAATATAAGACAAATGAAAGTTACATATTTTAATTCATATAGCAAAAAAAAAAGTGTCAAATAAGGGATATTGACAAAATCCAAGACTTAAAAGTCATCACATAGGTATAACCTTGATGTATCCATATCAGGCGGAAAAAACATGAATCCTAAATCTCAATAATACTACCAAAAGTTCTTTTTTTCTATTGTGCAGTTTTTTAGCTACTCCAAAAACTTCAATTCATGAAATCCATGAATATGGAAGCGTAGCTCCTAAGTGGAACCAACTCCTAGAACATAATTAGAATCAGTGAATTTTGTGTGAATATATGTCCTTGAAGGTCCTTTTAAGCTACCATAAACAAATGCTTCCAGATAGGTCAAGGATGCCTGGATAGATTGCTTCATTAATTTATTCTTTCACTTATTCAACAAATATTTATTTATTCTCAATGTTATCTAAACATAGTTTCCTTATATAAAGCAAAGCATGACCAGGTAGAAAGACCATCTGAAATTTCACTTTATTTTGGATTATCATAAAAAATGTTTCCTAAGGTTGACATTCTCCAATATTAGAGATAAAAAAATTACTTACTTGGTAACATACTCATTAATATGGTATGTTTTTATAAGATACTTGTAACTGTAAATATCCATAATCCTTTCCCACAGGATTTTAAAGCTATTGGGGGGGCAGATAAAACACATAATTACAAATTGTGGCCATAATATGAAGAAATACAAAGTGATATGAGGGAATATAGAGATATGAACTAATTTAGATTTGTGCCTTTGGAAAGGGTTCTTCAGGAAATTATACTTAAATTGAGATCCCCAGGTCAAATAATAGTTAAATAATGAGGACTGGACTAGAGAGAAAGGCCCAGACCGAGGGATGTGGCAGAAAGACTGAGGAAATGCAGTAAGGTTGGCAAATTAGTGAGTGCAGAGAAGGTGATCAGTGATGGGGAACTAGATCATGAAAGAACTTAGAGGCCACAGTGGGAACTTGGGCACTTCTCTTATCAGCATTTGAAGTCAATGAGAAGATTAAATAGGATAGCCATTTGTTTGTTATGTCTCCCTCTGCAGTGAGTCCTGGAGCTCAAGGGATGTATTTTCTTCATCCAGTGGGAGTATACCATTTTGGTTAAAAATAATAGTAATTTTGGAGTCAGACAGAACTGATTTCAATCCCAGGCTCTATCATTTATGAACTATGTGATTCTGAATAAGGTTCTTAGAATCTTTACATATAAAATAGGGACATAAATAAATGCCTATCTCACTGTGTTTACATGAGGATCAAATAAGACAATGCAATAATAAACACTCTTTAAAAATTCATTATTCTTAATATCACCATATCCCTATCACCTAGCACACTGAATGGCTCATGACAACTATTCTGTAAATGGTTACAGAATTGGACAGAACTCTTTATATAGTAAACAGCAGCTACAGAATTTTTAATGAAAGTGGGATACTGTGCCCCAGAGCAGGTCTTATCTCCAAAAAGCTTTTTAAAGAAAAGATACTGACAAGATACATACTTTTTTTTTTTTTTTAAGTACAAATGAGTATGTGTCTACAGCCTATGGACTCCTTTCATAGCCCACAATCCCTTACATGCTTCTGTCTGGTCTGTATCCTATTTTTATCTGCTTTCCAGTTTTATAATTTATTCCAGCTCTATTTATCAAAGTTCCCAATCCTCACCAGAAAGTTATATAGTCAGCCTTCTAAGATGCCCTGAAGTTCCTGGAAGTGGACTGCTAACCACCTTAACTTGTTCCTGGTACAGCAAATTCTTGATGGCCTCTCACTTGCCTTAGAGCAACAGATCAGGACTAAAAATGGAGTTTGAGCTCTCCAAAAACCAGAAGCTAATCAATACCTCTTTGGGCAATATGTCACCTTGTGCAGAGACACAACACTCAATCAACTCCAGTCACACTCTGCTGTCTTGTAAAGGCTCAACCTGAATTTCTCATGTGTCACCTTCCCAGTAACAGATGACAGTGTTACAGAGAGAGGATTCTGCACAGACCATTGGACTCTAATCAGTTTAAAGCCCCATCACTCATGTTGGCCAAACTGAATTTTCAGTGTTAAGAAAGACAGCATGTCCCTCTTCAGAATGCAAAGACGCTAGGCTGTATATGTGAAGCCAGTTGTAGCATCTTAAATGATCTCAGGGGTTTTATCTGTCTTTAAGGTCCTACACAGAGTGCTTTGTAGATACTGTCTTCATAGGAAGGATATAAGACTTCTCTTAACATATACCTGATGCTCACCAGAGCTGACCACAACACAAAACCCAACTCACAAAATCCCAGAAAATGAAATGGCTAGCATGCCCTTTGATCTGAGGTCTCCCCACAATCCCAACTCCCAAAATGCATTTTTTCATCCTTACTTCAGTATTAAGATTTCCTCCCATTTGCAATTAAAGAAAGTAATTGCTGAAGTGCTACAACACAGATTACCTACCAGATTTATGAGAACAGATTTCATCGCGGTCCTAAAACAATACTATGGCTTTCAAGTAATAAACAAAGCTGACTGTTTGTGTTATGAAGGGGTAAACTGTCTTCACTTTTAGGTTTTGCTTTTATACTTGCTCCTAAATACTGCATATTTTCAGTATTTGATGTCCTGGAATCCTTTCATCTTTGATTCCTGCTTTCAGGCTTCAGAGTCTTCTTGATTTGGAAACAATGCTTATCACTGTATGTCTAATCGCCAGGACAGGTGTTGTGTTTACCCTGGCTCACCCCATCCAGGCAGTTTCTGTCAGCCTGTATGAACTTCTTGGTGCCCTGTGCTCAGTCTCCCTCTGGACTTCTCTTGAGGAATGGATCATGAACCATGGAGGGTGAGAGATGAAGGGACAGTGAGGTCTGGGACATCCATTCATGCCAACCAAGGGATGAACCTGCACTAGGAAACCAAATATTTTTACCACAGGAAGTGGTCACATATGTGGTTTCATAGACACCTGCTGATAACTGAGGTATTTGTAGAGGCTCATTTTGTGCAGGAGAAAACCACCTTAAAGGCACTTAAGTGACTTGCCATATTTTACACAAATAACAAACAGCTGAGATTATATGCAAACTTAGGCCTTGTTTCACATGCTGATATTAATCTAGAGATTCTTGAAGTACAATGAAATTTAATCTTCAGCTCAGTAAATATGTACTTGTAAGAATTTCAAAGTACATCTTTCAAATATTAAAACATTTAAATAAAATTTTGTATTTTCTACTTAAGTATGTATATGTAAGTCTGTATATATGTGTATTGTGTGTGTATACATATGTATGTGTGCATATATATATATATATACATTATATTGATTATATGTTAATTTTGTATCTGTTGTTACATTATACAAGAGTCAGAACCAGAGCAATTCTTGGAGATTTAGTTCAATCTATCTTTTTGCAGAAGACAAATGAGTCTCACAGAAGTAATTTTCTAAGTGTATTCAACTAATTAAGCATCATAACTGACTTTAAGCCAGGAATTTGTCACTCAATTTCTCTTTCTAGTATAGCAGGAATATTGTTCATTCATTTGAGTCTCAGGATAATCTTACAATGGTTCCAGCAAGCTAACAGCAACATTTTACATACAGGAAAATAGGCCAACAACAGGAACATACAATCCTATCCTTGCCACCAACTTCAGGATCACGTAGCTCAGTAGGGTCACAGATAGGACTGAAAGCTGGCTCTCTCATCTCCTTATCCAGCATTGTGCCCGCTTGTACCACCCTGGTTCCTGACAGTGTCCTTGTATGAGGAAAAAATGTATATAGCACTTTAAATTTTTAGAATGGAAAACAATATTAAACAGTTAAAAAATAGAATGGTGTGCCTTATAAAAGTTAAATTCAATCTATCAGATTAAAAAGAGAGAGAGAGAGACCCCTGATATGGGGCAACATGGTTTTAAAGAGAACATTAGTTTTATTACATTGGATTAATTGATTTGATTTTTAGTTTTTATGAATTTTTTTAAAATTCAAATTTCTGTAAAGTATGAAAATGAATCCAACTCACCACACAGCAACCGCTCTAACTAAACAGGAGAATTGTGGGTATTCACACCTGTTGAAGTATGACGTTTCCAAGCACTTTTGTTACACAATGTATTTGTTATATATTTCCACTAAGATGTAAAGATGTCATTTAAAGAGAGTGACTTACCATGTATGACTGAAGTAGCAATCTCTCCAAAACATAGTGTCTACTCCCAAGGCCCTGACCATATCAGTGAAGATAATTAAGGGATTGATAAATCTTTACTGAAGTCATGGTACAGTTACTGTGACACTTTCACAGGAGGCAGGATTCTGACCTTACAATTGAAGAATCCAAGGAGGAAATTTGCTCCGAACAGCAACAGTGTTTCATGAAAAGGGCAAATGTCATTTTATTAGTGCTCAGTTTTAGGAATAAATCGATGTGTGCATGCAGTATGACTCTAATCAAGGATGACAAGGGTGTGAAAAGGGAAGGAAACCAGAATTGATACAATACCAATTAGATTTTAGGATTTCTGCTAGGCACCAAATAGATTATTCTACTTAAAACTCACAGTATTAGTGAAAGGAAAATGTCATTATTTACATTTTGCAGAGGCAGGTAATAAAGGTTAAGTAAATTACCCAAGTATCTACAGCCGGCTTGAGACGAAGGTGAAATTCAAGTTCTACTTGACTCCAAATCCCATAAATTACATCTTCTAAAAACCAATCATGTGGAACCCTGAAGCTTCTAAAAAGGTAAGCTTAGGCTTGCAAAATGCCATAGTCTTTTATTTTCTCTCTGACATAATTTTTAGTGTTTTCTTTCTTTTTGATTGTTGACTGGGCCAGAAACAGAATTTTAGGAAAGAATGCCTCAGAGTAGGGGATATGTTAGTCTTTTGCATGACATGAAAGGCAAGTGATAAATGTAGGACTCACAGTGTGTTTATAAGGCTGGTTAAATAAACAGAATTACAAGGGATGTTGGGTAAATATTCCTACTTCCTAAAATCACACACACACATACACACACACACTTGCGCAAACATCCAAAACCATGTCTTAATTTCTACTAAAATCTATCCTTTCCAGTTAATTAAGTCATTACTAGTTATTGTGTATTTGCAAATACTTCTAACAAATGAGTCATATAATACCTGTTCAAGCATTAGATTTTTAGTTTTAATGGCTACACATTTGCTTTACTATCCCAAGAGGATCAATATCCAGGAGACTAAAAGAATAGTCAGCAGAAACAGATCAAGGAAACACAAGATGCTGATATGAACCCATAGGAGAATATGTTTTAATAAAAACTATATTGTCTTTGTAGCTTATAAAAATTTGTACTTTGCCAATCAAGATACCAAGATGTTACCATGCTATATGGGTTAAGAAATGAGCGACCCCTTAAGCTCTTAGACTTTCGACCATTTATAGACCATTGTGCTGCCCAACTCATTAAGAAGCTCAAGATCAGATGAGAGAACTATGAATTTTAGAACGGAAAAGCAAATGGAAAGGGGCCAGCATCTTATTCCTTCTACTTACTGGGTAGACTTCGGTAAATGTTTATTAGTCGCTTTTGAGCCTCTATTTCCTTTCCTGTAAAATTGGGAACATGAGTGTCTTTTACATGGTCTCGTCTATTAATCTCTTGGTTAAACCGTCTCCCTCAGTTGTTAGACCCAATTCTTAGCTTTGGCTACCTGCCAGCTGATTGCTCTACAGTTTTTCATTCTTCCCTGGGGCATAAACTGTCATCCAGGTAAACCCGGACCCTCTTGGAGAGGTAATCTTTTGATGCCAGTTCGTGAGTTTTGTGACCTCAGGAACGATCTTTTTAGCTTGCTTTCCCCCATTTTTTGGTAAATTTCTAGCTGGTTTACAAGCTTAGCTTGTGGCTCTCAAAGGTGCCCCATCCTCCTCTTAATGGCTGCAATCTAAATTGTTTCCCAGAGCATTCTTGAACCTCCCCCACATTGCCCCTCCCTCCAAAAGAGCAGTTCGCTGTTGTTCCAGACTGCAGATCTGGCAAAGACTCTATGCCTCTGCTCCAGAGCTAGAATGAGGCCCCACTTCTCTCAGAGTGATACCTTCTTTACAAACAGGCACTGGACTGGGGCAATACTATTTTTTTTTTTTAAGCTTACTTTATCTTGGAAATTCTACCCTACTAGATGCGTGGGACAAGGATGAGTGGGGCCCCAGTCTCCTAAGCCTGCCACCCCTAGGGTAAATCTTCTACCCTACAAGTTGGGGCTGGGGGAGGAAAAGAGCCCTGGAACTTTCATAGGCTGTTGCCTGGGTTGGAGACTCTGCTGCAGTGTCGAGCCAGCAGCCTTCTTCCCCTCCAGAGTGTGTATTGTAGTGCTTGACTGCGGGGAGAGGAGGTCTGTGTTCTTGTCTGCACCCTCCCCAAGTGGCACGTCTAACACACTGAACTGAGAGAGTATGGCTCAAATGCCAGAGACTCTCAAGGCTCTCAATGAGTTAGTAGATATACCTCAATAAATGGTTATTTTCTGTATGCTTTTATAACAATTCCCAGAAATTTACAAAAAAGAAATTCATCATTTTCACCAGTTAAGGTTGCTTCCCTGGGGAGTGTATTTGTAGGGCTCCTCATACTCCCATTCCTTAAGTCATTTCTATTTTATATTTCTAAAATATTCTCGTCCATCACCTGTGGAAGACTTCTCACTACGGCAGCAAACACCAGAAAATATCTTAAATCTTAGTGTTTGGTCAGAGGACCCCTATACAAATATATTGGAAAAGTATGATTCCAAAAAATGTTTTACCACTTTTCAAAAAAAAAAATTGCTATTCTGTACCTAATTATCTGTAAGATAACTGTATCTTACTGAAAGCCTCTTTGGATTTAAGTCTATAGTTTTTTTATTAGTTTGAATCATTATGATATGTGGTTTTACAAAAGTGTGCAGAAAAAAAGACCCAAATTAAGTGTGTGTGTGTGTGTGTGTGTGTGTGCATGTGTGTGTTGTGAAAGGTGAAATAAAATGGAGTTACTTATGTCAAGAAGTTTGAAAATGGAACTGGGAGGGCATTAAGAAGGTGGGTCTATACAAGTCCTCATGGGGTGGGACCATGAACTTTTGAACCAGAGCAAAGCACAAATAGTTCAAGGACTCTGCACAAACCCCTGCAACTTGCTATGGTAACAGTCTTCTGATTCGTGACAGCCTTAGCAACCAATTATGTTTAGCCAAGATGAGTTTTCTGCCACCAGCACCAATCAAAATTCTTTGTGAACAACCCAGACAAGCAGTCCCTTTTGTCTTTAGAAACCCCTGGCTTTTGAGATCTTATCACTTGCAACAATATGGATAGACCCTAGAGGGTATTATGCTAAGTGAAAAAATTTAGATGGTGAAAGACAAATACCACATGATTTTGCTTCAATGTGGAATAATAATAAAAAAAAAAGGTAAAAAGAAACAAACCAAAAAACAGACTTTTTTTTTTAAAGATTTTATTTATTTATCTGATAGAGATAGAGACAGCCAGAGAGAGAAGGAACACAAACAGGGGGAGTGGGAGAGGAAGAAGCAGGCTCCCAGCAGAGGAGCCTGATGTGGGGCTCGATCCCAGGACCCTGGGATCACACCCTGAGCCAAAGGCAGATGCTTAACGACTGAGCCACCCAGGCGCCTCCCAAAAACAGACTTTTATTTATTTTTTTTTTAAAGATTTTATTTATTTATTTGACAGAGATAGAGACAGCCAGTGAGAGAGGGAACACGAGCAGGGGGAGTGGGAGAGGAAGAAGCAGGCTCACAGCGGAGGAGCCTGATGTGGGACTCGATCCCGTAACGCCGGGATCACGCCCTGAGCTGAAGGCAGACGCTTAACCGCTGTGCCACCCAGGTGCCCCCAAAAACAGACTTTTAAATACAGGGAACAAACTGGTGGTTGACTAGAGCAAAGGTGGTTAAGGGCATGGGTGAAACAGATAAAGGGGATTCAGAGGTATAAACTTCCAGTTATGAAATAAGTCACAGCGATGTAAAGTACAGCATAGGAAATATAGTCAATAACATTGAAATAATGCTGTATGGTGACAAACGGTGACTATGTTGAGCAATGTACAGAATTGCTGAATCAATATGGTATACACTTGAAGCTAGCATAACATTGTATGTTAATTATACTTCAATTTAAAAAAGGTCATGAGCAATTAACACATATATTTTATATATGTATATATATGTATTTATATTTATACATGTATATATTTATATGACATCTATATTATATAATATATTTCAGCTCTCTTGGAACAGAAAAAGGACTTGAGGAAAAAACTGAGAAAATCTTAGTAAAATATGGGCTTTAGTCCAAATAAACTAAAGAAAAGATCTCTGATGGCTTTTGTTTCCTAGTGCTACCCAAATCTGTGATCCCAAATTGCCATTCTAAGAGCCCAAATAAATGGTTTTGTTTTATTTCAGTTCTGCCTCTTTTCTCAGTGGACATTTCGTATGTGTCAGCAGGTTTATTTACTGAGACTTCTCACCTCAGGTACTTTGCCCCTGGTTAAATGTACAATCCCAACTCCTGAAACTGCTCCTTAGAAAATCTGTTTGTGTCATAATTTGTAAAAATCTTGTCTTCTCACTCTTCTTATATCTCTTTGAACGTACTCACAAAATTTTAGGAAATGCAATGTTCTTTGCTCTTTTGTTCTTCATTTTGTTTCTTTGTTCCTTTGCTGCATTTTGAGTTTACCAGAATCATACAGTCAACTCAAAATAATTTGCTAAGCATTGCAGAAATTATGAATTTTATGAAAAACCACTTAATTTCTACACCATATAATTCTATAGTGTCTGATGATATTCTGTTTTTATATTGTGGAACTGTACTCACATCATGCTAAATTAGCAATCAGTGCTGTGAATTCAGCAAGTAGGGGCAGAGGGGATAGGAGATGTGTCAATCCTTTGATTTGCTGTTTTGTACCCTAGTAAGTTGATGACACTAGAAATTAAAATAGAGATGATAGATATAAACTGATAGATGAATATACAGATATATCCCAAGCAGTTAGACAAATATATGCTCATTACAACTCTGAGGAAGCTAATATCTCTTCAAGAGAATATCCATCCTCTATTTTTTTTCTTTTTTTCCTCAACCTTTAATTTAAATTTCAGTTAGTTAACAGAGTGTAATATTAGTTTCAGGTGTAGAATTAAGTGATTCATCACTTACATACCACATCCAGTGATCATCACAAGTGCCCTCCTTAATACCCATCTCCCCACCCGCGTCCCCTGCAGCAACCCTGTTTGTTCTGTGTTTGTTAAGAGTCTGTTTTCTGCTTTGCCTCTTCTCCCTGCCCCCCTGTCATGTTCGCTGTTTCCTAAATTCCACATATGAGTGAAATCATATGGTATTTGTCTTTCTGTGACTTATTTTGCTTAGCATAATACCGTCTAGCTCCATCCACATCATTGCAAATGGCAAGGTTTCATTCTTTTGTATAGGTAATAGTCCACTGTATATATATGTATATACCACTTCTTTATCCATTTATCAGGTGATGAACATTTGGACTTTTTCCATAATTAGGCTATTGTGATAATGGTGCTATGAATATCCGGGTGCATGTATCCCTTCAAATTAGTGTTTTTGTATCCTTTAGGTAAATACCTAACTAAGTTAATTGCTGGATTGTAGAGTAGTTCTATTTTTAACTTTTTGAGGAACCTCCATAATGTATTCCAGAGTGGCTGTACCAGTTTGGATTCCCATCAACAGCATAAGAGGGTTCCCTTTTCTCCGCATGCTTACCAAAACCTGTTGTTTCCTGTGTTGTTAATTTTAGCTATTTTGACAGGTGTGAGGTGATATCTCACTGTAGTTTGCATTTGTATTCCCTGATGATGAGTGATGTTGAACATCTTTTCACGTGTCTGTTAGCCATATGTACGTCTTCTTTGGAAAAAATGTCTTTTCACATATTCTTCCAACTCTTTAATTGGATTATTTGTTTTTTGGACATTGAGCTGTGTAAATTCTTTATATATTTTGGATACTAACCCTTTATCGGATATGTCATTTGAAATGAATAAATTCCTAGAAACACATAAACTACCAAAACTGAAACAGAAAGAAACAGAAACTCAAACAGACTGATAACCAACAAGGAAATTGAATCAGTAATAAACAATCTCCCAACAAAGTCCAGGACCAGACAGCTTCACAGGGAAATTCTACCTAACCTTTGAAGAGTTAAAACCTATTCTTCTCAAACTATTCCAAAAAATAGAAATGGAAGGAAAAATTCCAAACTCATTCTATGAAGCCAGAATTATCCTGATTACGAAATCAAGGACTCCACTAAAAAAGAGAACTATAGGCCAATATCCCTGATGGACATGGATGCAAGAATTCTCAACAAAATACTAGCAAATCAAATCCAACAGTACATTAAAAGAATCATTCACCACAATCCAGTGGGATTTATTCCTGGGTTGCAAGGGGGGTTCAATACACAAATCCATATATTAATTCTCAGAAGATATTTCAAAACATAAGGCGAGAGGATCTCAGGATACCATCTTCACTGCTTTATAGAAATTCATCGAGAAAATTTTTTTTTGAAAGGTGAAACTTTAAAGGATTTTTTTTAAGAGCTCGGATTCAAGGCATTACCCAAAACCTCAAGTAATAAATTCTCAAAAGTTTGGACTAATAAAGTCAATGTTTTCAGAAATAATTATGATTCTTTGTTTTATTTAATCTCTTGAGCTAAATTAGAGATGGCATTTGCTTATACAAAGAAGTTTCTTACTATAAAATGGTTCAGAGTAATATCCACATCATAATGTTCTAAGACACAGCATGGTCCTGTCATGTTGATGCCACTCTATATGAAACATAATTTCAAAGTCTTTATTATTAGTCAGAATTCAGTGGGGAAGCTTTAGAATGGAGAGGCTTCATTTCTGCTTTATACCAATGTTAACTTTACAGGCTGGTCTTTGGGGTGGTTAATAACAAATATCCCCAGTCTTCTTTTGACAGATCTCTCCAGCTTGATCAGGATGACATTTCAATTAATTACCTAACCCCCCCCACCAGAAAAAGATAATAGTCCCCCTTAAATATTAGACATCGCACACAGTCAATCTGGGACTGCCTCTACCAAATCACAGTGGGCACTTGGAGAAGATGTATCTAAAGTTTAGTGCATGGACTTCTTAAAGAAACAAGTCAAATAAATGAACATTCTCAAGACTCATAATCTGACAAGTATGCCAGGTCATTACTTGTCTCCATTAATTTTATTACTTTGAGAAAACTAAAAAACCGCATATTTAAATATGTTGCTAAGGTCAAATAAATGATAAATGGCTGAGCTAAAACTGGAACTCAGTTGGGTCAGTGCCACAGATGATTCTGTTAACCAGTGTTGGCTCTCTATGCCACTATTTTATTTCCAATGCCTTCATTTTTCTGATTGAATGTTATGTAATTCCTATTTCTGTATTCCTATAGGAAACAAAAAATCCATTCTGGAAGGCTAAAAGGTTTTTTAATGCTACGGGGCTAGTTTATTTTTGTTTATAGTTTGAGACTCCCAGTTCAGGAATAACAAGCAGCACTTCTATATTGCTTAGCATTGTTTTAGCACATATCCCCCCTGGTAATGTTGCATCTACAACAATTATCTACTGAATGAATTAATTTATCCATCAGAGAGTAATGAGAGTAATACGTGCAGCCTGCAATGAAAGATGAAAGATAAATAAATTATGCCTTCAAGAACCTCACACTTCAGTAGAAAAAGGACCACACCATTAAGACACGATAGAAAATTCTAAGTATCATGAGGCATTGCATGTTGGCAAAGGTCATAGGGTGGAGTGACAGTCATTTCATTTAATACTGTGTTGGAAGAAAAGCTAAACTCACATGTTTATTGCATTGTACTTTACAGAGAATAATCGTGAAATTTATTCCCACAATTAATTAAATGTCCTTTAGATCTCACCTTAAAAATGGTGAAACTCAGGCCAAGAAAAGTTATATTAATATTGTAATACGCCTGATATCACCAACATAAAAGAAATGCCAAAAATGGAATAAGTATACAAACCCCGTATTCCTATATTTTTCCCCTTACTGCCTCATGGGAAGCTTTTATAGAAAATATGAAAGTGGGACCTGGAAGTAAGCTCACTTGGATAATTGAAGCAATAAATATCCACATCTGCATTTAAGAGAGTATTTTGTGACCCAGATCACATGTCAATTTATTAGATTAATGGAGATGCAGAATGCATGATTACATAGGGTTATATACTATAAATGTACATATCTATACATAACTAGATTTTTAATTTTTTCCCTTTTAACTCCCTACACACTTCACAAAATATTTCTTTTGAAGAACAGCATGGTCATGTGAAGAACTATGTCCTGTATTTCCAGATGCATATAGTTACTCCTGAATTCACAATGTTATAGTGTCGATGACATATTTCTGGCTCTCACGCAGGTGATATTCAAATATCCCCAAAGAACATTAACATTTGGAGGGCTTAGATAAAGATTCCTTTGACAGGTAGGCTAATGAACCAAATCTTCTCCTAGAAAGTTGTCTTCCCTTCAAAAACTGAGAGCCAAGCTGAGACTTTTTGGGTCACTCAGAAATAACTTACAGAATCATACATTGGGGGCCGGATGCAAAGCGGGATGGGAAGACCTCACCTCCTAAAAACTCTGTCTTGGGATTTCATATTGGAGAGCTCAGGCCCTTACACTTTCCTAAAAGAGCCTACAGTCTCATAGCTTTGGAACCAGATATACAGCTTTTCATAGAATGTCTGGAAGTGAATGTACCATAACCATATAAAAATGGCACAAAATCGAGAAGTAAATTTTACTTTAGAAATTTGGGAATTATGGCAGTGTATAATCGTGGGCCACCTAGATATTCTGCCCATGCTATACATTTTTAAATAAATTCCTTTAGGTTATTTTGCCCTTGATAGTCATTCTACCATAAAATATTACATTTTACCCTTTGTGAAATAAGAAACTTCCAACTGTCTTTACTCTCACTTCACTTCCCCCTCAAGGAATAAAGACAGACTTATTTGAAAGGGAGTCATTCATATTGGTGGGCAAATGTGGGATTAGAGGAAATGTGAGCGAGCCTGGCTATGGCTATACATCCAAGACACCTTTTCCGCTCAGGATTCATAATAATAAAGACAATATTTTTATTTCCTGCTTATATTTTTAAATTGATTCTAGGTTAGGGGGAATTTAAGGGCTGTAATTATCATCCTCAAAATTCAACACACAAAATCAGACAAGAAGTACTTAGAAGACAAAATCTCCTTTCTGAATTCTAAATATGAATTTTCCAATAGAAAAATGACCACATAGCGTTTCAATATATTCAGATTTAGGTCCACTTTTAACTTTCTAAAAAAAAATCACATGTCAATAGTACCTGTACTTCTTTCTCCTATATCTGTAGATTTAATCTGTGTTTATTTGTGAAAATCTAAGTGTGAACAATCTTACATTGCTGTCACAGTCAAGAATTAATATATCTTGTGAAGTCCCAGGGATTTCAAGAAATTTCAAGTGTGTTTTTGTTACTGGTAGTTGCTAACAATAATGGAACTCATTTAATTCTTAATCATAATATTCAGTGAAACACAATTTATACTTTTTTTGATGGTAACAAAATTTACTGGGTGGAGAAAATTCTACAAAATTTAGATATGGCTAACTGGTAAAATAGGACTTCTCCTATTCAGATTTCTTAGAAATATATTTGTTTAAATCAAAACATAACAGATTGAATCTATTAAGGCAGCTAGTAAAGAGAAACCAATACAGATGTTAAATTTGTTTGTTTGTTGTTTATTTTTTAAGTAGGCTCCACACCCAGCACAGAGTCCAATGCAGGGCTTGAACTCAAAACTGTGAGATCAAGACCTGAGCCAAGATCCAAAGTTGGACGCTCAACTGACTGAGCCACCTAGGCACCCCCAGGTGGTAAAATAATTCAACAAAAAGGCCATTAGACTGAGGTGGCTTTAATACCATAGACACCTATGTAAGCAAACTGAAATCTAAGTCTATAATTGCCTCAAAGCTGCAAAATCAAAACTTTAAGAACAGCCAATCACAAAAACTGCCAACTAGACTTTAAGCAATAGCCAATCAAATAATTTCCCTTCTTTGCTTGTGTACTTTACAGACGTCTTTTCTCTGGCTCCTGTCTGTAGAGTGCTCCTAACTACGTCTGCTTCAGACTGCCCAATTTGAATCAATTTTTCCTCAAATAAGCTTCATGTTAAAAATATATATATATATGCCTCAGTTTATCTTTTAATTCAGGGAATCAGGATTACTGTAATTATTCCAACTTGACGTAGCTATATTGGTTTTCTACTGCTGCTTAGCAAATTACCACTAATTTAGTGGCTTAAAACAACACCCATTTATCATCTCCCAATTCTGTAGATCATAAATTCAGCACCACAGAGCTGGAATTTCTGTATAGGGTCTCAAAAGACACACACACACACGCACACACACACACACATGCACACAAAAGATATTAGTAGGGCATTGTTCCTTTCTGGTGTAGCTAAGAAATAATCTGTTTCCAAGATTATTCCAGCTGCTGGTGGAATTCAGTTCCTTGAGATTGTAGGACTAAGGTCTCCATTTTTTTGATGTATACACCTCTCCACCTTCAAGTCAGCCATGGCAAGTTCTCATACTTCAGATCTTTCTGATTTCCCTTCCTGCCTTCAGCTGAAGAAAAGCTCTGCATTTAAAGACTCATATAACTGCACTGGGCCCAGCCAAGATAATCCAGGATAGCGTCCATATTTTCAGGTAGAATGATTAGCAAACTTAACTGCATCTATGAAGTCCCGTGTGCTAAATAAGATAACATATTCATAAGGGTGACACTGTTGAAGGTCAGGGGGGTAAAAATTCTGCCAATAACATTATGTAATCTTAGACAATGTATTTCACATTTCTAGGCATTAATTTCCTCATTGAGCCTAGAAAGTCTACCTTCTTTTTTATAAGGTAATGCAGATGCATAGTGTTAGCACACCCCCACCATCCTCTGTCCTCATGTTTACATTTATAGAACGCTTCCCTAGCACTAGCCAAGGTACACCTTTTACACAAATGATCTCATTTAAATGTAAAACTGCAATTAAGTGACCATTATCTTTATGTCACAGATTTGAGCACTGATATTTGGAAAGGTTGATAGCTTGCTGAAAAGTACACATCTTCCTAGTGAAACTACTGCAATTCAAACTCAGATCTCTCTGAGCTCTCTTCCATATAACACTAATGAAAGCTTCGAGGGAACTCTTTAAATTATTTTAAACCTCCAATCACCTTATGTTAGTTTCCTAGTCCTTCCATAAGAAAATGCCACAAATTGGGTGGCTTAATGCCACAGAAATGAATTCTTTCACCATTCTGAAAGCTAGACATCTAAAATCAAGGTGTTGGAAAGGTCATGCTCTATCTGCAACTCCTGGTGGTTGCCAACACCCTTGGTGTTTCCTGGCTTGCAGCTGCATAATTCCAATCTCTGCTTCTTGCGGTCACATGGTCATCTTCCCTGTGTGTCTGCGTACTTCACATGATCTACTCCCACCCATGTGTATTCTACTTTTATCTCCTATTCTCCTCTTACAAGGACACCAGTCCTGGATTAAGGGTCTACCTTACTCTCTTTATGACCTCATCTTAATTTACATTAAGATCTCATTTTCAAATATGGTCACATTCACAAATCCCATGGGTTAGGATCTCAACATATCATTTACGGGGATACTGCACAGCTGATGTCTTTATAACATAAGCTTACTTGAAAACAGAGAAGAGTATTGAAATTTGGTCTTCTCTCCCAACAACAAAATGTAATCCATACTTATGTGTGACAATGAGAGGCAAAGGATTTCGATTTCTAGGATATTTTAACTACACAAGCAGTACAAATGAAAGAAGTTTTTTTTTCTTCATGTACTTCTTAAATTTAGTAGTGTCAAGAAAATACTGAGACTATTATTGACAAATATCTCAGTATATCTTAGCTATAATGATGCTCAAATAAGGCATGACTGGGTGGCTCAATTGGTTAAGCGTCTGTCTTCAGCTCAGGTCATGATCCCAGGGTCCTGGGACGGAGCCCTGCATCAGGCTCCTTGCTCAGCGGGAAGCCTGCTTCTCCCTCCACCTGCCTCTCTCTCTCTCTCTCTCTGACAAATAAATAAATAAAATCTCTTTAAAAAAATGATGCTGAAATAATTCTACATTTTAAGAGAAACATAGAAAAACTGTAGAATATGGTAACATAGGAGGGAGAGAAGACAATCGATAAAAAAGACAACAGATGAGAATGAAGTCAAAGGATTAGTGGTTATTTAGCTTGGGAGATAAAGGCTGATTTCTCACACTTGCTACACTTGAATTTGAGCATTAGAAAAGCCTGAAGCAGAACAATGATGAGGCAATGGATAGAACTCTGGAGGGTAAGTCCAAGAGATGACAACTGCAGGCAAAACATGGAAGGATACTTTGACAACTAAAGTGGTCCAAAGATGAAAAGATTCTACATAAGGGGGGACACTAAGCTATCAAGAGAGGCCAGGGGATATCTGGGTGGCAGCTGTGTGGTAGGGATTTACTCTTCAGCTAAAAACTGGATGGTGATACACCTAACACCGAAAAATTCTGTATCATGGTCAAGTCATCTTACTATTTCCAATCTGGAAAAGCAGTATTCTTTTGGAATTCATGTGTTAGTATCTTTTCCTAAACCTAAGTGTCTCGAGACCTAAGGGGGGGACTATCTTCCTATCCCCATTGCTTTGTTGAGGAAGAAAACACTTTCTAGTTAAAAGGGAGGCTCAGCATTGACAGCTAAGCACAACAGTGGTTAATCCAATTAATACAACACCAAGAAACGTCTTGCCATCTGTTATCTATCTAGATTACCGACTTAAAAAAAAAAAAAAAAAGAATTCCAAAGTGTACTGAATGGCTTGGAGAATGAAAAACAACCATTTGGACATTTGAACAGACCCAGAGATTATATGTTAATTACTACACCAATCCCTCATTTGCCCTGACTTTCTGGTGTCAGCAGGTTTGCAATGCTGGCAAGAAGCCCATCTTTGGAATTGCTTCTCTGAAGGCAAAGACACCCCACTGTGCAAACAGCCGCAGCTTTCCCTTGCACCATAAGGATATACTTTAGACAGACAAAAAACCAAACTGATTTCGGACTATTGCAAGGCTCTATCTTTGAAGATGGTATAACAATCTGCCTGGGAGTCATATTTCTCAATAATATCCTTTTTTTCTCTGGAAATGATTAGCTTATTTTCAGGGACAATATGAAATCATAATTTTAGTCTTCTGTGAACACACTGAGATATAGATATTTGCATGTTAGTTTCTTCCTATCACCACTTCCATTTAACCTGCCAACGTAATTATATTTTTCATCCGATTCCAAATTTTGTGTAAAGATTTAAACCATACAGCAGCTTTTATATAAGGCCATCTAATATACTGTTTACCTTCTCCATCCCTGTTTTAGGGAACTCCTTTATGCACAGAGTTTCAACAGATAAAAGTTTCAGGCAAAATAAGGCACTTTGTTTTTATTTATTTGCTTAGTGTACAGATCCCTGCACAGAAATGTTTCCATAGCCTATTTTCACTAATGGCACTCATCTGTTTACTTGTCTCCCACAAGACTGCTTCTGGGAGGCAGAAACTCTCATTTTCCTTTCTGCAATTTCAGGGGCTGGTCTAGCAATTCTGTGTCTACAAGGCACAAAACAAGTGCTTGATAGAGGTTGGCTACACGACTAAAGAATGAATGAATATCACTTCTTATAGTATAAACTGACTTCTACTGCGGTAGTACCTAAGATGGGCAGGCAGAGTGAAAGGTGGAAAGAGCTTAACCAAAAGAACATCGCAAGAAAAATGCAGCGTTATTGCTTTAATTACCGGTGAACTTCTAGCTGTAAAATACAAGGACAGTCCTAACACTTATCCAGAGTCTGGTGATTTGGTAATTTTTGTCACAGAAAGTAATTATTCTCTTGTGAAGGCTTATCATATCCCATTCTCCCTTCTAATCTGAATACATTTGCACAGTTAAATTTAATGCCACTCACAGATCTTTAAAACCGTAGCACTCGGGGCGCCTGGGTGGCTCAGTCGTTAAGCGTCTGCCTTCGGCTCAGGTCATGATCCCAGCGTTCTGGGATCGAGACCCGCATTGGGCTCCCTGCTCAGCGGAGAGCCCGCTTCTCCCTCTCCCACTCTGCCTGCTTGTGTTCCCTCTCTTGCTGTATCTCTCTCTGTCAAATAAATAAAAAATCAAGGAAATAAAAATAAAATAAATAAATAAATAAATAAACAAATAAAACTGTAGCACCTAACATACTATGGGAAACACCAAACATAGGGTCAGAAAGTCTGAAACCTCTGAGGATATAGGCTACCTGCTGACCAAGGGTTTGGATTAAAGAAAACTAAAGTTGGTTTTAACCCATATGGAGCTATTTTGAAAGAAATTTACTACAGCAAATGAGTATTACCACACAAGAAATTTTCCTATGAAATGAGTAGCATTACCCAAATTAAAGGTATAATAGGAAAGCATATCTGTGTGTGTGTAAATACATGTACAGATATATATATATATAATGATGAAGTATGAAATATGAAAATGCTGATAATTTAAAAATCTAAAAATATAGATATATGTATATACGTACATATGCATAGCTATAAAGTATACATATTTAATATTTAAACTTCATCTTATGTCTGCATAATAACTCCTTGGCAAAAGCATATGTATTGCTTTTGACTCGACCCATTTCCTCTTTCTAATAGCACTCATAATGGCAATCCTTTATTGCAATTACCAATATACACAGTGGTCCCTCTCTCTCTTAATCATGAAATAGCATGTTAACGTAGATCAACTGGATATATCTTCCTTATATTTTGACAATTTAGCTGAAAAACAGAGATTAAAAATTGTTGGAGCTTCATTTTTTTTTTTTTTCTGAGCAGGGATCTCTTGAATATTGACAGCTGATTATAACAACAGCAGATCATTTCTGATATTATTGTTCCTGCAGTTTGGGTCTCTACATCCTATCCCTGGAGATCACCCTTTTCTAGATGATTCCTGAGACAATGTATTTAGTTTTTATAGAATCTCTGGGGGACAGGGATTGCTCCAAAAATGTTTTTTTGATTAACACAGAACTGGAGTCCTATTGCCAACTGCCACTGTCTGTGAACTCCTGACTAAATTTTCTTGATGTCATTTTAGGTGTTCTATAATAAGGCAGTAGGCTACTTTACCAACACCCAATTGGCTTGTTAATAACCTCCTTACTCCCAATAATAAACATTATATTTGCCTCAATATATTTACTATATTCTGTCATCACTGATTATGGTGCTCCTGTTCCCTACCTGGAAATAGCCTTCCTAGATCCTGTCACTGGTATAAATCTCTATCAATCTCTCATAGACCAGCTCAAATGCAGCACTCTCCCTGCATTGCACCTAATCTCCCAGCAGACTTAATATTTCCCTGTCTTAACACACCCACAAATTTTGAAATCTGACTTTAGAACTTATTCTGCCTTATATATTGTTGTATGTAGGATCATATGAAATAGTTACAGAAGTAATACATTGTTTGCTATATAGAGAAAAAGTAAAGTGCAGGATAGATGTGAGGTTATTGAATTGATGCCTCAAGAGATACAAAACTGATGCCCTGGGATTATATTCCTTCTGTTGTAGCATATGGAGCTGAAGTGGAAAGGAAAAATGGAGATATTTCCAAGTACCTTTTAAGGTTCTACTGCTATAGCCTGTAAACTCCCCAGTACACAGATGGAACTAAGCTATTTTAGCATGTAGATGCAGTAGTTTAAGTACTTATTTATTTATATTTATTTCCTGTCTTAGGAAAACCAAGATACGTATTATGCTAAAAAAGGTCAAGTTTTAACAATCAAAATTATTACATTTAGTCCACATCTCTGGAGCCAAAAGTATTTCAGAGGGTGCTGACATGAGGCCTTATCCTATGCTGAGTATGAACTCTGTGAAAACAAAGGTAATACATTTTACCTCTTTTAGATTCCGTGTCAAACTCACTTGTCGTCTCTTCATTAAAATACACAAAGCAATGATGTGTTTTACAGTCTTGCCTTCTCCTACGGGTCTCCTGAATTTTTGATGCTGTCTTCACCAGTCTATAAATAGCCACAGTTCTGCCTGCCCTTGGCTTTTGTAAAGCATGGATTCATTTTCAAAAATGTGATATTTTAATAGTGAAGTCAAATATCTTAAAAGATGAACAATCCCTAATACCAGTAGAGTTAACAGTTGTACATTGGTTTGTGGTACACACACCATCCAGCAGCAATTGGGAGTCTATCCAGGCCTATTTCCCATAAAGTAGTTTGCCACTGAAGAGAATGAATTTGAGTTCACTACTGACCTGAGCCTAATGTAAATCAGTGACCCAGAAAAGCTTTATGTCCCAATACCAATTAGTTTTCCACTGCCTGTGCTTCTTTGCCCCTTGTTGGAACACCTGACATTTTGAAGCAATTAGAGGGCACTGGATCTGTAAAAAGCACTCTGTGTTGGTACTCGACAGAGCTGAACTTTTGTGCTTCAGCCCATGTAATAAAAGCCATCAGAGCTGCCCACAAACTGTGACTGCCCCTTTTCTTGAGAATCTAATAGAATTGACCCTACATATTGACTAAGATTAAACTGCCTTTGCTAAAGTTTGAGAAGCACAACATTCCTTTGAAGAACCTACAGGAGAATTCAAAACCTCTACAGGCAATGCCAAATTTCCGTATTAACTTACCAAGGCCATTATATATGTACTAGACCCTTTACTTAGGTTAAATAAATGATGCATATCATAACATACATAATATAATTGTTAATCATTGATAAGTAAATACAAAATTGTTTATAGAACTGGGCCTGGTATTTATCACATTTCATTGGAGGGGAAATAAATAGGATCTAATGCAGGATACAAAAGAGAAAGTAGGACTGTTCATCAACAGGGATAACGTGTCTGACTGGGCCACCAAAGTTTGTATTCCTGCATAACCCGAAGTGTGTTTTTCCTGAGGGCACCAAAAGTGTGAATGTAAATGCTAAAGCAGAAATGGGAGTTTCTTGTTATTTTTTTTTTCATTACTGTAGTTGCGGATGTGTAAAATAATGCACTGGTTTCTCAACAGTGCTATTAGTTACAGCCTTAAACACTACCCATGACTCCACCAAAACACTACCCAAAGACTGAAATCATTGACAGACCCCTGACAGTGCACAGCACTGATCCTGGAATAAGAAGCACAGACTTTTAGGGCGCCTGAGTGGCTCAGTAGGATAAGCGTCTGACTCTTGGTTTTAGCTCAGGTCATGATCTCATGGGTCAGGAGATGGAGCCCCACATTAGGCTCTGTGCTCAACAGGGAATCTGCTTGAAGATTCTTTCCCTCTGCCCCTCCCCCACCCATGTGAATGAGCTCGCTCTCTCTCTCAAATAAATAAATAAAAATCTTAAAAAAAAAAAAAAAACAGCACAGACTTTCTCTAGGACATTTTTTCTGTTGGCTTCTCTTCTGACCCAAATTTGCCATTTTCAACTACATAAATTAGAGAAGATCTAAGTAAGTTTGTATACAAGTAAGGACTAATTATAAATTTAGAATAAATATATTCCTTCCTATTTTTAAGTGTCTCTAAGTACAAGGTACTCTGGGAGGGAAACACAGAAACAATGTTAATGTGAACTGAATCTCGTTCTCCAAAAGATTAGATACCATATGATGTAGAAGGTGACAGCTTCCAAAGATGGCCGCAACAATATTTTCCTTCCCTCTTTCTCTCCTACAACGTTACTTTGTCTCTCCCTCAACATGGAGTTTAAGTCCCTTCCTCTTGAAGGGACTTAATGACCTGCTCTATTAATAAAATTCAACATGAGTGATGAAATGTGATCTCTAAAGTCAGTAAAAAACATTTGTAGCTTCTGCAAGAAACTCTTAGAACACCTACACTTTGGATATTGGTCCCAGGGACCCAGCTGCTAAGGTGTGAGAAGCCTAAGCTGATTAACCCTCACTTGGCCCAACAATGTGGGACTTCATAGGATGTGGGACTTCCAATATGAAAATCAGGAATGTCCTTGGAAAAACCAGGGCAAACTGGCCATCCTAAAAGAAAAGCCAATCATAGCATGGCGGACCATGTGCTCAGCTGAGCTCCCAGCCAAGAGCTAGCATCAACCAGCGGCTATGTGAGTGAGCTCTGGTGGGCAGTCATCTGTTAACATCTGAATGCAGCCTCATGAGAAACACCATGGAAGAACTACTCAGCTGAATCCAGTCAGCCCACAAAACCATGAGAAGGGATAATAAATTATCCCTTTTTGTTCCTTAGCTAAAGAGATTAGGGATAATGGTACACAATGCCAAAAATTGCCATTTTCAATTAGACTTATAATGTAAGTCTTTTATAATGTAAGGCAGAGAAGGATAAAATGCTATATGAAATATTGGGAAACAGTATTTTAAAGCTGTTAATTTTAGCTTAAAGGTCAAAGTGATCAGTCTGAGCAATTTGAGGGAAGTACGACTCACCTAAAGACATGGGCATGCAGAAATGGAGAAGGGGCAATGAAAGCACAGCATTGCAGACACAGTGTACAGTGAAAGAAAGGATGGAAGTGAGAAAGTAAACAAGAACACAGTGAGAATAACAGAATAATGAAATAAGGCTGTAAATTAAGACCATACAATGGAAGACCTTGACTGCAATTATTTGGAAAGCATGTGAGAGGCAGGCAAGTTTTAGACAGATTAACCTAACAGTGCTGTCCAGCTCAGAGGGGATGCAGGGAGAAGCTGAGAGTCCATGGGAGAGCACCGCCACCAGCCCTGAGACCTTCTAAATGTGAACTACCATTTAAAATACTGGACAGGCCAAGCCTTCTATATAGGATTCTCCATTTATTCCACTACCTTTTCCATTAAAATTTGAAACTAAGAAAAACAGCTTCTAATGGCAAAGTTTCACATTTAAAATTGTTCAAATCTTACAGGAAAAAAGTAAGAGTCTACTTGAGGCAGCGGGAAACTAAAGAATGGGTATTGTTTGACTTCTGTGTATCACTGATGGATGTCTGTAATGGATTCTATTCTAAAAAGGTACAAAGCATTCTATTGAAAGACTGGCCTCTTTTCGGTGTAATTTTATTTCTCTTGGCCTATCCCTGTTATTATAGGGCTCTGATTTTTAAAAGGAATATTTTACTACCTCTTCTCACACTAGGTAAAACCTTCACTGCCAGCATATTTAGAAGGTCATTTCTATTGTGCTCTTTTTCAGTCCAGAGAGTGACACTTAGATAAAGGTTCTCTCCCAGCATACTCCCATTGCTTTGCTTGGATCACACAGGCTGTGCTGCAAATGTGTCTCTTGCGAGGGTTTAGCATTTGGAAGACCACGTCAGGGACACTAAGTAAGGCTGAAGCAAGTCTTCTGGATATAAGTCAGGTCGTGTACAATGTAGACAGCCATGTTGAAATGGTGAGAACTGAGGAAAATATAAACCTGGAGAAATATCATAAAACACACAGTTTACCTTAATCAGTATGTCACATGCTTTTGCGCCTATCATTTTGGTTCTGTCTCTTAAATAAACAACTGCATTTAAAAATACTGTAATGCTGACAGTACTCCTGCTAGAAGGTTGCTGTAAAATCAAAATCTCAAATCAAATGTGAAATGTTCCACAAATTCTAATTACCCACATTTATAAAAAGAATAGATCTGGTTGAATGAATCACCAAGAGACTATGACATGGCATATCAAGAATGCCTGCTGTCAGGAGGAGTGAATCTGAAGATCCTGGCACAATGTCCCAATTAAAGGTAGTTAATGTTTGCTCAGGGTAAATCCAATAAAATTCACAGCGAAAAGTACTGACAGCTAAAAGGTAACCCTATGCAGAATGTGCCCTGGTGGGTTTTTCCATTTTCATTAGCATTCTCACTGCTCACTACATACTTTCCCTGATAGCTCTTTGTTAATCTGCATGAGAAGAATAGGTGTATTACAAAACAGTCACCATTGCCTGAAAAGGGCTATAATGAAAACTGGTAGGCATTTGTTTTCCATGAGACAACAATATGTTTGGAGCAATAATTGTTCAAATAGTTTTAGTGACTATCTCAGTAATAAATAGTTTTGAAATTCATTATTGCTTTTTATTGTATCGAATACCAGAACTGTCTTCCCAAAGTGGAGCCTGCTCTGTGGATGTGAATGCACTCAACTTCATGAATGGTGTCCAGATGTCATCTATCATGATCACAACCTCTCACAGGCAAAACAGAACTGCTGGCAAGCTACAGGACTTGCTCAACGTCATCCAAGCGAACTCAAGCTACAGCCATTCCATGGATTTTGGAGATTCCAGCTTCAGGGAGCTAATCAAAAGGCAAAATCAGAATTTGAATGATGTCAACTCTGAAGTCTGTTCTTACTGCAATTTCCCACTATCATGGTTTATTTGTTTATCTTCAAAAGGATGCAGAACAGCAACTGTGACTAAGATATCTGGATTCTAGAAATTAGAGAAGCAGAAGGCAACTGAATCAACTAATATCCAAAACTGTCACTCTATTAAAACCAGAAAGGCAACAGCAGTGGATATGGAAAGAGTTGATCTTTGTACTTGGGTTGACCTGGGTCTGAGGCATGATTCTGCCCTTCACTTGGTGTGTGATCTTGGTCAAGCAATTAACCTTTTCTCCATTTTGGTTTGTCCACATGAAAGTAAAGTAACGATGCTATTTTGAAGAATTAAGGATATTTTAAATTTGCCAGCAGGCATATAATAAATGTTCAAAAATACTATTTATTAATAATTCTTGAGTGAGAACAAGCACTTTGACTGCATTGGTCCCGGCTATATTCCCATTAAACACAACAGCATTTAAAGCATAGATGGTGTTCAATAAATATTTGTAGAATGAAAAAGAAATAGTTACGTTTAAAACCTATACATAAGCCAAAGAGGGAATGTTACTAGCATTCTCTACGTGTATAATTCATGTTGAAAATAGGGCAAGGTAGTACGTAAGGCATTCATGGAAGTAAAAGCACATATTTTAGGATTTTAGAAAGCATGGATATGATTAATATATTTCCTATTCTGAATTCTCTACCTCTTTGAAATGTTATCTTAATGACACCTATTTTTAGCAATAAGATGATACAGATAAATGGTACTTTATAAAGACAAAAAGGACCAATATTTGTAAATCAGTGAAGAAGCATTAATCACTAGATTGTATCTCTATCATAAAGTAAAGGTTATATAAAGTTAATTAAAGGTTAAATAAAGTTAATTAAAATTATTAGTAAAAATAACTCAATAATTCAATGCCTTTATTAATTGATGGTATACAATAAAACATTATCAACTGGTGAAAAAATACAGAAATGTGTACACACAGTAGCTCTATCACCATATTAATGACAAGGCACAGCTTATAAAGAGTCTGGTATTCTGCTACAGTTATATACCTTTAATTATTGATTTTGAGGAGATCTTTCCAGTATAATAATATTCCATGAAACATTCACATATCTTGATGTGAGGCTGAATGCCAAGTATACATGCCAGGAAGATAAGGTTTTATTTTATGAATCAAGGAGAAAATAGAACAATTTTTAAATGCACATAAACCAAAGTAAAATATCCCAAGTATTGAAACCCTAACTAGAATAAGAGACAGTAGGAGAAAGCACTCAACTTTTTTTTTCAAACCCCAATCACTCAATTATGAACGTAGCTGCTGTCATTTCAATGGTCAAGATTAGCATTTGAATTGAAAATGCTCAGTTTGAGGGGATCAGATCAGCTGAAAAGACTCTTGTTCAACATTCAATTATAAGCCACATTGAAAATAAATGAGACAACAGGTCAAGGTCAGGCTTAGCAAGTAGATAGAATTTCTCTGTCATATGTAATTTCAAGCAGTGGTCTGACTTTTTAATTGTTAACCTACAATTATGTACATATTTCACATGATTTGAGGAAATTGGGAAGACCTCACGACAAAAATCATAATGTAAGTACACCAGTTTCAGGATAAGTTAATGTAAAGAATCATTTGAATTCCACTGAGTGGATTCAATTCTCCCTTTGGTTTATACAATGCCTACTAGATCCTGCCTCAGCAATGAAGGAAGATATTTGGACTCTGATGTCAGAATACCTTGCACTTGAGAGCAAGTTAATAAATCACAGATAATGGAATGAGCTGCAGGAACTTTAGAGAGGATCTAGTTCAATCCTGTTCACGTTAGTGAGGAGGAAATTAAGGATGTTCAGTTTTTTAAAACACTTTCACATGTATCATCTCACCTCTTCTCAAAGTAGCTCTGTGGAGTAGGGATGAGCTATCTAGGGAAAGAAGACAGGGTATCTTTTGGAAGGTCATGGACAGTAACAGGAGACCTGAGCGACACCAGGATCTAAAGAGGGGCACAGAAAATTCAGAGTGTCTGTGGTGATGAATTAGGGATCCAGGAATAACTAGAAATCTACAGAAAGCTCATAGAAGACAACTGGATGGCATCTCCAATGGCTATGACATTACAAGCTCTGGGATTTGCAGAGCCAGAGTGTATTTATAGAAATGAGAGAACAGAATGAGACACACAAATGGCCAAACGAATAACTGACATCTGAGTTGGTCGAGAAATATACCCCACCAGCAAGAAAGTAAGCAGGGATGTTTGCTGCTTCAACTGCAGCTGAGGCCCAAGGTGGCTAGGAGACAGTTGTAAGTATTCGGAGGTGAGAAGCACATGGATGGGGGTCAGGATCTTTGTTTTATTAACTGTTGACTTTGAAAACATCGCAGATCCTCTCTAGGCTTCAGTTTTTCACCTATACTAGTAGCTTCATCACAGAACTATGAGGATAAAATGAGAAAAGGAACATAAATTGTTATTAATGAGGGCTTGGAATCCCAGAAATGCTCAACCCAAAGAAGTTATTAATATTATTACTCCTGTTAGTATCCTTATTTTAAAATACATTATTGTCTTTTTAAAAAATCATTTATTTATTTATTTGTTTGTAAGTGAGCCTGAACCTGGGATTCAGAGATGGGTAACAGGCTGGGATAGTTCCCTGGGGACTTAAACATCTTACTCAAAGTCTGTAGAGACAGACTAGAAGGTCACATTCCTTGTTATCCATATTTCCTTCAACCACCTTTTTTTTTTTTAAGAATTTATTTATATATGAGAGAGAGAAAGCGTGCACGGGGGGGGGGGG